>NW_024425563.1:20907247-21010317 GCF_017311325.1 Ursus maritimus | reverse complement strand
GCTGAACATGGAGCCCAACATGGGTCTTGAGCTCAGGAGCCATGAGATCATGACTTAAGCTGAAACCAAGAGTTGGATGCTCAACCGACTGAGCCACCCAGGCATCCTATACCATAATTTGTTTACCCATTCTTCTATTTTTGAACATTTGCATTGTTTCAGTTTTTGGTGATTATAAATAAAGCTTATATATGAATTCTTTTAGAAGATTTTACTACTAATATGTATTTTTTATTCTTTTGGGTATATATCTAGAGGTAGAATTACTGCATTTTAAGGTAGAGATATATTACTTTCTATGAAATTATCAGACTGCCAGTTGCTTCACAGCCTCACCAACATTTGGCATTGAAACACATTTTAATTTTAGTGATTATTGTTGGTGTGGAGTGGTTTTAATTTATAATTCTTTGATGACTAATGATTTAAGAACTTTTTTCCATTTGCTTATTGGCTATTCATTTATCTTTTCTGTGAATTCTTTACTCCTTTTAAAAAAATGGAGTTGTTTGCTTTTTTTATTACTGAGTTGTAGGAATTGCTTATATTTTTTCTCAATATAAATTCTTAATTATGTATTGCAAATATTTTCTCTAAGTCTGTGGCTTGCTTATTCATATTTTTTAAAGATTTATTTATTTATTTTAGAGAGAGAGAGAGCATGTGCATGGGAGCGCAGGTGAGGGGAGGGGCAGAGGGAGAGGGAATATCCAAGTAGACTCCTCCTGAGCACTGAGGACACGAGATCATGACCTGAGCCAAAACCAAGAGTTGGACGCTTAACCGACTAAGCCACCTAAGCACCCCTTATTCATTTTCTTAATACTAACTTTTATAATTTTTAAATAGCTATTAAGGTATAATTGATATACAATAAGCTTGACATTTTTAGTGTACAGTTTGAAAATTTTTCATCCATATACCTTTAAAAATACCACCACACTTAAAATATTAGACATATCTACTATCCCAGAAGTTTCTCATATCTCCTTTTAATTTGTCTCACTTTACCTCCATCCCCATCTCTAGGTAACTACCGATCTGTGTTCTTTCACTATTGATTCATTTACATTTTCTAGGATTTTATGTAAATGGAAAAATATAGTATATATTTCTTTTGTCTGATTTCACTCAAA
This sequence comes from Ursus maritimus, assembly GCF_017311325.1. Lineage (NCBI taxonomy): Eukaryota > Metazoa > Chordata > Mammalia > Carnivora > Ursidae > Ursus > Ursus maritimus. The sequence goes on along the minus strand of NW_024425563.1, from coordinate 21,009,181 downwards.
GATATCTTGAAATTCATCTGTATTGTTTGTGTCAATAATTTATCCATTTTTGTTGCCTAGCTGAATTCTCTTGTATCTTACGTATCAGTTTGTTTATCCAGTTACCTGTTGATGGACATTAGTTTGTTTCTAGTTTTTGGCTATTACAAATAAAGATACAATGAAAAGTAATGTACGAGTGTTTGTGGTTCTAATTTGCATCTTAAAAATGATTAGTGATGTTGACCATCTTCTCATATGCCTGTTGTGCCTTCCTTAAATGTTCTTTGATGAAGTGGCTATTCAAAGCTTTGTCCATTTAAAAATTTGGTTGTTTTCTTACTGTTGAATCTTGAGTTTTTTTAATGTCTTGTATATAGGTAATTTATCAGATATTTGATTTGCAAATATCTTCTCATCTTCTGTATTACTCCCCCCTGGCTCCAACTTTCTTTCTCCTAATATTGGGGGGAATCTTTATTAAGTATGATGCTGGCTGTAGATATTTTTTAGAGGTCTTTTCTCAGTTGAGAAAGTTGCCTTTTTTGTATAGTTTTCTGAGGGTTTCTAATCCTGAATGGGTATTGATTTTGTTGTTGTTACTCCACACCTTAAAATCTATTGTGTTTCTCTACTGTACGTGAAATAAAGTCCAAATTTCATAATCTGGTCGGATGTTACAGCTCTTTTCCAGCAAGATGGGCAGTCTATTCCTCTACCTTACAAATCCTGACTGACTGGCCTTGTGACTTGCTTTCACTACCAGGAAATTCTATAAAAATGTTATTGCAGCTTCTGAGCAAGGCCTCAGGAGGCTTTATAGCTCTGCTATCTCTTGGAACTCTGAGAGCACAATGCTCTGAAGAAAGCCCACCGGACCTCCTTGAGGATACAGCCCTACATGGAGAGGCTCAATTGTCCCAGCGAAGTTCAGCTTCCTCATTTCCATCCCTACTAAGCCCACTTCTCCAGCCAGTCTACCAGCTGATACAGCAACATGATTGAGTTTAGGAGCTACCATTGGAAGAACTGTCCATTGAACTCACAGAATCTTAAGACCTCATAAATCACATAAATGTTGTTTTCAGACACTGAGGTTATTACATAGCTTACATGGATCTGGACTTTTCTAGTCTTATTTCCATGCTACCTGTTTCTTTGCCAGCCCTTTCAATTAAATGATATTCCCAATTACCCCATTACTCGAGTTAGAAGCTAAATCATCATCCTTGATACCTCCCTCCCCTTCCTACATCCAGCTATCACTAAATTCCATTTATTCTGTCTCCAAAATATGTCAGAGCTGTCTAACCCTCTTCATCTCCATACCAGTCTAGTCTAAGTCTTCATCTCATCTCTTGCTTGAATTACTGTAACAACATCTAACTGGTCTGTCAGTTCCTTTGATTTATTCTCCACAAAGCATATTGTGTGTGTGTGTGTGTGTGTGTGTGTGTGTGTGTGTGTGTGTGCGTTAAATGTTGATCAGATCTTGGCTTTCCATTGTGTTTAATAGATCCCATTGTATTTATAATTCAGACTCCTTATAATGGCATAGAATGCCCTGGTGACTGCTTACCTCTTCGGTCTCAACACATACCATTTGACCTTGCTGGTTTTGTGTAGTAGATTGAGTAGTGAGCCCCCTGCAAAGATACGTGGAATCCTAAAATGTGACCTTAAGGTCTTAGCAGATGTAATTAATTTAAAGATCTCAAGGGGAGATCATCCTGGCTTAAGCTTAGGCCCTAAACCCAATGAGGAGTATCTTTGTTCAACACAGAAAGATACCAGGAAGAAGGCCATGTGAACATGGAGGCAGATTGGAGTTACACTGCCACAAGCCAAGAATACCAGACGCCACTAGATACTGGAAGAGGAAAAGAAGGATCCTCTCCTAGAGCTTTCCGAGGGAAATGGTCCTACCAACACCTTGATTTCGGGCTTCTGGGCTCCCAAACTGTGAGAGAATACGTTTCTGTTGTTTGAAACCACCAAGTTTGTGATAATTTGTTATGGCAGTTTGAGGAAACTAATAATATACTGTTTCATCCTTTAAGCACCCTTGAAGCACTTTCATTGCTAAACCCATCTAAAGCTCTAGAGTAAGTCCTACTACCACTAGCTCCCCTGACCCATTTTCTTCCTTTTTTATCACCCTATTTCTTATAAATTGTAATTATTTATATGATTAAAAAGGATTTTTAAAATCACCTTTCTCACATTGAAGAAAATTTCTGAAGACTGAAATTGTGAGCAAGTTTTGAACAGGAAAATTTTTTTTCATTGCTTACTTAATTCTGTGGCTGAATTAACAAACCATTGTGATAGTTCTTTGATTTTCTGTGGTACCTCCCCCCTTTGGAAAGGAGATTGTGATGCATTATGTTGTATTTTAAAATTAATATATTCATACTTACATAGTTAAAATTCAAAGGTTGATATATAGTGTCAGGGAGGAAGACCTTCCTCTCCACGGTGTTCCTTCTTAGAATCAAATTACCATGAGACAGATTAACAGGAGAAAATCAGATTTAACAGGTGTACATATGGGGAGTCCATGCAGACATGAAATTCCAAAGACAGTGAGGCAACACAAAGCTTACATGAGCTAAGGCGAGGGGTAGGTTCTAAGGATACAAAGGGGAGAAAGTTCATTAGTGAGAAGGTGAAGGGAGATGTTTGGAAAAACAAGGTTTGGAGTTCTGCAGTTAAAGGGGAGCCTCTCTTAATAGCTCTTTTCCTGGTACAGGCTCTTTTCCCCAATTTAGCACTTTAGGGAGAGGCAGAGAGCTTTTCCTGCATCTGCTGGGTTTTGTTTACTTTTAACTCAAAATAATCTTTATGCCAAAGTGGCCCATCTTGGGGCAGCCTGCCCTTGACCTGCTATGATAGATTCTAAAATAGTATTTCTAAAATGTTGGTTCTTAATGAACTTTTTTTTTTTTTTTAGTTTTTATTACTATATCTACAGCAGTTATTTCTCCAAATTAAAAATAATGAAAACCTATTTAATTATGGGAAACACTGTTTAACAGTAGCACTACCCAGCATTTATGCTCAAGAGTCAGAAAAATGGAAATCAGAAATTTATGAATAAAGTCAAAATGTGATTAAACATTAAAATTTTTTAAATATTTTATTGCATGAGTGTATCAAACTTAATTAACTGGTTTCCCAGAACATTTAGGTTTCTTAATTTTTTTTTTTTTTAAACTAGGCTCCACCCCCAACTTGGGGCTTGTAACTCAAGACCCTGAGATTAAGAGTCACATGTTTACCAATTGAGCCAGCCACGTACCCCAAACATTAAAATTTTACCCTGAGGTGTGTTTCTGTCAGATCATGGTGTTTTGCTTCAGATTAGAGAGTTTACATTTTACTTGTGTAACTTTTTTTTTTTTTAAATAACAGAGAGAATGCACACGAGTGGGGTTGGGGGGAGGCAGAAGGAAAGGGAGAAGGAGAGAATCTTAAGCAGGCTCCACGCTCAGTGGGGATCCCTCTGCAGGGTCGATCTCACGACCCCCGAGATCATGACCTGAGCCAAAATCAAGAGTTGAATGCTCAACTGACTGAGCCACCCAGGTGCCCCCTTATGTAACTTTTTAATAACAAAAATTCTACTTGGTTATTAATAAAATTATATATATGCATAATTACTTCCTATTGGACTTAGGGGTATTGTATATAGGATGATGGTGGTGCACGTCAGATTGTATAAAAACCCATTTTTATTCGTTATAACACTGTACCTAACCAGTTGTTAGGGGAGGCTGACTTTTTTTTTTTTTTTTTAAGATTTTATTTATTTGACACAGAGAAAGACAGCCGTCGAGAGAGGGAACACAAGCAGGGGGAGTGGGAGAGGAAGAAGCAGGCTCCCAGCAGAGCAGGGAGCCTGATTCGGGGCTCGATCCCAGGACTCCAGGATCATGCCCTGAGCCGAAGGCAGACGCTTAATGACTGAGCCACCCAGGCGCCCCATGGGGAGGCTGACTTCTAAACTGAGACTTTAAAGGATAACTAGAGAAAGGAGGAGAAAGGAAGGAGGGGGAGTGTGGATTAATGAGAAAGAGATGTGAATACTCCCTTGCTTACCTGTGCAGTCTGTTCTCTAACATATGGTTGTATTCCTAAGAAACTTCGAATTCCCAAAAATCATATTACCATACCATACTTTGATATAGATAAAAAGAATCAATGACTAGGGGCGCCTGGGTGGCACAGCGGTTGGGCGTCTGCCTTCGGCTCAGGGCGTGATCCCGGCGTTATGGGATCGAGCCCCACATCAGGCTTCTCCGCTAGGAGCCTGCTTCTTCCTCTCCCACTCCCCCTGCTTGTGTTCCCTCTCTCGCTGGCTGTCTCTGTCTCTGTCAAATAAATAAATAAAATCTTTAAAAAAAAAAAAAAAAAGAATCAATGACTAAAGAATAGGAATCTTAATTTTTCTATGGCACTTTTGATAATAAAGAAATTTTAATTGCTACTTAAGATGTAAACAGTATATAAACCTAAACAGTTGTTATGGTGCAGTGGTTAAAGCCTTGGCTCTGGGGTCAGTAATCAGCAGGGATGGTTTTAACTTCAAATAACAGAAGTTCCTAAGACGGTGGATTAAACAAATCTGGTCCCTCCTGCCCCCTGCCTCCTCCCCAAGAAAACTACAGTTAGGCAGTTTCTCGTGAAAGCTGAGTGGCTTATAGTTGGCTATCTCTGAGATTCTCTTGATTTTTTCCTTCATGGTTACACAGTGGTTGTGGCAGTTGCTACTGTTCAAATAGAGGTAGCATATTGTTTCAGAGAGCAGAACTTACCTCTGCTTACATCTCAGCATTTTGTCCTTTGGCTGGAAGGTGGCTAGGAAGAATTGGGTTGAAAATGGTGGTTGGGTCAGCCAACCAACAGTATCAGTCAGTCAGACTGACTGATTTTTAATGTCACATCTGCCATTGATTAGCGTTGTAACAATGGCCAAGTTAATTAGCCTTTCTAAGCCAAAATTTTTTCATCTGTGTGACAAGGATAAAGAGGATAATTATTATTAAAATACTACTCCTATTTCTTACTCCTACTAAAGTGAGAGAATACATATAAAAATCCAGGCAGTGAGCCAGACAAGGGAGTTAGTGCTCACAAAATATTCACTTTGATTTTATCATCATCATCATCGTCATCATCTTTCATGTCAACATCAGCTTCATTCTTTTATTGAGGAAAAAGTCACATAACATAAAATTGACCATTTTAAAATGTGCAAGTCAGTGGCATTTGATACATTCACAGTGTTGTGCAACTATCTATCTAGTTCCAAAATATTTTTAATCACTCTGTAAGGACCCATGGTACCCATTAAGTAGCCTCTCCTTTTCCCCTTAACACAGCTTCTGGCAATTACTAATCTGCTTTCTACCTCTTTGGATTTACCTGTTCTGGTTATTTCGTATAAATGTAATCATACAATGCATGACCTGTTACGTCCGACTCTTTCACTTAGCATGTTTTTGAGGTTTGTCCACGTCATACCATTTGTCAGTACTCCATTCCTTCTTATGGCTGAATAGTATTCCATTTTATAGAATTACATCATTTTGTTCTTCCATTTATTAGTTGATGGACATTTGGGTTGTTTCTACCGTTTGGCCATTGTGAGTAGCACTGCTCTGAACATTTGTTTACAGGTGTTTGTTTGAATTCCTTTTTTCACTTCGTGAGTATATATGTAGGAGTAGAACTTTTGGGTCATGTAGTAATTCTATGTCTAACTTTTTGAGGAACTGCCAAACTATGTTCTACATCATCTGTACCATTTTCATTCCTACCAGCAATGTCTTAGAGAGTTCCAGTTTCTCTACATCCTTGTCAACACTTATTTTGTTTGTTTGTTTTTCATTATAGCCATCCTAGTGCGGGTGTGAAGTTATATTTCATTGTGATTTTGATTTGCATTTCCCTGATGATTAGTGATATATCTTTTCCTGTGCCTGTTGACCATTTGTTTATCTTGGGGAGAGGAGTGTTGAGGTCCTTTGCTGTTTTTAAATTAGCTTGTCTTTTTTGTTGTTTAGTTGTAAGAATTTTTTATATTTTCTGGATACTAAACCCTTATTAGGTTTATTATTTGCAAATATTTTCTCCCATTCAATAGGTTATATTTTCACTTTCTTGATAGTATCCTTTGATGTACAAAAGTTTTAATTGTGGTGAAGTATAATTTATTTTAGGTTTTGGTGTCATTTCTAGGAAATCATTGCCAAATATAGAGTCTCATATTTACCTCTATTTTCATCTCAGAGTTTTAGCTCTTACATGTGGGTCTTTGATCCTAAAGGATAGATTTTGGATCAGTTTTGATCCATCTTGGGATAGTTTTCTCTGCATGTTATGAAGTAGGACCAACCACCAATTTTATTTTTATCCTGCCTTTGTCACCTGTATTACCCATTATTAGCATGAAGCCACTGTAACAAAACATCTGAATAATTTTTCTTTCTTTTTTTTTTTTAAAGATTTTATTTATTTATTTAACAGAGATAGAGACAGCCAGCGAGAGAGGGAACACAAGCAGGGGGAGTGGGAGAGGAAGAAGCAGGCCCATAGCATAGGAGCCTGATGTGGGGCTCGATCCCATAACTCCGGGATCACGCCCTGAGGCAAAGGCAGACGCTTAACCGCTGTGCCACCCAGGTGCCCCTGAATCATTTTTCTGAATAGCTTTTTTTCCGTATGCTCAACCAGTAGTAATTTCCGTCTTGATTTTTATAATTGAAACAGTCTACATAATGTAAAATGTGTTCTGTAATTAACCGACCCCATTTTATCCAGTGTGTAACAGGAAATCTTGAGCTGCATTAGATGTATCTATAGTAGGTCAGGATTTTTTAATTTATAAAATTGGTAGGGCTGGTTAGTAAATCTCCTAAGTTTGTTTTTAAGTTTAAAATTTTATCACTGATTTTGAACATTGAATTTGCTATCAGGGTGTGATTGATGAGAATATGTGATTGCTACTTTTGCAATCTAATCTTGTTTTATTTGGTAATTCATAGTCTGTTTATATCTTTTATTGAATGGCATACTGCCATTAGAAGTTATCTTACTCGTCCTTTTCTCCCCCTTCATCTACAGTTCAGGATGATGTAGTTTGTTGGGAAGAAGTGGTGGTGGTATGGCAGCCTATACAGGGCTGTGTCATACTGTTCTTTAGCATTAAAAACACAGGTCTACCAGTGTAGGATGGATAAGATGGATCTTATGCATTCTTCAGCTAATTGTCCAAAGTTGTAACTTTTAAAGTTGTTTAACTATTTATTCTAAACAAAGGAGGATATAATTTGGTTGTTTCTTTTTTTTAGTACTTGATTCTGAAACTTGAAAGGCCTGCTATAGTCCAGAACATCACATTTGGAAAATATGAGAAAACTCATGTCTGCAATTTGAAGAAATTTAAAGTCTTTGGTGGAATGAATGAAGAAAATATGACAGAGCTGTTATCCAGGTGAGTTATGATTATGGGGAAGAAAGAGTTGTCTTCTGAACAAGCTACAGTCTTAGTTTTATCTCTTTGTGGCTAAATCTGCATGGTTTGATCTTTCTTTTAAGGGAGAAAAGAATATTTCTACTATTGTATTTCTAGTGCCTTATTTTAAAATTGTGGCTTGAGGTAGCCCTGTTTTTTTTAACCACCAGCCACTACTTAATATTGTTACTAAAGAAGAAAATAAAACTTGGGTTTTTTTTCCCCCCTACTTACTTTTCGATCTTAGTTTTGAACTGTAAATGACCTCAGAAATATTTTCAGCTTTATTAAAAATCTTTGCTATAAAAATATATACTCTAGGGAGGCCTGGGTGACTCAGTCAGTTAAGCGTCTGCCTTCTGCTCAGGTCATGATCCCAGGGTCCTGGGATCGAGTTCTGCGTCGGGCTCCTTGCCCATTGAGGAGCCTGCTTCTCCCTCTGCCTGGCGCTCTCCCTGCTTATGCTCCGTCTCTCTCTTTTTCTGACAATTAAATAAATAAAATCTTAAAAAATATAGATGCAGACTCTATCCAAAACATTAAGATTGATTGCCCTAACCAGAAACAGTATTTTGGGAATTTAGTATAAATTGGAGACTAAAAAGAGAAAAAGTATGTGACTATATCTACCACAGTGCTGCCACTTGGAAGGAGCTTAGTAAATTTGAGTTTTAAAGACATAGACCATGAGGAATGAAAGTGTTTATTTGCCCCCTAGATGATGAAAAAATCAGAGAGCCAGTAGAATGGACAAATAAAGCCATGGTGTTTTAGAATATATTTGTGATATAATATGTCCCATTAGCACAGTGTTTGATATAAGTAAATATTACATCTATACTGCATTTAATTTAAGTTATGAAAGTATTTAGGACATAAGGCAACCTGAAGGTAACTGATTTTCCCATAAATACTTGTGTTTAAATCCTAGCTGTTAATGTAGAGAGGTGATAAGGGTTTATTTTTATTTAGGATGAAGGTGGTGCTAGTAAACCAATGGAGTGAGAGTGTCTTTGAAAATTTATTGAGCTATAAAAGGAGCATTATTAACATCTTCATCAGAATTTTTAAAAACTTAATTCACAGACTCAAATATTTGGCTCTAAGTTGTCAGATATGGACGTGAATTATTTTTAATTTTTTTCTTACTGTTTATATATTTTATGTTATATTCAGTTATACACTAAGGGCACTAAGTCCTCTCACACAAAATTTCTATGCACTGTAGCCACATCCTTTAATTGACACTGAACATTTTTCATTAGCCCTCATGTAAGTAAGAGAACACAGTTATAATGCAGTTGATGCGAAGGTGTAAGTTTTGACCTATATTCTCATGTTTGACTCCTTTTTTTCTTTTTTTAAAAGATTATTTATTTATTTATTTATCAGAGAGAGAGAGAGAGAGAGCACGCACAAGCAGAGGGAGTGGCAGGCAGAGGGAGAAGCAGGCTCCCCACTGAGCAAGGAGCCCCATGCAGAACTCGATCCCAGGACCCTGGGATCATGACCTGAGCCGAAGGCAGACGCTTAACCAACTGCCACCTAGGCGTCCCTTCGACTACTTCTTTACATTTTCCTGGTTATGAATTCTGTTTAACCTTAAGATCTGAGTATGATTTATGTTTTTGTGTGTTTACTAAATTATAAAGTCAGATTTGATAACCTATTGTTTTTTACAGTGGCTTAAAGAATGATTATAACAAAGAAACATTCACCTTGAAGCATAAAATTGATGAACAGATGTTCCCTTGTCGATTCATTAAAATAGGTAAGGTTTTTAGCATTCTGAAATAGAAATAAATTTTTTATACCATCAGTCAGCAAACTACAGCCTGTGGGCTGAAGCCTTCAGAACTCCTGTTGTTTAAAATAAGATTTTATGGGAACACTGCCACACTGGTTATTAACTGGTTGTAATGTCTGTCTTGCATTTGCTCTACAAAGTTAGTTGCAAGAGACAAAGTGTTTACTGCTTGGCCCTTTGCAGCAAAAGCTTTCTGTTCCCTGCTTTATAAATCTGTAACTAAGTGACGATTATTTCAAGTGGAACCTTTTCCAAATATTTTTTCATTTGAAAGTTTTCTTAGAAGGTTTAATGAGATAAGTGACTTAGTTCAGCTTTGATTGTTTTATGGAAGGTTTCTCAAGTTATTGTAAAGTTACAATATTCTAAAACTAAATACTGATGAATTTCTTAAGGCAGTATTACGGTTGTTTTCTGTTTGTTTTTCTTTTTTTTTACCCCTCCCCCCATTCTGCTTTTTTATGTCTTTTTTTTTTTAGTGAAATGTTGGTCAAACCCATTAAACTAATTTTGTGGCCCACTAATATGGTGCAATGTAATGTTTGGAAAAATACTACCTAAGGCACGTATTTATTTAGCTTAAGACAGTATTTGTAATGTCTCCTCAACTTTAGTATTTTTAGGGTTATTTTGCTTTTCTTTAGGATTTTTTTTTTTTAAGGTAGAAAAGTTGAAGACTTGAATCTTTCAATTTGTAATCTGCATCTATGTTGTATAACTGGAAATGTTATGTTAAAATTAAAATTAATCAGATCCTTCGGAGAATATTAATAAAAGCCAGAATCCAATGTTTTGATTTGGGAGAAAAATTTCTCTTTTGGAACAAGCAGTGTACTTCATAGTCATTTTTTGCCAACCTATCAAGAGGTAGCCTGTTCATTTCATTGGATCAAATAATTCTCTTGGGCAAAAAGAATATCTATGGTCTTAATAAAGACTACTATAGAGGAAAAACTGCTTTTAACAATAGTTGGGCTATCCGGTGTGTTACTTTCTTTTCTGACTTTAGTTTCTGTTGTTAAAGTAAATAATTGTAAGTAAAAACCTGTTTCCTGTTTTCCTATGAGAATCTATGAACCAGCAAATTTTTTGACTAAGTTTAACTCTTGGTTGGTTTTGTTTTTTTTTTTTTTTTTTACTGAGTACTTCTTTCCTCAGTATGCAGACCACCCAGTTCCTACTGACCCTAGCATAGATTTACTATTTCTCTGTTCACATATTTCAATTATACAAGCAGTAAAATATCTTATATTTTCCTATAATAAATTTAGGTTATATTAAAATTTAAAGTGCTTAATCAAGTTCTGTTTTGCTTCATCATGCAAAATGAAATTTCTCTTTTTATGTTCAGAATCTTTTATTTGTGCTTTTTTGCACAGTATTTACAGTCATTGGTTTGCTTTGAAGGAAACGACCTACTGCTACTGCTTCTATAGTTCTCAGTCCTCTAGTATTATTCGTTAGAAGAAGTATGAATAAATGTCTGCTTAGGGAAGTTGCATAGTTTCTTCCCTTAAAAATTTATAAAACACCGGTCTCTTCTGGATGAGTTAGACGTTCAGCTGCCCAAAGATAAGAAATTGGACCTCTTTCCAGCCCTTCCTGTCAGCCTTTAATTACAGGGCATTATGATGTCTTCTGCTTAACCCTGGGTTAGTTTTATGGTATTCAGACAAAATGTTAATTGGAGCTTTTCAAATAATTGTAGGTACTAATTAACTCATTTGATATTTAGGATATTAATATTTAGCTAACCTCATATTTCTTCTGTTGAAAGATGTTAATAGTGGTCTGCTCTGTGCTTGCTTTCTGGTCTTTTCAACATTCTCTTGATACATTTTCTTTGAAAATAATATAATGTGAAAACGTGAAACTCAAAGCCTTTATGTTGGGTTAATATTTTTAGTTTATCACCATGTTTTTAAAAAAAAAATTCTGAAAAAGCACTTGAGTGATGTGTAGCTCTCTCTTGGTGGTGATTTAGGAGAAATTTGTTTACCTGCATGGGCTAAATTGTTAGAATGACTTGGATTTCTGTGGATTTTTTTTTATTTTTGCAGACTGGATGGTTGTGGGGGCTTTAGGGAGAAGCTTCAGCTCTGGCTGGATTTGGCCTGCATTCTGGATCCTCAGAAGTATTTAGAAGTCTAGAATGAGTACTAAGTCTGGAAGGGGTGACCTGATGGTGGCCTTTTATGAAAGCAGGTGGAAAGGTGACATTTTAAAAAGTGTACTATTAAGAGGAAAATTAATACAGTAGTAATAGCTTATAATAATAGCTAGTATTTATTGAGCACTTACTATGTTCCAGTTACTGTGCTAAGTGTTTTGTGTACTCACTAATTCTATAGTAGAATGGATGCATCCTTTCAGAGTGGTTAGTCTTGAATTTTTAGGATCTTTCAGAACTTTGAAATTACTAGTATCTTCTAATAGCTATTTTAGCCATCTAGATAAAAGCTTCGTAAGTGATACTGCCAAAGCACACTGAATATGCCACAGATGCATTTTGTGTGTTGAGATGTTGACCCCGCCTTGATCCTAGAGTATCAGGAGCCTGCAGCCTCATACCCATATTTGCCATAAAAATATTACCACTTTCTATGCATGTCATTATGAAAAAGAGTGAGAGGCACTGATCCTGATCATAGCTGTGTCTGATTGTCCAATGAGGAAAACTGGTGGTTGAATCCTAGGATACAAACTCTTTTTTTTTTTTTTTAAAGATTTTATTTATTTATTTGACAGAGATAGAGACAGCCAGCGAGAGAGGGAACACAAGCAGGGGGAGTGGGAGAGGAAGAAGCAGGCTCACAGTGGAGGAGCCTGATGTGGGGCTCGATCCCGGAACGCCGGGATCACGCCCTGAGGTGGAGGCAGACGCTTAACCGCTGTGCCACCCAGGCGCCCCTAGGATACAAACTCTTAACTTTAGGATTTGTATTAGGAGTTTCTAATCTTTATTTGAGGTGGGAGCAAAGGCATCTTTCATTGGGAAGCAAAGAACATGTGCTTGGAGCTGCAGTTCACATTTAGTTTTGACATATAATGCATAGTATGTCTATTTGCATTATTGAAGTTATTAATGCCACAAAAATCATTTGTAAAATTTGAAGTGGGTGTACATCACTCTGCTTATTCTGTATATATCCCTTCAATCTGTTAAAAATTAGCAGTACTCTTCATTCATCTTTAATATATGATGTTCTTGTGAGATGACTTCCTAATTAACCTTCTCAACATTGTTCTTTGAAAGGTTTTAAGAATTACAATTAATATTATTTTAGAAATGTTTCTGTTGGGCCATCCAGTATACAGGCAAAATCTTGCTAAAAACACAATTGCTGAAAAGGGTTTTTTAATAAATGAACATTTTACTGGGACTTGAGTAAGATATAATAGGAGGATATTTTCCTCCGAATCTTACTGAACATGGACCTGGAACTTGAAATTCCTAACTAATGTCTGGTTACACTTAGAGACTATGTTCTTTTGGACTTGGGTTGAAAATCCTACTTTAGTGGCGCCTGGGTGGCACAGCGGTTGAGCGTCTGCCTTCAGCTCAGGGCGTGATCCCGGCGTTATGGGATAGAGCCCCACATCGGGCTCCTCCACTATGAGCCTGCTTCTTCCTCTCCCACTCCCTCTGCTTGTGTTCCCTCTCTCGCTGGCTGTCTCTATCTCTGTCAAATAAATAAATAAAATCTTAAAAAAAAAAAATCCTACTTTAGGGGTGCTTGGGTGGCTCAGTCAGTTAAGCATCTTCCTTTGGCTCAGGTCATGACCCCAGGTTCCTGGGATTGAGCCCTGCATGGGGCTCCCTGCTTAGCAGGAAGTCTGCTTCTCCCTCTGCCTCTCCCCATCCCCCCCAGCTTGTGCTCTTTCTCTCACTCTCTCTCTCTCAAATAAATTAGTTAATTAATTTTAAAAAAAGATAATTTAGTATTCATTGGTATAAAACTTCCTGAAAGTTTTGTTGTTTGTACATGTAAACTGAAAGCCATATTATACATCCCAGGAGTCTGTCATATATCCTAATGACTGGTTGCTACTGCCTGTGTGTATCTTCACTCACACAGATAGAAAATCATCTGACCTAGTAACATCTTAGCTCTTCATTGAGTATGATATACTAAAAGAGAACAGTGGACTTGGAAATCAGTAGGTCTGATATCAGGTATGGTAGCTATCCTGTTTTGATACTTAAAACTTGACAAGTGTTAGTTTCTAAAAGGTAGTTATATTATTCATTCTGAACCCTGTTTGTGTTACATTAAAATCCATTGGCAGGGTGCCAGGGTGGTTCAGTTGGTTGAGTGTCCGACTATTGGTTTTGGATCAGGTCATGGTCTCAGGCTGGTGGAATCAAGCCCACGTCGGGCTCTGCTCTCAGTGCAGAGTCTGCTTGAGATTCTCTCTCCCTCTCCCTCTGCCCCTGCCGCTCTTGCTTGCACTCTCTCTAAAATAAATAAATCTTAAAAAAAAAATCTGTTGGCTTGTCTTACACTTTTATCCATGTGTGGTTTTGACATCATTCATTGTTCATTTAGAAAATACGGTTCATTGAGTTATGCAGCTCTTCTAAATGTTGAAACATTTCATTATGTAATATAAAAAAAACATACTCATTAATAGATCACCACCAGTCTCATCAGAAGAGTCTTAATTGCCTGGAAATAGTTAAATTCGCAACCTTAGATACCAATTTTCTGAAATTATTTTCTTTTTTAAGATTTATTTATTTTTTTATTAGTGAGAGGGTGGGGGAGGGGCTGAGGGAAGGGGAGAGAGAATTTCAAGCAGACTCCCTGTAGAGCCCAGAGCCCAACAGGGGGCTCGATCCCAAGACCATGAGATCACGACCTGAGCTGAAATCAAGAGTCATATGCTCAACTGACTGAGCCACCCAGGTGCCCCGGTTTTCCAAAATTGTGATTTTTCCTTGAAAGCTTGAATTTTATTCTTGGCAGCAAATACTGTCTGTTGTTTTCTTTGGAATGACAGGTAAATATCTGGCCTTTACCTGAAATTAAATAATCATAAATGATCTGTCGGTTTTTCTTTTAAAAGGAAGTTGTATCCTGTTGTGGGGGCCTAGGGAGAGGACAAGTGGGTATTTTAGCTCATAAACAATTGTATAGATTCTTTTCCTTCAGGTAACCGTTATGCTTTGGTATGCAGCAAAAGTGCTTTATGTGTACTCCTCATTGTGTCACACACAATATTACAAAGATGTGTACTTAATGATAGGGACTTATTAAAATTTTTATTGCATCATCAAGGACATTCTTAAATGAATTGTCCTTTTTTTCTTTTAACTGCAAGTATATGATGGTGAGGAATTCAGCTTAGTCTTTACTGTATTAAGAGATACTGATGCAGGGGCGCCTGGGTGGCTCAGTTGTTAAGCCTCTGACTTTGGCTCAGGGCGTGATCCCAGCGTTCTGGGATCGAGCCCCACATCAGGCTCCTCCGCTGGGAGCCTGCTTCTTCCTCTCCCACTCCCCCTGTTTGTGTTCCCTCTCTCGCTGGCTGTCTCTCTGTCTGTCAAATAAATAAATAAAATCTTAAAAAAAAAAAGAAATACTGATGCATTTTCATGGTACTACTTTTCATGGTCCTCCTGAGGTGCTGGAAGTTTTACTCACCATTGCTTTTGCACCATTATTGCAAATATCAGTACAGTTTAAAAAGAGGAAGGGGCTGATAAAGTCCTAGTCTTACTAGAGAAAAATGGTTTTGACCACTTGGGACCTCCTGAAAAGGTTGCAGGGATCCCCAGGAGGCAGTGGATCATATGTTAAAAACTTCTACTCTGTTCTTTCATTACGGGAGTGAAGTGTTAACCTTCATCCTACCGTAAACTCCTCTGAACCCTTAGATTTTTGCATTCACTCTTTGCTTCAGTAATTTACTTTCCTTTTCCCTCACTAATAGCAAACTTATAATTACTGTATACTTTTAGTATGTTTCTTTTCTTTTGGATATTCTTGTGTTACTGACCTTTTTTAAAGTCAGCTTGTTCAATTACATGTGAAGAGAAAAATGGATATTGGGCACCCGGCTGGCTCAGTTGGTGGAGCTCAATGAGACTCTTGATCTTGGGGTTGGGAATTTGAGCCCCATGTTGGATGTAGAGATTACTTAAAAAGTAAAATCTTTAAAACTAAGAAAAAATTCAATATATACCACTGAGATTTTGATTGAGATTACATTAAATTTATAATTAATTTGAGGGGAACTGGCATGTTTACAATATTGAGTTTTCCCATTTAAGAACATAGTATGTCCTCTCATTTATTCAATTCTTAAGTAACATTTTATATTTTCTTCAATAGATCCTGCCTATATTAAAGTTTATTCTGAGATATTGTAAGCTCTTGTGACCATTTTAAAGGGGACTTTTCATTAAATTTTCTAGTTGGTTATTACAGGTAGAGGGAAAACTGATTTTCATGTTTACCTTGCATACGATCTTGTTTTTCATTTGCATCTCTTGAATTTTTTATGAAGATAGCTATATCATCTTCAAGTTATTCTGTTTTTTCTTAATTTTTTTTTCTTTTACTGCTTGGCTAAGATCTCCCATATAGTGTTGAATAATAGAGATGATTGGGCTTCTTTGTCTTGTTCCTGACTTGAGTGGCAATACTTAATGTTTCTCCATTAGGTTTAATTTTTGATATTTAACAAAAAATTTAGGTGAGGTAGTTTTCTTTTGTCTTCTATTTCTTACATATTAAGAGGTGTTTTTTTTTCTAATGCATAGAAAATAAATTTTATTAATTTACTCTTAGCACCACGTGAGGTTATCAGACACATTTTTTACTTTGTTAACGTGATGATTTACACTAATATAGCTTCTATTATTGAACCATCCTTCCATTCCCGGAATGAACTCTATTTGGTTACAGTGAAAACCTGGTAGAATTTTTTTGCAACTTTATTTATTTTTTTAAAGATTTTATTTATTAATTTGACAGAGAGAGACAGCCAGCGAGAGAGGGAACACAAGCAGGGGGAGTGGGAGAGGAAGAAGCAGGCTCCTAGTGGAGGAGCCTGATGTGGGGCTCGATCCCAGAACGCTGGGGTCACGCCCTGAGCCGAAGGCAGACGCTTAACGACTGAGCCACCCAGGCGCCCCGCAACTTTAAAAAAAATTTTGAATTTGTACTTATAGCTAAGATCAGCCTTAAATTTTTTTTTTTTTTTAAAGATTTTTATTTATTTTATTCAACAGAGACAGAGACAGCCAGCGAGAGAGGGAACACAAGCAGGGGGAGTGGGAGAGGAAGAAGCAGGCTCACAGCAGAGGAGCCTGATGTGGGGCTCGATCCCATAACGCCGGGATCACGCCCTGAGCCGAAGGCAGACGCTTAACCGCTGTGCCACCCAGGCGCCCCGAGCCTTAAATTCTTTTTCTTCTGATTTTGTTTTCAGGGTTATGCCACTTGTTAAGTAATTGAACTTTTGATCTCTTTTGTCCTCTGATGCAGTTTAATTTGTATAACGATTATTTGTTTCTTGCGGGTTTGATAAAATTTGACTGCTAAATCATCTAGCCCTGGTCCTGTTTTTAGAGGGGTAGATAAATGAGCACTTTGAATTTATTTTATAGTGTTTTCATAAATTAAACCCCTTGATGGCATGGATCGTATTTTCTTTTTTTTTTTTTTTACTGTAGCCCCAGAACCTAATAATACAGTGTTAGGCTTATAGAAAATGTTCTGAAAATTTGTTGAATGAATTTAAATGGACATGAATAGTGATTTTACTGTGCAGAAGTTTTATTTGAACTATGTTAATTTTTTTTTTTTCTTTCTTCCTTTTCTCCACAAAGTTCCACTCTTATCCTGGGGACCCAGCTTTAACTTTAGCATCTGGTATGTTGAACTTAGTGGCATTGATGATCCAGATGTAGTACAACCCTGTCTCAACTGGTATAGCAAGGTAGGACTGTATTTTAAAATCCTGGTTTTATGTTTCTGATGCCTATAAAGGGAGAAATGTGTCAAGCTTTTGTCTTCATTGGGAATAATTTAAAATACTGAGAATAGTAACAACTATAATGATTAATCAGCTGACATTTATTATTTGCATTCTGTCAGCTGCCAAGCAATCTTTATAACTTATTTAATCATTACCACTCTATGAGATAGGTACAGTTGTTATCCCTGTTTTATAGATGATGGAATGGAGCAACTGAGAGTTTGAGTATCTTGCTCAAGTCTACACAGTTCACAGTTGTAAAGTGCCCAAGCCAGCATATAAACTCAGGCCGTCTAGCTCCAGAGTCTGCCATTATGTATATTATTAAACCTATCTGATCCTGAATTTTGTTTTCAACCTATATTGATAGAAATATTTTAAACACAGTTTTCAGTGGGGTCGCATTGATTCTGTACTGCTTTTATAATACGTTACTCCGTTGTGTTTGTTGAGTAAAATAGGAATATTTACTTTTCCTTCAAAGAATTTGAAATAGCTTCTGTAAATATTATGATTTTGTGCTTATAGGAAGTATAAAAATTATATTTAACAATTTTGTTCAGAGATCATTTTATACAGTAGATGCAGCCTGAAAAAATGTGAGTTTAAGTTATTGAGAAATAGGTCTTTTGGCTTTTTTGCATACCTTTTATGCTTTGTTTTTTGTTTCTGATGTATATTTATTCGACTCTCATAGCTTTTTTTTTTTTTTTTTTTTTTTTTTTTTTTGATAGGGGGGCTCTCTCTTTCTTGTCAAGGAGATGATAAAGCTTTAGTCTATTCACTACCTCCTGTTACTTTTATTTGCAAGTAAGGGTGAACCGATCTACTCATAGGATATTGGGAGGCACTGTAAATTCTTTCTAAGGTTTTTCATATAGAATTTCAGCTCTTTTCTGGTTGGTTTAATTGAGGAACTCTTTGACTAATTTATTTTTGGCATTTGATTATTTTCAACTTAAAATAGATGCTGACTTTTGATATTTTTCTGTATTTTTCATATATTCTTGGATTTCCTGTAATACTGTAAGATCTTTCAAGGTAGAGACAGTATTTTTAAACATTAAAAATCACCTTTACAGTGTTATGCACATAGTTGTATATACTTAGCATCTTCTAAATTCTATTGGTTCTTTTAAAAAAAATAATAATTACATTTCTGTGATACTTGAATACAATTTTCCCTTTAGCCTGTGATGTATGTGTGTATTTTAGTATACTCACACAAATCTCCTGATACTGTAGAAAGTTGCAAATTTCACTTGTTACCCCAACAGTGTGGAAAGATTATATTTGAGAACATAAAATTGTTCAGTCTTACTCACTTTTCAAGTTTGCTGCATTTATTATGAACCTCTAGAAATTAGATAAAGTCTGCACCTCTTTGAGTTTCTTGTTTTAAAGCGTTGAGGTTCTATTATTTCATAAATTTTCTCCTGCTATGTATCCGTGTGCAACCTGATAGAAAACTTATAATATGGATATGATTCACAGTCCTGAAGTCAGCATGATACAAAGGTATTACTGTTTAATATGGTTCCAGATAGTTGTGATAAGTCTTTATTTAGAAGCGAAGGGTAAGAAATAACAAAGTTCATTTGGATAAAGAATCAATCTTTTGTTATTTGAATAAGGAAAATCTTGGTTAAGTGTAATGCTTAAGGAAAAATGTTTTGACATTTTATTAGTAAAAAAATCAGCCAATTATAAATTGATTTGTGTTTCAACTCTTATAAATCTTCCTAAAAGGTAGCATTTTTGCCTTTTAAAAGAATAATGCTTACGAGTAAATCATATTTTTGTTTGGTTAGCATGCATTGCTGCTTTGTCATTAGTTAATTTTGTTAATTTTTATTTAGGAAATTTGTGGAAAGTTCACAAATTTCATAAAATATCCTTGAAGTTACTGGTTTTTTTTTTTTTTTAAGTTTTTATCTGAGCTTGTATTTTTGGCATTCATCCTAATAGGGGAGAGTTAGTACATTGAACATTCTTCTTTGTGGATTCTAGTTAATAGAGATTTTTACTTTATAGCTGTGTAATAGATGAGGTAGCCCAGGCTTAGAGAAAAATATAAAATTTAAGTAACCTTTTTCTCGTCATTTTGAGTCATAAGCCCTGTTTGTGATTTTTGAAATACATAGAACACTTGATAATGTTTGCTTTTCATATAATAACTTGAACTAAGAACCAAGAACAGAAAGCATAATATAACTTACATATATTATTTAATGGTTTCTATGCTTTCAGTACCAACATTGTAATGTGATGAGTAAACACGGTGGAAGTTACAGTCTTTGCAATCTTAAGTGGCCTTAGATTAACAGTTTCTCTGCTTTTTTAAAAGTTCAGGCTCTAAAATTAGGTTTAGTTTCATCTTTTTATATCTTTCATCTTCATGAAATATATACCTATGGATATATATGTATATCTGTATATCTTCATCTCTTTTGTATCCTTCTGCTATATACCTTTGTGACTTTTGGCAAGTTACTATAATTGACTAAGCTTCAGTTTTGCCTTCAAAGTGGAAATAATAATGATACTCATGAATAGTACAATGCTTAGCACATAGTAAACACTGACGTTAGGTTAGTTGTCACTTATTGCCTACAGTAATAACTAAGCAGATCTCTTCCTTCCGTACTTTCTCTTGTGTTCCAGTAGTACCGTGAACAGGAAGCTATTCGCCTTTGCCTAAAACACTTCAGACAACACAACTATACAGAGGCCTTTGAATCGCTACAAAAAAAAACCAAGATTGCCCTGGAACATCCCATGTTAACAGATCTACATGATAAACTGGTGTTGAAGGGTGATTTTGATGCTTGTGAAGAATTGATTGAGAAAGCTGTAAATGGTATGTTTAAACAAACTTAGTTTATTAAGGTGATTTCAAATATATACAAGAAACAGTTTTTTGAAAAGAATATAATCTTACGCCAATTATTAGTTTACTTTTTTTCCCCTCTTTTTACTCTGTAAAGATTGTTAGCTTGTTGAATTATGTGCTGCTTTTATATAAGATAGATCCATAATGATACTTGGAAAAGCAAAAAAGAGGCATATTTGAACTCGCATATCTAAATCTAAATTGCCGTCTTGGGAAACCATGGAAGCACACATTTTCGTTTATGAATGCTAACATTGAGTAGCAGTAAACAATGTTACAAAAAGGCTTTAAATGTTACCTTCTGTTTTGCAGGCCTATTCCTTTATGTATTTTTGTTGATAGAAAATTACCATTTTTAATGGCATAATTTGGCATAATGGATAGTTGGATACGTTAAAAAATATTAGTAAATAGTTACAATGAATGAGGAGATTTGTACTGGAAACATCTGTGTGATGTGGATGCTACATAATTGCTGATTTTATTGGATGGTTTATGATCTGGTTTTGAAAGAAATGTGAATATTAGAACATGATATAATCTCCAAAGATAATTGTTTTGGAGGATGACATCTATTTGAATATTAAAGCTCTGGTATGGTTTGTTATTTTTAAAAAGGATCTCTTATTTTATAGAATGGTATTCTTTTAAAAAATAATCTCCCACAGTAACAAAGAACAGAATAGGTTCTATGGTATAATAGGAAAAAATATATTGGAGCGCCTAGGTGGCTCAGTCAGTTAAACATCCAGCTCTTGCTTTCGGCTCAGGTCGTGATCCAAGGATTCTGGGATTGAGTCCGGCTTTGGACTCCCTGCTCAGTGGGGAGTCGGCTTCTCCCTCTCTCTCTCCCTCTGCTCATCCCCCCTGCTCCTGCTTGCGCATGCTTGCACGCTCTCAAATAAATAAATTAAAATCTTTAAAAAAAAATTTTTTTTAAATAAATATTTGGTCTTTGTTTCCTAAAACTCTTAGAATTTGGTGGAGGGATAAGAGTGTTTTTTTGTATGCTGAGATAACAGGTGGCCGGGGTCCCTAAGCTTCAGATTTCTAGAAAGACCAAACCCTGTGTGTAGAGGGCTGAAACTTTGAGCCCCACCCCCCACCCTGACCTCCTGGGAGGGGAGAGGGGTCAGAGGTTGAGTTCAATCACCAGTGGCCAGTGTTTTCATCAATCATGTGTAAGTAGTAGAGGCTCAAAAAAAAAAAAAAAAAAAAGCCCTAAACATTGAGGTGCTGAAGAGGGCATAGAAAACACAGGCGCACGCACACACACTTTCTCTCTCGCTCTCTCTCTGTCTCTCTCTCTCTCTCTCTCCATTCTCTCACTCACTCTGGTGAATTATTGAACCTGAGGGGGGTTGTGGGATTCTCAGGTTTATAGGCAGTAAATAAGTAGTACAGGTGGCCTGGGACTTGGGGTTGGAATCTGAAGTGGGGATAGTCTTGTGGGACTGAGCCCTTTAACTTATAAGGATCTGACTAGGTAACTTCAGGTAGATAGTCTCAGAATTGAATTGTTGGATACCAGTTGGTGTCAGAAAATTGGAGAAACAGCTGGTGTGAGAAAAACCCCACACATTTGGTATTAGAAACATTGTGAATAAAAACAGCTTAGTGCTCAGTATAAAACTTATGGAATGAAATTTGGTGATTTTTTTAGTAGAAAGAACTAGACTTTCTCCATTCTCTGCTTTCATGTATTTTTTTTTTAAGATTTTATTTATTTATTTGACAGAGATAGAGACAGCCAGCGAGAGAGGGAACACAAGCAGTGGGAGTGGGAGAGGAAGAAGCAGGCTCATAGCGGAGGAGCCTGATGTGGGGCTCGATCCCAGAACGCCGGGATCACGCCCTGAGCCGAAGGCAGACGCTTAACCGCTGTGCCACCCAGGCGCCCCTCTGCTTTCATGTATTTTAATCTTATCTCTGTTATCATCCATTATTATGTGCTCATTTATCAGATAGGTTGACTATTTTACAACTGAAGAAAATGGAACCAGTACTGCCTTCTTTGAGTTTATAAATTTTAAATTAACTTAAAATGAATTGCTTCTGGCTCCATTGCTTTGTAAAAACAAACCTGCCTCTCAGCCTTATACATTGGTACTGCTTATTTAATTGGTAATGATATTTGCAAATAAATGATTACTATGTTTGAAATAGAGTAAACTTTGGAGTATAAATAAATAGAATATATATTATTATTAATCTCTTCCCAAACTGTTAAAATGCCATCAATGAAAGTATAAATGTATGTATGCCATTTCCAAGAATGAATTCTATATTTTTTTAACCTGAAGATGAGGAAGTCACAAGTATTTTCATGATTTGTTAATTTTGCTTCAAATCTTTATCTTAAGGCATGTAATATATTGTTAAGGTGAATAACAATGAGAACAACAAAAACCACTGGCAACTTTATGCTACTACTAGGCTAGAAACAGTTATATTTAAAAACTGTGTCTGTGGGGCGCCTGAGTGGCTCAGTTGGTTAAGTGTCTGCCTTTGGCTCAGATCATGATCCCAGGATCCAGGGATGGAGCCCCAGATTGGGCTCCTTGCTCAGTGGGGAGCCTGCTTCTCCCTCTGCCTGCCCCCTCGCCCTGCTTGTGCTCTCTCTCTGTCAAATAAATGAATAAAATCTTTTTTTTTTTTTAAAGATTTATTTATTTAACACAGAGAGAGACAGCCAGCGAGAGAGGGAACACAGGCAGGGGGAGTGGGAGAGGAAGAAGCAGGCTCATGGTGGAGGAGCCTGATGTGGGGCTCAATCCCATAACGCTGGGATCACGCCCTGAGCCGAAGGCAGACACTTAACCGCTGTGCCACCCAGGCGCCCCTATGAATAAAATCTTTTTAAAAATAAATAAAATAAAATAAAAACTATGTCTTGATCAATATACTCGTTTAAGAGAAACTGTTAAGATCATGCACAGCTTTGCTAGTATAGGGACTTAAGTTACCTTTCTGGCTGTAGGAAGGGCCCAAGTTTTAGGGAAAATTGGTCGTTTCTGTATTCTTGAGACTTAGAACCGACTCATATTTTTTGTACTCCTCAACTGGCTTGGAACAGTGTTTAGTTAATAAACATTCCTTCCAGGGTTGTTCAGTTTGCTGCTGACTTCACTGATGATGATTTGTTGGACAAATAAGGAAGTAAACACTGCAGAGCTTTTTGGCTTCTGCTCCACTAAAAACATAGCAGAGAAGGGCAAGAAGTTCCTGTTTGCTAAATAGGAAAGCCTAGGGAGTCAAAAGCATTTTACAATGGAGGAAACAAAAATTATGTTTGGCGTATCTTAGTGTGTTCTTCAAATATGAGTATTTGAGATATTCGAGAGAAAGTCTCTGTAATAGGCTTCCTATTTGTTAGAAACACCCCTACATTTATATTTAATTTCATTACAGGTCCAGTACCCCTGGCCAGTTATTGCTATTTTTTCCCTGACAGTGCCGGGGGTGGGAGGGGAGTAGAATCCAGTGATGATGGGCAAAAGTAATCATCTAGGAACAGGAAATATTCAAAGAAAACCTAACCTCCCTTTGCAGTGTTTATCTTATTTCCATTCAAGTTTGCTTTTGTGAGATAAGGAAGGGATAAAGTTTAATACCATGGTCCTAAAGTTTCAACTGTAGGTCTTCATCTCCTTCCCACTTTTCTTTCTCCTCTCCCTTTTCTCTCTTTCCCCTCTTCTATTATTTCTTCTCACTCCATGGTTTATGTGGTGGTTGATAATTATGTGGCAGGCCTGTTTCCCTCTCAGCATTTTTTTTTTTTTTTGGAGCGAGATCTCAAGTCTTGCTGGAGTTACCTTTGTGGCAAGGTTTTTAACTACAGATTTAATATTGTTAATAGCAATAGGGCTGTTCATATTCTGTATATCTTCTTGAGTGAGCATTGGTAGTTTGCATCTTCTAAGGACTATTCGCATTTCATCTAAATTGGTGAATTTATTGGCATAAAGTTGTTATATCTTTATGACATCTTTATGTCATATCTTATTCTGAAATTGGTGATTGCTGGTTTCTTTGTCTTTGTTTCTTTTTCTTCTATTTCATTGATTTCTACCTTTATTATTTCCTTTTTTCTACATAGTTCAGTTTTAATTTGCTCTTCTTTTTCTAGTTTCTTAAAAACGAAAGCTAAGGCCATTAACTTGAGACCTTTCTTTACTAAGCATTTGGTGTTAAAGTTATCTTCGAAATGTAACCGAGCCAACATGAATTCACTCCTTGGTGAGTCAGAAACTGCACCAGATCGAGTTGTTGCACAAAGAAAACTTTTATTTACAGCAAAGAAGGAGATCACAGGGAATGGCTTCCAAAGCTTTGACTCCCTGAGAAAGGGTGAATTGGGTTCCTTTTGTTTAGGGTTGGGATGAGTATTTAGATTGGGAAGCCTTGTCTTCATATGTAGAGGTGAGCATAAGATGACGCATGTGCCTTAAAGAAACATGCCTACACATATATTGTACGTTATGTGAATGAAGCGGAGGCTCCTCCTTGGGTGGAGATTTTAGTATTATAATGAGGTAAAGGCAGTTGTTCCTTCCAAGGTCACTCCATGGTCCTTCTGTGCAGGTGCAGGTTGGGATTTAGCTCAAAAGGTCTGGGTGGTCTGGGCCTGCGGGTGGTCTGGGCTTGCAGGAGGTCTTGTCAGGGCAGTCTCCATCACCTCAGGGGTGCTTTCAGGTTTCATTTACCTGAGTTAAGAGCTAAACAGAAAAGAATAGCTTACCGAAAAATGTAAGACAAAGGTTAGTGAGTACAAGCAGGTGGGCAGTAAAAGTGTTAGGTCTTGGGATCTAGTTGGTGACATAAAAACACTGCTAGCTGTATATCACAAATTGTGCTGTGTTGTGTTTTCATTTCTGTTCAGTTTAAAATACGTATGCATAAGGACCAGCCCTATGCCTTACTTCTCTTGTGCTTAATCTCTTGGCCAGGATATTTAGTACAAGGGTGAGATGACGTAATGATAGTGGATATCCCTATATAGTTCATGATCTCAAAACAAATGCTTTCAACATTTCCTTGTGAAGTATGTTATTTGATCTGGGGTTTTGGAGATCCTGTATTAGAGTCCTAGATTGCTAAGAGTTTATGTTATAAATGGGTATTGAATTTTACC
This sequence comes from Ursus maritimus, assembly GCF_017311325.1. Lineage (NCBI taxonomy): Eukaryota > Metazoa > Chordata > Mammalia > Carnivora > Ursidae > Ursus > Ursus maritimus. Next base: position 20,983,860 of record NW_024425563.1, on the reverse strand, counting down.
ACTTTTTCCTCTGTCTTATGTGATAACATTTTTCTTCCTAAACTCTATTAATTGAAATCAGTGATTGGTTTTCTAATGTTAAACCTCAGATATACTTAACTTTGCATTTCTCAGATAAATCTATCTTTCTCATATATTTTTTGGTCTGTTTTGGATTTAGATGGATTAATGTTTTGTTAGAATTCTTCCAACTATATTTTCATTAGTAAGATTGGCCTTGTAATTTTTCTTTATCTTACCTTTCTCTTGAGGTTTAATATTATTATTACACTGATCTCACATAATGTGTTGAGGAGTTAACCTTTTCTTCTTATAATCTGTGTATGTGTAAGATTTGAATTCTTTCTCATATGCTTGGTAGAATTTGTCATTATGCTATTTGTGCTTAGAAACTGCTTGGGGAGGGGGCGCCTGGGTGGCGCAGTCGTTAAGCATCTGCCTTCGGCTCAGGGCGTGATCCCAGCTTTCTGGGATCGAGCCCCACATCAGGCTCCTCCCCTGGGAGCCTGCTTCTTCCTCTCCCACTCCCCCTGTTAGTGTTCCCTCTCTCGCTGGCTGTCTCTGTCAAATAAATAAATAAAATTAAAAAAAAAAAAAAGAAATTGCTTGGGGAAAGTATTTTTGTCACAGTTCAACTTATTTAAATGTTGTAAGACTATTCAAGGTTGTTTGGTTGGTTCAGCTTTTAACAAGTTACCTTTTTCTAGGAATTTATCAGTTTCGCTTAAAATTTCAAACTTACGGGCATGAAAATATACCTAATATCCCCTTGTTTAATGTTTTCAGGATTTCTTGAAATATCTTTCATGCCTTCTATTTCTCATTTATGAATTCTTTTTTCCCCCCATCACTCTCACTGTCACCAGAAATTTCTTAAGTTTATTGGTCTTTTGAGGAAACCAGTTTCTGGTTTGTTGATTCTTCCTGTTATTTGTAAAGTCTTCGACTGTTGCTGTAGTTGTCTTCTTTCTCTCTTTGGAACTAAGTTGCTGTCTTTTTGTAACTTACTAAGGTGGATGCTTGGCATATTAATTTCCAGACTTGTTATTTTCCCATATATACATTTAAGTATATAAATTCCCCTCTACTTATTTTTTAGTTGTGCTATGAAATATTTTCATTTTTGTCCAGTTCAACAATTTCATTATGAAATAATATGGCTCTTTTGTAAGCCATAGTTATATAGAAATGTAGTTTTGTTTTTCATTTCTAGATTAAATACCCAAATTTCAGATTTCTTTTTTTTTTTTTAATTGTTAACTTATTTCTAGCATGAATGCATGGTAGTCAGAGTACATATTCTATAGAATTCTAGTTCTTTGAAATTCGATGAGACTTACTATATGGTCTAGTTTGTTTAATTTTTATAAACATGTTATACATACTTGGACAGAATATGAGTTCTTTATTTATTGGGGCAGTTTTCTGTATATATCCAATTGGTTCAGTTTGCTAACGATGTTCCACAAATTTTCTTTACCAACAGTGATTTTCTGTCAGATTCTCTCAGCTACGAAGAAAAATGTTAACTCTTTCTACTGTGATTTTGGAATTGCCCATCTCTTATGGATTTGTCCAATTTTGCTTTATATATTTTGAAGCCATGTTTCTAGGTATATATAATTTAAATTCTTTAATTTTTTTTTTTTAAGATTTTGTTTATTTATTTGACAGAGAGAGACAGCCAGCGAGAGAGGGAACACAAGCAGGGGGAGTGGGAGAGGAAGAAGCAGGCTCCCAGCCGAGGAGCCTGATGTGGGGCTCGATCCCAGAACGCCGGGATCACGCCCTGAGCCGAAGGCAGATGCTTAACAACTGAGCCGCCCAGGCACCCCTAAATTCTTTAATTTTAAATTAAATCTTATACCATTAGGAAATGTGTTTTTATCTCTAGTAGCATTTTTTAAAATTTTTATTTTTTGTTTCACTTCAATTAATTAACATATAATATATTAGTTTCAGAAGTAGAGGTCAGTGATTCATTACTCTTATATGATAGCCAGTGCTCATTACATCACGTGCCCTCCTTAATGTCCATCACTCAGTTACCCCCTCCCCTCTAGCAACCCTCAGTTTGTTTCCTATAGTTAAGAGTCTCTTATTGTTTGTCTCCCTCTCTGATTTCATCTTTTTTTATTTTTTCCTCTCTTACCTTTGATCCTTTGTTTTGTTTCTTAAATTCTACTTATGAGTGAGATCATATGATAATTATCTTTCTCTGATTGACTTTTTTCACTTAGCATAATACCCTCTAGTTCCATCCATGTCCTTCCAGATGGCAGGGTTTCAAATTTTTGATGGCTGAGTAGTATTCCTACACACACCCCACATCTTCTTTATCCATTCATCTGTCGATGAACATCTGGGCTCTTTCTACAGTTTGACTGTTGTGCTATTGTGGACGTTGCTGCTATTAACATTGGGGTGAAGGTGCCCTTTCGGATCACATTTGTATCTTTGGGGTAAATACACAGTAGTGCAATTGCTGGGTCATGGGGTAGCTCCATTTTCAACTTTTGAGGAACCTCCATACTGTTTTTCAGAGTGGCTGTACCAGCTTGCATTCCTTCCAACAGTGTAAGAGGTTTCCCCTTTCTCTACATCCTCGCCAACATTTTTTGTTTACTGACTTGTTAATTTTAGCCATTCTGAGTGGTGTGAGGTGGTATCTCATTGTGGTTTTGATTTGTATTTCCCTGATGCCGAATGATGTTGAGCATTTTTTCATATGTCTGTTGGCCGTTTGTGTATCTTCTTTGGAGAAATGTCTGTTCATGTCTTCTGCCCATTTCTTGATTGAATTATTGGTTTTTTTGGGTGTTGAGTTTGATAAGTTCTTTATAGATTTTGGACACTAGCCCTTTATCTGATAAGACATTTGCAAATATCTTCTTCCATTTTATCAGTCGTCTTCTGGTTTTGTCGACTGTTTCCTTCCCTGCGCAAAAGTCTTTTATTTTGATGAAGTCCCAGTAGTTCATTTTTGCCTTTGTTTCCCTTGCCTTTGGAGATGTGTCAAGCAAAAAGTTGCTGTGGCCAAGTCTAGTAGTGTTTTTGCTTAAAGGCATAAATTGTCTTACATTAAGCTTTCATTGGTAAGTATTTGCATAATGTATCTTTTCTTACCTTTTTATTTTCAACCTTTCTGTTTCTCTTTTTTTTCTTAAAGAAGTATCTCCTATAAATTTAGGTCAAAAAAAATCTGCCTTCTTTTGATTTGAGCATTTATTTCATTTGCATGATTGAATTAGTGGTAAATATACAGGTTTAATATTACCATTTTATTGTATATACTTTGTCATGTCCTTTATTTATTCTTTTGGTTGTTAACTCTTAAAACTTTTTAATCTTTTCATTTTTTTCTTCTTGTTTGGAAGCAACATACTTTGTTTATCTAGACTTTATGATTAGTCTAGAAATTACAGCAAGTATACATATTTAACAAAATTAATCAGTGCCTTTTCCCTTTTCCCATATTAGGACTTAGTGGACTTTCAACTCCCATCTAGTCACCTTCCAACTCATAAGTTATTGTTGTCCTTTATTTTGATACCACATTCAAAGACTATAAAATATTACTGTTCTTACACTATTCAGTGTTCAGTAATTCTACCCAAGTATTTACTAATTTTTTTGTTCTTCAGTAATATTTGCATCTTTGATCTTTTTTTTTTTAAAGACTATTTATTTGAGAGAGAGTGTGAGTGGGGGAGGGACAGAGGGACAAGCAGACTCCCTGCTGAGCAGGGAGCCTGACATGAGTCTTGATCTCAGGACCGTGAGATCGTGACCTGAGCTGAAGGCAGATACTTAACTGACTGAGCCACCCAGGTGCCCCGATCTTGTATCTAGGATCATTTTTCTTCTGCCTTAAGCATATATCCTTTAGGATTTCTTCTTCTCCTCCTGCTGCCCTCCTCCTCCCTTCCTCCTCCCCTTCTACCACGTACTCCTTCTTCCTTAAAGAGAGAGAGAGAGTGCTCATGCATGCGAGCAGGGGGGCAGAGGGAGAGAGAGAATCTTAAGCAGGCTCCACACCTAGCCTGGGGGGGTGCTCTGTCTCACTACCCTGAGATCACAACTGGAGCCAAAATCAGGAGTTGGACACTTAACCACCTGAGCCACCCAGGTACCCCTGTTATCTCTGTTTTGATGAGAAATGAGTTTGAAAGAACTTGGGGTATAGGTTTCAGTACTATTATATATGCTCTCTTTTTTTCCCCCTTTAAATCTTAGATGAGGTTTGAACATTTTCTTTTTTCCGCTTGGTAAAAACTTCCTAGGTTTCATTTTTTGTCATGTACTTTTTAAGAGGGTATTAACTATTGGAGACAAGAACAGCTTGTGCCTAGTTAGAACTGTATGAAATGTGTTTATTACAGTCTTAATCATAGAGGGAAAAAATGAGACGGTGTTGGACCTGGAGACTTTAAATAGTTTGAAAATTGTTAGCAACTCTGTCTTAGCATGCTTTCTCCTAAATGACATTTTCATTTCTTTTGCATAGTTTTACTTTTATCAGACCCTTCTGATTTCCTGCTTTAGATGTTTGTCAGAAATAGAAATACTAGCAACTGCCTGACTTCCTCTTAAAACATAGAAGTAATTTTTAAACTTAGGTAGTTCATAGGAATGTTTAAATGCCTCACTTTTTAATTTGTTTTTGAGACTTTCTAAAGAGTAGAATGGGTGTTGTCATATTTTTGTAGATAAGAATGTCATTATTTCAATAGAGAGACTACATTTTTTTTGCTGAATCATATAAAATATCTAGGAATACCAAAACAAAAGGCTTATTATTAGCAAGATCTTTCAAGAATTAGAAATATAGGGAGCGTGGTGAAAGTGTTTGGGATGCAGAGGTGTCAGCTTTTCATTTATTTTTAGATCTTAAAAGGGAATTCTTTTAAATTAAAACAAGGTACTGAAAGCAATGCATTTTGAAAAAAATCTTTACCCTGCTTTAATCTTTGCAGCATTTTAATTGATTATTTCAAGGGATTTCAAGCTTATGACTATTTGAGTTCTAGAAATTAAACTTTTTCTGTTAAAAAATAAAGTTTCAGGGCACCTGGGTGGCTCAGTTGGTTCAGTGGCTGACTCTTGATTTCAGCTCAGGTCATGATCTCAGGGTCATGGGATCAAGCCCTGTGTCAGGTTCCACACTCAGCACAGAGTCTGCTTGAGAATCTCTCCTTCTCCCTCTGCCACTCACACTCTCTCTCTCTCTCTTTCTCTAAAATAAAATAAATACAATCTTTTTAAAAAGTAAAGTTTCTGTGGCATGTAGTATTACTGTAGTATTACTGTTCATCAAAGCCTTAATGAGCATTTGCATTATTTTCTTTTTGAAGACATAAAAGAAGATTCTTAAAGCATGTCATTTCATTGAAAGTTACTGTTTCATTGAAAGTTATTATATAGCTATTCCATGTAACCTACTCCAGATCCATCTGGACTATTTATTGATAACCCAGTTTCCCTGGCAAGAGGCAGTAGTGCATATTAGAATAGATTAAATGAGAGTTGTCTTTAATTTATCATGTTTCTCTGTAAAATGCAAATACATATTTTTAAGTCGTTATAATATTTTTTGTTTGGAGTGGTTAGATGATTTAATATTATAACATGAATCAATGTCAAGAAGCTAATAATAGAGCTTGGATAGTTGGGAGTGAGAGGGATGTGAGAGGGCTGGAATTTATAGATTTCTAGCTTTTGTCTTATGTTAAGCCATGATATCTTTCAAAGAAGAGGTGTTTGGTTTGGTTTGGTTTTTATTTTGTTTTTTGATAGAACAGCTAGCTTCCCAAACAAGCCAGTGCTTATAAGGAACCACTTCCAGCCAACAGGAATGCTTCAGTAAGTAAGTAATCTAGGGTAGTGGCAAACCAGCATTCCAGAGAAGAAATGAAACATAAACTTTAGCCACAGTAGGAGTAGGTCTTCATTTAAGAGAGAGATTACACTGTTTCCTTTAAATCATAAATAATTTTTTTCAACTTTTTTTCTTTTTATTCTTTTAATACCGGATTTGTTTAATATGTAGTAGAATGATCTGGAATGGCAAGTTTTCTTTTCCAAAGTCTTGATTATTTTCATGTATTGTTGAATGGGTAAATTTTGCCATGTCTGTTACAGTGTTTTATGTTAGATTGTAATAAAAAAACTAATCTATTATATGTGTGTTAGTCCATTATATATATGTATCTATCTTTATTGTTAGTCTGGAGGGTCGAAAATATTTTGGACTTTGAGCTTTTTATACCTTTTTGTTGGGAGTCCTTAGGCGTGTTATTTAACTTCTTTGACCCTTAATTTTTTAACCTTTGCATTAATTAATAATCATTATAGTATAGGTTTAAGGACTAAATTAGTTTAACCTTTGTGGTGTCTTGCTCACAGTTGATACTCAGTAAAAGTCAGTTTTGTTTTGTTTTTCTTTTTTTGTAAGATCTTTTTTGGAAAGTTATTTCCAGATTTGATAATGCTGTATCTAAATAATTTTCTTCGTGTTTCATAAGAGTCTCCACAATAGAAGAGTAGGAGACATCAGAGAGAATTGTTGTCTTTTAGAATAGTGAAGACAAAAAGAATTCATTAGGGAGAGAGGGAGACAAATTTAAAAGTTCCTCAAATAATTTTTTTTTCAAATGTTTGCTTGACTACTCTGTGCAAAATAGTGTGCCTTGTTAGGGTGTCATTGTATACTAGAAATATGCTTTCTTGGAAGTAGAAGTTTTTTCTTGTTTTTTTTTGTGTGGTTTTTTTTTTATAAAGATTTTATTTATTTATTTGACAGAGAGAGACAGCCAGTGAGAGAGGGAACACAAGCAGGGGGAGTGGGAGAGGAAGAAGCAGGCTCCCAGTGGAAGAGCCCGACATGGGGCTCGATCCCAGAACTCCGGAATCACGCCCTGAGCCAAAGGCAGACGCTTAAGGACTGAGCCACCCAGGCGCCCCTGAAAGTAGAAGTTTTATGCGCAGTTTGTTTTAATGTTAGATACTTACTAACATTAAGATGACACAGAGGAAATGTCTACCGTGTGACTAGGAAAGTCCCCCTATTTCCTGCCTTTTTTTTTCTTTTCTAAGCTTTTATTATATACTGAACATATCTGATATTGTGCTATTAACTGTCCATTATTCAGGAGAAGATTAATTTTATCTACCTAGAATAAGACCATCATAATTTCTAGTATTTTAAATTTGGAGAAGTTAATATTTTAAATTTTGTGAGTAATATCCTCTGCAAGCCTGACTGTAAATAAACTTTGGACATTTTCGTCTCTCTTTGTCCTTGTTAAAAACAACTAATGTTACTGTATAAAGCACTGATTGTAGAAATGTAGATGTGTCTAGTGATCTGTGAAGAATAGACATTTCCCAGGGGTAATAAAGGCTATGAAAATGGCTTATGTCACAATATGTTACAATAACTATGTTACAAAGTTCTTTTGAGGTTTAGAAAATAATTCCATATATTAGTTGTTTTGTGGCTTCTGGTAATTGTAGTACTCAATGCAGAAAAATTGGGAAAACAGTGAAATACAAAGAAAAAACCCCCAATAAAAAAATCATCCTAATCCTGGAAACCAAAGAAAATCACTTAGCTTTTTGATGCATGACAGTGTTTTACTTTTTTCCACCCGTGTGTCTGTGTGTGTATTTACAGATTATTTTATGGAAATTATATAATGTTGGGGAGTTTGTTCTTTTTACTTTGAAAATTACTGACAATATTTTTGTAGGACAGTTGTGTTTGATAAAAGAAAAACAACATGAAGGTCTTGATGGGTAGAGTATTTGTAAGCTTTTTAGGTTAGTTAAGAGTGGGGGTAGAAGGATTGGTTGAAGAAACAATTAGAGAATTTAATTTTACTTGCAGTGTTCAGAAGGACTTGAAAAATCAGGGATGGGGTCCTTCATTTGAGTAGAACTGTTGATGTGATCACTCTTAAAAGAATTTTCCCCAGTGGATTATGAGTTCTCGTTCCAAGTAGTGCTATAAGGCTTAAGGAGAAAGAGGAGATGAAGACTTTCCTAAGATGAGCATAAGGTAAAATCGGCCAGACACACATAGTTCCAGTAAATATATTCGTTATAACAGTGGTGGAATCTTAGTGTGCCAGAATTTGGAAGGAACCTCTGGCCCTATCCTGCTCTTAAACACGAGTTTTATAGATAAGGAACTTACTTATCAAAGTTGTATAACTAATTACAATTAGTGTAAGAGATGTAGGTAGTATGGCAATTGGTTACTGTTAAAAAAATATGGAATTTATGACTTTTCTAATTTTCTCTATTTTTGCTTTGTATTTTTCATGTGTGTAGTTTCCTTGTCTTTCTTAGTTTTCTACTCATCCCTGCATATTCCTGTCTTTTACTTTTTTCTTTCTCTTCAGTTAGCCGTTATGTAGAATTAATGCATATATTTTAAAATCATTGTCTTTATCAAATAATTATGTCTTCTCTTTAAGCTTTTTTAAAAGGATTAACTTTTATGTGTCTTTCTCAAAACTGAGTAAAATTCACTTACTATGATTTGTGTCTATAGAATTCAAAATTTATGATTCATATTTTACTAGCATCATTAACAGGAGCCCCTGTTAATTTTATCTGAAAAAAAGTTTTCCAGTTCGTGTAGCGGGAGAGTATTGGTCAGAGTAGGCTGGATGGGTAAGAATTATCAGAAAAGCCCACGGGGGAGTAGATTTTGATAGAAACACTCTCACTAAAATAAGTCTTGAATCTACTTTTTCCCCTTACTGTAACAATTAAAATATAAATGCTAATGTCTGAGTGCTAACTTTCAAAGGAAAGACGAATATTAGAACTTTCTTTTTGCAAAAATTATGAAGTCCTAAAAGCAAAGAAAAAGAGCAACTAGAGGAGTATATGGGATGGAAGTTTTCAGTTAAAATCATCTGAAAAGACTTGTAAGCTAAAGGGTGTGGTTCAGTTGAGCTGCATAATTACCCAGAAAAGAAAGAAATTAGGGAGATCTCTGTATATTACACAGTCTGTGGCAAATGTGTAAGTCATGGAGAACGGACAGTTTTATTTATAAATTCTTCAGAAAAGTATTTACGTTAGGGACTAAATGAAGCAAAAGGGAAAACCTTTTTTCAGATTGAGATCGGAGTCAAATGATAGAATTTATACTAAAGTTGTCTTTGTAAGTTATAATCTGTATTGATTCATGTAATAGAAAACCCTTGTTTAAAAAGTAAGTATATGTTGTTATATGACATAGCAAGTCCAGAGGTAGATTTCATGGTTGGTCAGTTCAGTGATGCAGTTTCTTTTCCTGTCTCTGCTTTGTCATTATTGAATCGACTTCATTCTCATACCTGTGCAGATTGGCTGTACATTGCATACAGACAGGAAAATTTCCAGAAGAATAAAAGTAGATTTGTCTTCTTGGTGTGTTTATTTAGAAGCAAAGGAAACATTGGATGCATTAGCCAGAATTGGGGTCTACACCATTCTTAAATGAATGTTTGTTGAGGAGCATGGGATTAGGGCTTGATAATTATTTGGGATGAAATAAATATATATGGGGAGCTCAATCTCTGTAACCACTATGGCAGCCAGTGTAACAACTCCTCATAAGAAGTAAGTTACGAGGGGCACCTGGGTGGCACAGCGGTTAAGCGTCTGCCTTCGGCTCAGGGCGTGATTCCGGCGTTGTGGGATCGAGCCCCACATCAGGCTCCTCCGCTATGAGCCTGCTTCTTCCTCTCCCACTCCCCCTGCTTGTGTTCCCTCTCTCGCTGGCTGTCTCTATCTCTGTCGAATAAATAAATAAAATCTTTAAAAAAAAAAAAAAAAGAAGTAAGTTACGAATTTATTGATGAAATAAGTTCAGAAGTAAAGCAGAGTGAAACACGAGTCCCTGCCTACCACTTAAGAGCTGCATGATTTTGGTTAAGTTCCTTAGTATCTCTAAACACACATCTCCCCATCTGTAAAATGGAGATGATAATGCCTAGTTCATAAAGTTATTTTTTTAATTAAGTCATCTTTGTCTTAACTAAGACAGAATGAATTTTAACATTTCATAAGTATTTGGTGAATATGTAACTATACTTGCACCGGTACTTTTATCTCTGTGGTTTTATACTCAAAGAAAATCATGTAAAAATGGAATTTTCACTTTAAACAGTTAGTTTTGTTTTTCCTGAGGTTGTAAGGGCCTAGACCAAAGTTGTTGAGGCACTCATCTTCTACTCTAGTTTTCTTGTATTCGTCGTGACAAAAATGGGGAAAACATAGTAAATTTAGTATGAGCTGCCACTAAAACAAGTTGTTTACATGGTTGTATCAACTAATATTTTACTATTTATATTTGAGATAGAGTGAAAACTGAAGTGACACAGTTTCTGAAAATGTGCTATTATTAGGGTATTAGTGACATGTTAATAATTCCCCTTAATGTAGGCTTTTTTTCTTTTTTGCTATAATAAAAAGTGTAAGTCAGTTAAGGTATAAATAATTCTCTCTCATTCTTTGGTATTTGCAGATGGTTTGTTCAATCAGTACATCAGTCAACAGGAATATAAGCCAAGATGGAGTCAAATCATTCCCAAAAGCACCAAAGGTAAGCCTTATTTTCTAGGTTGTGAGTGGTTTTGCTTTAATGTCTCAGTTTCATTTTTTCCAGGGTAGCTCAAGTTTTAGAGTACTTTGTGTGAGAAATGCAAGTGTTTAACATAAGACATAGGTTCCTTAACTAGATGGTGGAGTTAGCTTACTACATTGAACTTTCCTTTTAAACCTTTTTGTTTTACCACTAAAACAGAAGATTGGGCAGTTTTTACACAGAATACCCTCATAAACTGCTTTTATAGAGATGCTGTAAAATTACAGGCTTAGTGTTGTAATGCCAAATGTGTTCCTGATAAACCCTCAGTTTTGCAGAATTGCTCACTAAAGCGAACAGGGCTTATAAGAAAAGTAGAAATGGGGCATATCATTCTAAATCTATGGAACTTTTTAAGCAGATACAAATGAGAACTAGTGTCGTAACCCGAATAAAAATAAATACTGGTACAGTTAACTGTTTATAGGCATTTATATTGAGCCTCACAGTGAGTTTGGAGCCTTCAGTGCTGGGACTCATGCTTCCTTCTTTGACTTGTCGACCTTAGAGGGTATTTATCAAAACTTAAAATCTGATCTAGAGCATGGTCTTCTCCATTAATCCATTTCTTCACTTGATCTTGACTCACTGCTTTGCCAGATGATTAATATAGTGGAAAGTATAGCAACTGTTTAGTGCAATTACTTGCATTAAAAGAAGGCAGTTCTGTGGATGTTCAGCTTTTTTCTGACAGTCTTCATAAATTGCTAAGCAATTCTCTTCAATTGGGAGAAAGCTCTCCCCTGATAGTGTTAAACATTAATATACTGGAGAAAATTGCTTACGAACGTCCATAATTTCTGTTATTCAGACATCATTTCTCTTGCTTTATCAGTCATTTTTGAGGTAATTTTTGTCAGAGAGACCCATGTTGTAGCAGACAGATTGTAATTGAGTATTTGAAAACTGATGGGTTAAATATATAAAATGCAAACATATTGGCAATAAATCTATTTTAGTGTCTTATTCTGTTCTTCAAAGTGGCAATACTGACTGAGGGGAAGAAGGAAGAAAAAGATAAAACATCAGTGATAACGAGCCACAAAATCTTAACATAACTGTATTGGAAAGGAGAAAGAATTTGCGGAGAACTTCTGAATGAGAAGTCCTTGAATACAGTAGTAATGGGATGAATGCTTCAGTTTGGCATGATTATTTTCTCTATATAAGAACTAACATTTCAGTATTTTTTCATAGTACCCTGGTGAAATTAGTAAAAGTTTGGATGGTCCCTGTTTTATATAGGAGAAAGCTGAAACATGGAAAATTATTAGCTAAAGTAATATATTTCAGTTAATAGAGGAGTAATAAAGAAACCTTAGGTTTTCTGGTTCATATCAAGACAGACATTAGAATCCTGTAACCTACTGAACCTTTGAAATGAAGTTATATCTTTGTTTATATTAAGATTTAGTATAAAGTAAGATTCAATACAAGTTGAACAATAGTTCTACAGAAGTTTAAAAGTTTCCCTGATTGTATTTCAAACTGCCTGTTAAGCTCCACGATGGAAATAGGAATCAAAAGGAAGTAAATCTTTTACTTTTCAGTCAGTACTCAAAATAGTTGGTACGTTAGGTGGTAATATAAATTAATACAAAACTTGGTGACATGTTGGTTTTCAGTGGCTTAGTTGTATGAACTTTAAAACTGCTCCTTATACTAATTAGGTATGCTTGGAATAGAGACCTGAGATCTAATTCTGTAGCTGCTTTCCACCTTCACTTTTTCATGCCAGTAGTTCAGAGTTTTTTGTCTTATGTTTTTGTGGAATATCCTGCGTCCTTGCTGATTTATGGCACTGGTCATAAATACATTGAAAATAGTTCCCTGTTGCATTAATAGTCTGAAAGCATTGGAAAAAAGAGCAGGGTATTTATTATAAACATAGTTATATTATTTCTTTTGAGTCTTTTACTTGTTCTTAACTTGAAAGAATAAATGTGTGTTAATTTTACTGTTCATTGCAGACTTACGAATGCAGTTACTTTGGATTTCCAGTTATTCTGTTATTCTTTTTTTTTTTTTTTAAGATTTTATTTATTTATTTGACAGAGATAGAGACAGCCAGCGAGAGAGGGAACACAAGCAGGGGGAGTGGGAGAGGAAGAAGCAGGCTCATAGCGGAGGAGCCTGATGTGGGGCTCGATCCCAGAACGCCGGGATCATGCCCTGAACCGAAGGCAGACGCCCAACCGCTGTGCCACCCAGGCGCCCCTGTGTTATTCTTTTTAAAGAACATATTTGTTTCTCCTTCAGGTGATGGAGAAGATAACCGACCAGGAATGAGAGGGGGCCATCAGATGGTTATTGATGTTCAAACAGGTGAGGAGTATTTGCAGTGGAAAGCAAATTCTTTTAAAAATTATACATTCTAAAATAAGCACAAAGATACTTCTTCCATTCATTGCAGAGGTGAAATGTTATCAGCCGTAATAACCAATTAGACAAATAAAATAGACATTAGCTATTATGTTAAATAAATGAGGAAGTAACACATGAGAGAAGGGAGGCTGCTGCACAGTTGAAATTAGGTAACCTAAAAGAAATGTGCAGCCATTTCTGTCTGTGAGTGTGTGTGGTTTTATATGTGTTTGATTGTTGTAGTAAACTGTGGAGTATTTCTGGATTTTCAGTGCACTTATATTTTAATGCCATAATATGGGAATTATTGCAAGAGAATGAAGATATTTTTTTTGAGAGAGAGAATATCAAATTAAGTAGCTTAAGTGTTAATAGATCCACTAATTGCTTAACACTGTTCACAAACCTATAAATAATTTGTTTTAGCTATTCTTTTCTGCCTTTTAGACTTTATTGTATAAGTTGCTACCAAAAATTTCCCTTAGGTTTCTACAGCCTGGGATAGCTTAGATACCATTGTATTCAGAGGTTAATTCTAAAATTATAGTAGGTTTTAAGTTACCATCTGGAAAAGCAAATACCAAGAATTCAGTATAATTTTACTTTATTATTTGGTTTTAGAATACTTTACTTCAGGGAGTGCCAATATCCATTCAAGTAATATTTTACTTTTTCCGTTCTGTTACTGTGTTATGCTGATTCATAGGGCCTCAGGAATAATTTTGTTGACTCATATCATAAAGTAAGGATAAAAATGATCACAATGTAGATAATAATCTCCTAGACATTAATGTAACAAGAAGTTATGATATCTCTTTTAAAATTAACTGCTAAATTTGTATAGTAACCTGTGAGCTGATTTAGGAGTATTACTAGTTTCTGTATGGAAGAGGTTCATTTCAGGGCATTTGAACTTGCTCCCCTAATGTTGGTCTGTCTCCCCAAATCCTTTCCCTCCCACAGATACAGGTTTGATTCAACTATAGAGTCTTAGGAATCCTTTCTTCTGAGAGTCCAATAAATATACATATGCGTTATTTATTTATTTATTTATTTGAGAGGAGAGAGAGACAGCACAAGCAGGGGGAGGGGCAGAGGGAGACGGAGAAGCAGACTTACCTCTGAGTAGGGAGCCCAACATGGGGCTTGATCTCAGGACCCTGAGATCATGACCTAAGCTGAAGGCAGACGCTTAAACTGACTAAGCCACCCAGGCACCCCATGTTGTTGGTTATATTCTAATATATTTAAATTTTTTGATGATTCTGCTTATTCTTTTCTAGTATATAGACTATACTTCTTTAAGGCTGTAGTTAATCATTACCTTGGGATCAAGGTAGAAAAATTAAATGTTATGTAGAGCTTTACATTCTTTCAGGCAACATTTAATGCTTTCTGAATTTAATTTGGGTACAGAGCAGAGTTTGGGATATCTTTGGATTTGTTCTTTAGAAATCCTTCTATTTCTATTATAAAACTATTAATAGCATCAGTTATCAAGGTATTTTCATATACTGTATCATTTGTGTACCAGAGCCCTCTTATAACTGCTACCACGAGGTTGATCTTAATCATCTTCAAAGAGATTATAATTATTGTAAATCTTTCCAAGAACTTTTTCTAGTCCAGTCTTACTGACATAGCAACTAAATATAATGGTTGAGGGTTCAGTTTGTGAGAAGGGGGTATTAGACATACCTGGGTTTGAATCCTGACTTTACCACTGACTTTTTATTTGATCATGAATGAGTTATAATGATGATAAAAATGGGAATAGTATGTTATTGGAAGAGTATAATATATTTTATATATAATGTATATATTATTTATATAATATGTATTTTTATGTGCAACATTACTATACTGTATATACTGATTGGTTTTGATGAGAGAATTTTATGTAAGTCTAAAGACCTTTTTAATCTTTGGTTTTTGTTTTTGACAGAATCTCACAGTGGAAATATTTTAAAACAATTTTAAAACTTTTGAAAAATAATTTAAAACAACTTGAAAAGCAGTCTTGATGGAAAAAAATAACTCACCCATAATCCCACATTTTAATTAACCAGTGTTATTTCAGTATATTTGCTTTATCTTTTATCTGTGTTGTCCTGACTGATATTTTAGAGAGGAAGGGAAACCATAAATATAAGATTTTTAGAAAAAAAAATTAAGAATTTTGCTGATAAGGATTAGGTAGAGTTAGTAGTAAAGAATGACTTTCCCCAAGTAGAGTTTCAAGAACCCAGAAGTTTTATCTTTATAAAGTTGATGCCAGAGTAGTGAAGCATAGTAGAGAGACCCAGTCATTATTTTAAGTATTCATTTTAAGGATTTCCGGAGCAAGGGCTCTTAATCTGGTGAAGTTATATACAAAATTTTGTTTGTATGTACATTTTTCTAGGAAGAGAATCCATGAATTCAGATCATCAAAGGGACTCTTAACTCAAAAAGTTAATAAAATCTTTACTAGTATAAAACTTCATAAAGTTCATTTCATCTTTAAAGTGGCTTGTATTTCAAAACAATTATTGCTTCCCAGTGTTTCATGAATTTTGTTTTCTTAAAAATATAATGGTGCCTTATTTTTTTTTTTCACTCTATAGTTCTTTTCATTTTGCTACAGCTCTAAGGGTAGAGTAACAATTTAGAAAAGTACCTGATGGCATACATTTTACTATTTAATTTCAGAGCTTTCTGCCATCCTAAGTGAATTCTATCATTTATACCATGGTAGAGAAGAATTGTAGTATTTTGTCCTACTGAATATGTATGTCAATTTTATTGACTATGATCCCTATACTTGGCACCTCTCCACTTCAGTTCTTCAACTTTGGGTAAAATAAGGCAAATACAAAGAGAGAAAAGGTATGTTTATTCTGTTTCAGTGTGGAAGTCTGTTCAGATGAAAATTTAAATGTTCATTGTACCAAGAAGTTCTTTGGTGGGTAACCCTCATTGAATTTTGAGAACCTATAGTGCCAGCCTTTTTTCCTCTCTCAGAATAGGTAGTAAGACTCAGGCAAAATCCCAGTATTGGTATCTACAAAAGAAATTAAAGGGGTGTTGCTTGTCACTTGGTAGAGCCCTTCTATGGAAATCTGAACCTTTCACTGTTCTGTACGAATTATATGAAAGTGCTTGCTTGCTTGCTTCTTTCTTCCTTCCTTCCTTTCTTTTTTTTCCCACAGTGCCCTATATAGGTTTTCCTTAAATTCCTTTAAAAAACTTTTGAAGGAAATAGGTGAATATGGGTTTTAGTTGTTAATTACAAACATGTGCTTTTGGATGTATTTCTTTAAGCTACCTATGACATGAATCTTTTTTCTTTCATATAGTTATCAGGAAGGAATTCTGGAAATATAACCTTAATTAAGAATATAAAGTATATTGAAATATATGTACAGAAAATATATATTGAATTCAACCAAAGGATCGGTCTCTAGATTTGTAATCACAGCTTTATGTAAGAATGTAGTTGTGCTTGAAAAGGGAGGCAGGCGAATCCAGTTGATAATGGGCTAAGTTCAGAGTTCAGGGGAATGGCTAAAGAAGGTAAGGTTAAAGAACATGTAGAATAGATTTCTCCTTCGAATTCATTCCTCTCTTCAAAATTTTCATGTCTGTTTAAGGTCTTACTAACTGCATTTTCAGAAGGGTTAAACTCTTGGATTAAATGTCCTGACAGGGTTTCATTTTTATCTTGAATATGAATTTGTGTTTCTTAAAACTTTTTTTCCATTTCATTTGTTTTTCTCAAGGTGTCTGTATTAAACTAAGAATTAAGTTAACCCTCTTCACTATCCTGTTAACTCTTCTCCTACCTCTTCTTTTTGATACGTAAGTTTTGTTTAATGTTGGGCCCATGCTGTGT
The DNA here is from genome assembly GCF_017311325.1 of Ursus maritimus. Classification (NCBI taxonomy): domain Eukaryota; kingdom Metazoa; phylum Chordata; class Mammalia; order Carnivora; family Ursidae; genus Ursus; species Ursus maritimus. The sequence continues at coordinate 20,966,977 of NW_024425563.1, read as the reverse complement.
GAGTGTATAGTATTGGTATTCTGTACGGTTTCAAAGTGGAAACACGGATTTAATTATGAAAATAGTGTGCCATCTTGTGGAGAATTATTCAGTCAGCACAGTCTGATTTACCCCTAAGGATCAGAGTAGGAGAGATTTTGCAGTTGGGCTCAGAAAATAAAAAGCCTGCTTCTTTGTGCTGAATGGTATAAAGACACTGATGTGTTACTATTTCTACCTTATTCTTAGTATATTTAAGTTGTGTATATTAGTATTGCTGGTTGTAAGTAGCTGTAGGGTTTATTTAGTGCTGGTACCAAAAAGACTTATGCTAAATAATATGGTTGAGTTTTAGTTTTTGTGGCCTCAGAATTGGCAGATTAACTGACTAATTGATGATTGATTCCTTTTGTCTCAGAATGAAATTGTTTTGACATTTTGAACATAAGCTGTTACTGGTCACTTTATTTCCAATCCCTCTATATTTGCTTCTCCTATAATGCTGCAAGCTCAGAGCTGGCCTTGTTACATCTCTGTTTGTATCGTTTGAAGCTACTCCATGGTCTAGTGGAGTTGAGTTCAGAGCCTTTATATTGCCATTTAACCCGTTCCATGATCTGACTACTACCTGTCTTTTTACGTTCTTTTAAATTGAACAGTGCATTTATTCATCACACAGTTTTAGCCACTTTGCATGCATTATATAATTTCTCACAGTAGCTTTATGAGGTGCTGTGATGTGCCATTTTGGACGTGAGGAAACCAGTGGTTAAGGAACCCAGTGGTGGTTACACAGCTGTGGTGGTAGAACTGCAGTTCTATCAAGATTTGCCTGACTTTAGAGTCCATGTGTTTTAAAACATTTCTCAAGTGGGACGCTTGGGTGGCTCCGTTGGTTAAGCGTCTGCCTTCCGCTCAGGTCGTGATTCCAGGGTCCTGGGATCAAGCCCCACGTCAGGCTCCCTGCTCAGCGAGAAGCCTGTGTTCTCCCTCTCTCTCTGCCCCTCTACTCCTGCGCTCTCTTTCTAACTCACGTTCACTCTCAAGTAAATAAAATTTTTTAAAAATTTCTTTTTTAAATAAAACACTTCTCATGTGTTTTTCTGTCTCTGTGCCTTTGTTATACTTTTTACTGTGCTTGAAATGTTCTCCTCTCTGTCTCCTGTTCTGCCAGCAGAGCCACCTTCTTTTTTTTTTTTTTTAAGATTGATTTATTTAGAGAGAGAGAAAGAGCATACATGTGAGTGGGGGAGGGGCAGAGGGAAAGGGAGAGAATCTCAGGCAGACTCCCTGGTGAGCACAGAGCCCTACACAAGACTCCATCTGATGACCCTGAGGTCATGACAGGAGCCAAAATGAAGAGTCTGACGCTTGACCGACTGAACCATCCAGGTTACTCCAGAGCCACCTTCTGATGTATAGGTCAGATACCTTTCTTGTGTCCCCTCAGGTGTACTCTTCCCTCTTTTGAACTCAGATGGTGCTTTTTACCTTTCTTAGGGCATTTAGTCTGCCCTGAATTATGGTGATTTATGTACTTGCATTATATTCTTGATTAGATTGTAAGTATCTTGAGGATAGGGACTGTCTTCTTTCTTTTCTGTAAAATACCTTGTCAATTCAGACTAGCCCTGGGAAAACATTGACTGAACATTCCTCTGAGTGCCAGGAGAAATGGATAGCCACAATAGTCTATGTGCCTTTAAGAAAAAAATATAGAGAAAGGACTGCTTCTTGAAGAGGACTGTACTGCCCAGGGATGTACGTGAATTGTTACGTAACCGATAAGCATGAGAATGGACCCTGTTGCAAATAATGTTTTCTTTTTTCTGTTTCCTTACTTCTTACTACAGTTCTCTCTAGTTATTTCTGTAATCTTTGAAAGTCTTTGATATCCTTTATACATTAAATAATACTTTTGCTCGTGTTTATTTCTAAATAATATTTCATCTCTGATTTAACTTAAATGATTAGATGATTTAACTAAAATTTTGTCATGCATTTTATTCAGGTATGTCAAAAGGTCCTGTTTCCATCCGATTCATTCAATTTTACTATTAAACTTCAACTGGGACTACAAAGCATTCACAGACAAGAATGACATCTTGGATTAATTCCATTGGGATGCTTGCTCTCTGCCAGATTTTATTTTGCTCAGCTATCAATGAGGCTGTTGTGGAAATGTGGGTTTTCTTTGCTGTGAGAATTTATGCGTACAAAGAGACCTGCTTTTCAGAAAGAACATTGAGAACCCAGAGCCCAAGAGGAAGGGTTATTAAAGTTAATGAACCAGGGTAACCTTATCCAGAGGGTACCCAGAAACACTATAAAACAAAAGGTCAATTGCTATTGCTATTTTAGTTATATACCCACTCCCTCTCCTGGCTTTAGAATTTAACGGGGTTAATTGCCTTTACAGTGAGGCCTTGGCAAATAATTTTTAAGCCAGATGAAAATTCTTTAATTTTTTTTTCCTGTAAAACTTGAAGTATCTGGTATTACTGCATGCCATTTGGGAAACAGAATGTTACTTAACTAATGATAGTGGATTGTTTTATAGTTCTGAGATATGATGGTTTTTTAACAGCTTCAAATAATTGCCATTATTTCACATTTGTACAAAGCCGGAAAGTTCTGGGTACTGAGTTAGTCATGGAATTGGATACAGTAATGTTGTTTTTATTGCATCTGTGGCACTTAGTAACTATAGAGTATATTTTATTTTTGTGCATGTTTTAAAGGTGGGACTGCTGTTTGTGCTTGATAGCCTCAGAATGTTTTCATGTAACTTATATCTAAAAAACTACACCACAACACTGAGAGTTTTGTAAGTGAAAACTAAGACCCAGGGAGGTTATGTGGCCCGTATTTGATTTGATTACCCAGTTAGCACTAGAATTCAATCCTGTTCCAATGGTATGTTCTTACCCAGAAGCAGTGTTTGGATTTCCGTAGCTTCTGGGGCATAGAATAGGACATTTCACTTAGAAAATTCACTTAGAATTTGAAATTATATGAAAATATGACAAAAATCTCTTAGAAGACAGTCCAACTCTGTGAATGGCAAGAGTTTTCCTTAATGATATTACAGTATTTCTAAGTGCACTTTGAATTGTAACTGTTCATGGTGGGGCCTAACTTAAATGACGTCTCCACATAAATAGGCCTAGGTCATGCCGATTAGGGAGTAGATAGCTTTACAATGTTTCTGTATGTTTTATTTAACTTTTTTAAAAAAAGGGGTACCTGGCTGACTCAGTCGGTAGAGCATGTGATTCTTGGTCTTGCAGTCATGACTTCAAGCCCCATGTTGGGCATAGAGTTTACTTAAAAAAAAAAAAGAAAGAAAGAAAGAGGGGTACCTGCTTGGCTCAGTTGGTTAAGCATCTGACCTAAGCTCAGGTCATGATCTTAGGGTCCTGGGATCAAGCCCCACATCGGGCCCCCTGCTCAGCGGGGAGTCTGCTTCTCCCTCTCCTTCTGCTCCTTCCCCCCCCCCCACTTGTGCTCTTTCTCTCTCTCTCTCTCAAATAAATAAAGTCTTAAAAAAAAAAAAAGGAAAGGAAAGAAAAAATGTCGTGACTTTTAAAAAATAATTGCTGGGCTTGTGTAACCAATAGACATAAGACATTTAAATGGGGGGAAATATATGAAGAAAGGAAAGGCACTATTATAAAGAAGGAGGTGGATCATAACAGTGTTACGTATAAAGATTGTCACTATTCATGGGGCAAGAAATGAGCTTTGTTGCAGTGAAGCAGTCCATAGATATAATAGACATTTCAGATTTAGAAGAAACCAAATTTTCAAGATACCTAGAATGACTTAAAGGTTGACTTCTGAGGAGTTAAGCCTACTCTAGTATATTTGGAAAAGATTTCTCCAGTTTCCATGGGAATGCCAAGGCTGTACATCACCTTATTCTTATGGTGTCTAGCTTTAAGTAGGAGCTAGTTTTAACCATTGTTTTTGATATTGCAATAGAGGGAAAACAGTTTTAATGTGAAGTTTTTTTTTCAGAAATAGCTAGATGTCTTTATGTTCTATTTTAGACCATATATTCCTTTTGGATTTCTTTCTTTCTTTCTTTCTTTTTTAAACAATCTGAAGCTGCTGTATTGCTAAGAAGCTGCTAAGTGTAAACTTTTTTGGCCCAGCACAGAAACTCCTAAACTGGCAGCACATCAGATTCACTCTGGGTACTTGCAAAAATACACACTCTTCTTATCCACTGAAGACCTGTGAAAGAATCTTGGGGAATGTCTCTTAGTTATTTGTATTTTTATAAATCTCTCAAAATAGTGGTCCTGCAGCAGCCTTTCCATATACCCATGTTTAGGAGATGCTAACCTAGTATATATTTTGAAATGTTACCCATTGACAAATTTCATTTTTAAGTTTATTTAGATGTGCTTTCTTATGTGATCTTAAAAACAATGGCTATGTCTGGGTGCCTGTATTTTAATTTTATCCTTAAGGGTTTTTTTATACATATTTTTCTAATTTTCATAGAGACCGTTTATTTGTTTGGTGGCTGGGATGGAACACAAGATCTTGCTGACTTCTGGGCGTACAGTGTGAAGGAGAACCAGTGGACATGTATCTCTAGAGACACTGAGAAAGAGGCAAGTTGTCAGACTTTTCATCCATCTGTATTACGATAGGGGTGTGGGTGTACCCTTCTTTTTCTGGATGATTTATATTCTTTTCTATATCCACAGTAGTAGCAGAAGAATTTGTGGTAAACAAGTTTGGTTTAAGTATTCTTGCATTCGAGCTTCTATACCTGGTTCTTCAACTACTGGTACATGAACAAATCTATTTCATAAAGATAAATAGAAATGGGTATCAAATATAATGGTAGTTTTTAACTACTTTAGTCTGGAAATGTAACTGTGTAATGACCTTTTTTCTCATGTTCCTGTCACCTCTACTCTTACTCTGAGCATTCATCTTATTTTGATTTCCTCTGGAAAAATATGCTTTTGATGTCCTTACCTTTTCACTATTTTGGTCCCTCACTATTTGACTATGTATCAGTTTTCACAAATGATATATATTTTAGACTAAAATTGTATTCATGTGTGTGTCTGTTGATACATATATACATAAAGCATTTCCTTAGTGAATTAGATGGCTTGGATTTATGGCTTTGAATTATGTAAGTGCATAATTACACACTAGTATAAAGCAAATGTTAATTCATTGTTATTTTTTCCAAATCTTTATAGAATTTTTTATTGTACCCTCCATCTAAGCTGTTTCAGATTACAAGGTGAAAAATAAACTTTTAACAAAACGATGGGAGCTGAAAATGAAAAGTGAGGGAAAAGACCTAATTCAAAACCCACTGCTTTTAATCTAGAATGGCCATTTCAGAAAGATCAGTGCTCTGTCTTTAATTCTAGGAAATTGGATTCTGCTTATTCAGTGTGTTCCATTTGGGTAGTTTTTATCTTTTCAAAGATATCTTAAATTCTGATTTCTATTTGTTATCCCTGTGAAAATATGTAAAGATGGCCTTTGTCTTTCAGTATTAAAGTACCATTTTCTGAAGTGATTGTATCTTCAACAAAAATAAAGAGAGATCTAAAAAAATTCCTAACATTTCTTTTAAACTATTTTAAATCTAAGTTGATTGCATCTGTAATTATTCTTGCAGTAAGTCTAGGATTCATCCTGAAAGCCTCCTTCTTCATTGAATATGTCTAATTAGTGCATAAGTTCCAACAGTTCTAGCACCCAATACTGCATTTCAGATGTCTTTTCTGTTCTACTCTTTTTGGCACTAATTCCAACACGATGGTTTCTTTCTTAAACTTTTGCCTCCACTGTTAATCTGCTGTCTATTTTCCATTCATTAAAAAGCATATTTGGCCATATGACACTTGCTTAAACCCTATGGTTAGCTTCAGTCCCTGTTTCACTTATCTCTTACATTCCGTCTATTCCAAACATCCACCAAACCTCAGTGGCGTATAGCAGTAGTTGTTTATTTTGTTGACGAGTCTACAGATTGGCTGCATGATTCTTTTGGTTTTGGCTGGACTTATTCATGTGTCCCAAAGTCAACTGGCTGTCAGCTAATCTAGGATATCTTCAAGCGGGGACTACTTGACTCTGTTCTACATAGTCGCTCACCTTCCTGTTGGCGAGCTGGGCTTGTTCTCATGTGAGGGGCAGGGCTTCAAGGACGAAAGGTAGACGTGAGTACTCCACTAAATTTGTTATTGTCCCATAGGCTACAGGAAGTCATATGGCCAAGGCTAGAGTCACTATATGGTGAGGGGCACTATCAACGGGCATAGGTACAGGAAAGTGTGAACAACAACAACAACAACAACAATAATCATAATGATAAGGCAATTTATCAACCTTAGTTCCTTTAGCTTAGATTATAAATTTCAAATTTCTCATCATGATTTGGTCCCCGTTTACCTTTCTTGCCTCATCTCCTGACTTTCTGTGCCAGCCACAGCTTTAGTTGCTGGAATTCAACTTTCTCACCTGATGGTCCCGTGGCAATGATGTTTTTTTCTGTTTGAAATTAATAGAGGGCTCCTCCTCCCATGCACCTAGCTCTTACTTAGTAAACACCTACTTATTCTTAAAACTCAGTTCAGACTTTCTTGGGGAAACCTTTCCTGATTTTTCCACAAAGAATTAGAAGCTTCCTTTGGTGTGCCCATTTAACCACTTATATTCCTTCAGTGGGTAACTAAAATGATTAGCTTACATTTCTGTTTCCCTGCTTAGAGTATGAGCGTGAATCATATATTTATTCTTTAGTGAGCAAATAGGTGAGATAGATTAAATGAAAAGTTAATGCTTGAGAAAAGCATGGGAAGATAAATACAAAATTGGGAGAGTAGCTATTTTGGCAAGAGAGGAGGGTAGTTTACAGGGGATCTCAAAGGTCGTATTAATGTTCTGCTTATGAAGCTGGGCATGGGTATTATTTTTATATCATATGTTACATATAAGCAATATTTGGAATGCAGTTAATAATTATTTTAAACGAATATTGGAAAAATATAGAAATTATTTTGATGAGAAGATTTGGTTCTATTATTTTGAAGTCAGTGGTGACTCAGTACTGTAGCTCAGATTCATTATGGTTTATTATTGCTTTCTTCCTATAGATGCCTAAAAATTTTGTTGGTCTTTCTATGAAATAAATGGTAATAGTGTATGGCTGTAACATAAATATTCCTTCCTTCCAATATTGAACAGTTAGTATTTCATATATCTCATTTTATTTTCTATACCAGTGAGTACAAGTTATTGTTTGATGATACGCTGGGGCATGTGTTTCAAAAAGTATGGTATGCAATTAAGAAGCAGTATTAATTTAATTCACTTTAATTTACTTAAATATGTATCTAATAACACATTTAGGAGGTTGATAGATAATAGAATGGCTCAGCTCTTAAAGAGAATAATTACTTTAAATGTTCGTATAGATATGCAAGTAAGTTTTTATAAAGGTTTGAAACAAATGTATTTTTCTTTAGTTTGCATTTTTATAAGTTTCTTTAATGTCAGTCAGGCTTTGTGGAAGACAGCTAGTTTCTCCTGTCTGCTTCCGTGTTTAATCTCTTGCAACATGTTGTTTTCTGTGAAATATATGAAGAAAATTGGACTTCACGTGGTTATGTTTTTGGAAAGGAGAGTAGTATTTTAATAGCCTTTTGAGATATTTGCACATGGTCTATTTTGATCTCATATCCCAAACTGACAAGTGGTTCTTTCTTAAAGGTGATTGCATTGTAGACTCTGAAACCGTATCAGCTAATGTTTTGTATTGTTACATTCAGATCCATTGTTCTACCTTGCTTTTTGAGTGGATCTTTTGCCCATGCGTGGTTTTTTACCCATGTGTTGGTCACTTGAAAACTGCTGGTTTCTTGAGTTCTGCATATCTTCCAAATGTTGACATTTTATTATGCAGTGTAAAACAACCCATATTTGTTAATATTACTGTCAATTTTATTAGAAAACTCTTCTAAGTATTGGGAAGGTGTCAAGATCACATTAGCAGGTAGAAGTTTTAAAAATTCTAATTTTTGCTTAAAAATAAATTTAAAATTTTAAAATTTCCTTTTATCATTGGCAACAAATTTTGTCAGTTGTTTTCCTTCAAAATGACATACTAACTTCATCCATTTTTCAGAAAATGTCTGTCACAACCGTTATGTCTGAATAACTGCACTTGGATTGTTAGTTTTCTTTCACATAAATATAGTGTTCCATGGAAAAAGCGGCTAGGTCAGCTTGTAACTCAGTTGGTCACATAGGTACATTTCCTTGAAATAACCACCATACATCAAGTAGCACTGTGTTATATAAAGTTTTCTAAATCTCTTTAATATTCATCTTAATAGAAGGCAGCTGGATTCATATCTGCTTCTGCATCCAATCTGTTATTATATCAGAAGTCATAGAGCCTCTGGAAAATTTCATGTTATACTCATAAGAGAATAAAAATGAAAAGACAAATTCTTATCTTAGTGGTGTTATTAAAAAAAAACTGACTCTGTGGACTCCCTGAAGTGTCTTGGAGACCCCAGACGGCCCTGAGAACTGCTGCTTTAATAATTAATCCACAGAGCCTTTTCAGATATAGATGCTTATCCATGTAATACCTCAGTAATGTCCTTCATAGGTGTCTCACTGTCACTCCCAACCCCCATCCCTGACCAGGACTGCTCAGTTCATGATCATGCATTGCATTTCAGTGTCATGTGTCTTTAGTCTCCTTTAGTCTGGAGTAGTTCTCACCCTTTCCTTATCCTTCTTGACCTTGACATTTTTGAGGAACACAGAGTAGTTATTTTGTAGACCATCACTCAGTTGGGTTTGTTTCTTATTTCCTTAGGATTGGATTTAGGTTGAGCATTTTTAGCACGAATACCATGTGAATGACATTGGGTCGTCCTCAGAATATCCTCTCAGGAGGTACATTGTATCAGTTTGTCTGGTGCTGCATTTGATCACTTGGTTAAGGAGAGTGCCCTCCAGATTTTTCCCATCTATAATTGATATGTAACTTGTGCGAAGACATTTTGAGATTATGAAAATACCCTATTACTCATCAAATTTTCACCCTTTAGCATCCATTAATGAAACTGTTATAGCTTTTTCGAGAGTGATTGTACCATTTTATATTCCTGCTAGAAATGTATGAGAGTTTGTTGCTGTCTTCTTTCCCTGTTGAATTGCCTTGGCCCTTTTGTTAAAAACCAACTGATCATATGAAGTATATGTCTCTTTTGGGATACTCTGTCCTGCTCCATTATCTTTTGGTCTGTTCATATACCAGTATGGCGGACAGGTAATGTAAGACCTTTTTATTCTTCTTTTTTTTTTTTTTTAAGATGTTTTTTAAATTTATTTATTCGACAGAGACAGAGACAGCCAGCAAGAGAGGGAACACAAGCAGGGCGAGTGGGAGAGGAAGAGGTAGGCTCATAGCAGAGGAGCCTGATGTGGGGCTCAATCCCATAACGCCAGGATCACGCCCTCTGCCAAGGCAGACGCTTAACCGCTGTGCCACCCAGGCGCCCCTTTATTCTTCTTTTTAAAAATCCTTCCTTCCTGGGGCGCCTGGGTGGCACAGCGGTTAAGCGTCTGCCTTCGGCTCAGGGCGTGATCCCGGCGTTCTGGGATCGAGCCCCACATCAGGCTCCTCCGCTGTGAGCCTGCTTCTTCCTTTCCCGCTCCCCCTGCTTGTGTTCCCTCTCTCGCTGGCTGTCTCTATCTCTGTCAAATAAATAAATAAAATCTTTAAAAAAAAAATCCATCCTTCCTTCCTTCCTTCCTTCCTTATTTAATTATTATTATTCCTTTTTAAAAATTATAAATTTTAGAATCATACTGTCAATTTCTTAAACTTGGGATTATGATTGGGAATGTGATAAATCTGTAAATCAATTTGAAGAGACTTGGTGTCTTAATAATATTAAGTCTTCTAATCCACGAACGTAGTTAAATCTCCATTTATTTCAGTCTTCATTCTTTGTCAGCACTCTTGGAGTTTTTAGATGGAAGGTCTTGGATATTTTTACTAAATTGATCCTAATGTATTTTGTTTTTTCATGCTATTGTAAGTGGGACTTAAAGAAATGGGGGTGCCTGGATGGCTCATTCGGTTAAGTGTAAGACTCTTGATTTCGGCTCAGGTCCTAATCTCAGGGTTGTGAGATCAAGCCCTGCATCAGGCTCCATGCTAGTTGTCGTGCCTGCATAAGATTCTCTCTCTTCCTCTGCCCCACCCTAAAAAAATTATCTTGTTTGCTTATTGCTAATGTAGAGAATTACATTGGGTTTTTAATATTGCCTTTATATCAGGTCACTTTTCTAAATTCACGTACTATTTCTGAATGTTTCTTTGTTGATTTCTGAGGATGTTTTCAATAAATAGTCATGTTATCTGTGAATAGAGAAAATTTTACTTCTCCTTTCTGCTCTTTTTTTCTGTTATAAGCTTTTATTTTTTTAATGCTTTATTACACTGACTTGGACTTCTAGTACAGTGTTAATTAGAAGTGATGGGGGTGCCTTGGTGGCTCAGTCAGTTAAGCTTCCGACTGTTGATTTCGGCTCAGGTCATGATCTCAGGATTGTGAGATTGAGCCCCAAGTTAGGCTCTGCGCTCAGAGGGGAATCTGCTTGAGATTCTCTCTCTCCCTCTGCCCCTTCCCCCACTTGTGCTTATGCATGCATACACTGTCTCTCAAATAAATAAATAAATTTTTTTTAAAAAGAAGAAGTAGTGGGAATAGACTTCTTGTTTCAGATCCCAGCAAGAAAGCATCGGTTATTTCACGATTAAGTAAAAAATTAGACATAGATTCTTAACTAGATTGAAGATGCTCCTTTCTATTCTTAGTTTGCTGTGAGTTTGCTCATGAATGTGTGTTGAATTTTATCAAATGCTTGTATTCTTTTCCTTTGTTTTAATGTAGTAAATTACCTTGATCAGTTTTCAAATGTAAAATTAATTTTGTATTCCTGAGATAAACGCCTGTTAGTTAAGAAATACCCTTTTTATACAGCTGCATTTTATTTAATAATACTTTGTTAAAGATTAGTTTTGTGTCTGTTCATGAGGTATACTGGTTACTGGTTGCCTATAAATTATTTTTCCTCCTCCTCCTTTATAGTGTTATTGTTCATTGGCTTCAGTGTTCTGTTGTCCTCATAAAATAAGTTAGGAATAGTATTTCTTTCTTAAGTGTTTGATAAAATTTACCAGTGTAGATATCTAGGATTGGCATTTTCTTTGTGCGAAGAAAATTTTAAATTATGAATTCAGTTTTTCAGTAGAGTGACTTCAGATTTTCTCTCTCATCTCATGTCAATTTTAGTAAGTTTATAATTTTTCAAGGAATCTACATTGTCACATTTTACCTGTCTTTTTCACAATAGTCCTTTTTTTTTCTTTTTAACTTCTAGTGAGCCTATAGGTGATGTTCCTGCTTTCATTTCTCATATTTAGCAATTTGTGTTTTTTCTTCCTTCTTAAAAAATCAGTCTTGCTAGTGGTTTATAATTCTATTAATCTTTCAGGAAACCAGCTTTGTTAATTATCTGTATTTTTTGTCTGTTTTCTGTTTCTCTATTTTTTGTCTGGTTCCTACTCTTATCTTTATTTCCTTTTTTCTTCTTACTTAGGATGTAAGTTGCTCATCATTTTAATAGGGCTTATGCTAATTCAGCTGAAGCAAGAAGCTCTGTTACCTCCTCTGTTAAAATTTCAAATTTCACATTCTAGGATATATGGCATAGATTTATTATATATTATCCTATCTTTATTTTGGAGATTAATTGTGGAGGACGTTCTTTCAAAAAATAATATTTCTATCTTATCTGCTGGAGATTTTCCCTGACAAAAATCTTTAAAAATAAGTCATAAAATTGTAATTAGTAATGAGTACTAAAGTACAGTTACAAATAAATTTAACATCTGGATTGATAACACTAATTTAGTCAAATTATTCTTCCTGCCCAAGAACTTTATTCATTTGATCTAAACAACAGTGCTGTTTTTGCTTTTGTTTCTCTTATCTTGTGGAAAAACCAGTCTGGAATAGTGGAAAGAACATAGGTTTTGGTTCTAGTTACACTGGGGCTTAGATTTTCTATCTTACTTCCTAGTTTTGTTACTGTGGACAGATTACTTAGACTCTGTGAAATGGTCATATTTCCTTATGGAGTTGTTATGTGGATTGAATGAAATACACATACGCATACATTGTAATAATATGGATAGAATTTAAGAGATATTTAACAAATATTCTTTCTTTTCCCCATTTCAACTAATCAAATCCTGCCCAATTGAAGTTCTTTTTTTCCCCATGAACTCTAGTTTATACTACACTGCAATATTTTTTTTACCTTTTATTCAGTCTAGTGATATAAGTGATCTCAAATAATTAATTTTTGTTGATAACTCATAGGGTTCCTTCATTGTGTTATTTATTCACTCAGGAGTGTCAGTTTTACGTAATGTAAAGGGTAGACGAAGTCAAATTCTGCATTTTTATTCTGGTTAGTAGTTTACTAGCTTTCAGGGTGGACATCTTTCCTCTTCGGGTTATGTTTCCTCATCTTTAAAAGGAGATAATTAAACTAGAGATTTTATTAAGGTTCCTTCCAGTTACGAAGTGCAGCAATTCCACATGTTCTTGGAGTATCTGTTTTGTGCTAGATTCTGCTGAGAAATTCTAATGAGAAATATTTTTAAAGAGCAGTTGTGTCTTTAGATTGACACATACTAGAGAATTAAGCTCTGCACAAATGACTAAAATGCAGTAGGTATTTAGTAGAAACCATATAAGTGTTCTAAGCAGAGTGCCATAGGGTACACTTTAGTTCATCTCTTCTTTTCTGGTAGATTTTAAGCATCTCTGTGGTAAGATAGAAACCCTATGTTGGACTTCTATTGCAAACCTTTTAATGAAAGTCAACAAAAAATGGTTTAATTTTATTTTTCTGTTACTCTGATTTTTTTTTCTTTTTTCTTTCTTCACTCTCCACAGAATGGTCCTAGTGCCAGATCATGTCATAAAATGTGCATTGACATTCAACGAAGGCAAATCTACACATTGGGGCGTTACTTGGATTCCTCCGTGAGGAACAGCAAATCTCTGAAAAGTGACTTCTATCGTTATGATATTGACACTAACACATGGATGTTACTCAGTGAGGATACTGCTGCTGATGGAGGGCCGAAATTGGTGTTTGATCATCAGGTTTGGTGCACAGATAAATATATGGTGGAATTAATTAGTGATCAGTAGCTCTTGTTCTTAGAGTTTATTTTACATGTTATGCTACATTGTCTAGTGGTGATTTCCTACAAATACGTAGAATAGACAATAAAAATAACTCTTATTTCAGTAGGTGTAAAGTTATCCTTTAATATTTTTTTCTCTTTTTTGGTGCAGGATAAAATACTAGGATCTCAGAACAACAAGCGTTAATTTATAAAAACTTTAGAGAATAGATGGAGCAATACATATTAGGAAAAACTAATTTTATGATAAATAGTCAACTCAACAATAACAACTTACACTCTTAAAACTTTTTATTCTACATTCCTGGAAGAAATTTAAAATTATAATGAGCTTGAGAATTTGAAATCTAGAGCTTTTCTCCAATTTGAGATATATTTACTTTTGTCTATAATCATAAACTCATTATAAAGCACATAAGAATATGATATCCACTAGATGAGGTTAAGTTTGAACTGAGCACCAAGAGAAATCACATAATGGTGCTATAGACAAGAAGACTACACATAGCAATTTATACGCCATTTTAATATTAGAACGCACGTAGTTCTCATCATCATTCCCTTCGATGTCATTATTGTTACTGGTCTTTGAATATTTAGCCCACATCAGTTGAGCATAGGTCAGTACACAAAACAGTAACCACTGAATTCTGTAGGCAGTTTTACTTGGCTCAACCCATATCCAGATGTTTTTTTGTAGTACTGGGGAGAAAAAGACTTTTAAAAAAATCTATAATACTGTATTGATGAACATAGCATTATCTAGTACTTGAGAAATGTTAAGAGGTGCTAAGATAATGACAGAATCTAGCTTAGGCCTAATATCTTAATCTAGGATTTAAGACCCTGGTTTTTTTTTGGTGTTCTTTGTTTTTGTTTGTTTGTTTTTTTCTTTAGAGATTTTCATTAATTCTTTGCTTTTAAACTATCCTACTGACATATTTATATTAACAAATAGTTGTTACAGGAGAATGTTAAGGAAAAGAGGAGTCGGTTTTATGCCTATCAAGTGTGTGGTGGGTGGAAAATCAAAAACGTTAGTCTTCGAAGTATTCCCCAGATTGAATTAGAACTTCTGCTGGCTCTCCGTAACTGAGTTCTGCAAAGCTTTGCACTTCCCTGCTGACATCCTCATTGTTGTTCATATGGAAAATAATAACTTCAAAAACTGTTAGACTGGTTCTGATCTTTTAAAAACAGAACATCAGCAGATAACACTGTTAGGGAAACCATTTATTTTCTTCCAACTGGTTGCAAATTTCTTTTACAAAAGATGCTTATGTCTTTATTTTTACAGATTGAAAAAAGAATAGTTTAGGGGTATCCTGTATATAGCACATTTATTGTCCTTGTCTGTGACCTTTGTTTGTCTTGACTTTGATAAAATAGAATGTTCCTTGGAAGCTAAGTTCTGTTACATGGTGCTTCATTTTCATCTGATTAGATGTAATAGAAGAACAGGGGGGGTGAAGAAACCAGGATATCAGCTATTAACACAATCTTTATAAGCCTGATTTTCTATTCTAGTTCATGTAAATAAAGCCACTCCAAAAATTACTTAGGGTCATTCATGACACTGTAAGACTTGACACTTAGCATTCAAATTTGAGAAGAACATGAGAAAGCTAGAGACATGAAAACATGGTTAGAAGTTACTTTGCCATTTAAAATTTTAACATACTAAAAAAATTAAAGACTTTTAGATTTCTTAAGACTGTAGTGGTGGCTTAGTTCCGAAGTTTTCCATGTTGTTGCTTTGTATGATATTCAGTGACAATGAGAACCAAACAAAAAGATTAAGGAAAAACACTCCCATAAGTCACATATTCAGTGAAACCAGAAACCAGAGAAACCCACAACTCCCAATTCCTTGTAAGTTTAGCCAGAAACAACTGAAATACCCAGAACTAGTTTTGAAGCCCAGACAGTGTAGTAGGGGAGAACTCAAGGCATGAAATAGAAGCCCCCTAAACCAGATGAAGTTCATAGTTAGAGAAGACATGACTTCACAGAAGCACCATATTTTGAAGAAGCCATTTAATTCAGTAGGAACAGGAGAGATCCTTGAGCAAGAATATCACCCTTGTATAGGAACCTTCTGTTATCTGGTCCAGGGAAATTAAACTCATTTAAATATGAAAAACTAAAAAGCAATATACACCAAATCTTTAGAGAGGTACTCTAAAGAAAAACAATAAAAAGAAAAGCAAAACTTTCCTTCACACAACAGCAGATGAAAAATTATATTCCAGTATTCTAACATGAATTAAATGGCTTAATGAAGCTTGAAACTCTGAAGAAGACTATAAAGCATAAATTCAAGAATGCAGATGAGATGATCAAGTACTAGGAATAGGTGAAACTGGACCTGATAAAACTCAGGAGTGAAATTAAAGAAAAACATATTACCACTTACAGAAATGAAGGGTAATCTACAAGGAGTATAAAGAGTAGGTAAGGGTCATATAGCATAGAAATAAGAAGAGCAGATAAAGAGAACACAAATAAAGATGTAAAAAGGATTAGCCAGAAAATTATAGATAGAGAACACAGTCAGAAGAGAGCCAACATACACATAATGGGAGACATTAAAGAAGAAAACCCTAACAGTGAAGCAGAACAAATATTTATAAATAAAATTCAAGACTACTTACATATCAAAAGGCATGCTATATTCAGGAAAAATTGACCTAGGCATTCAACTCTGGGACATATAATAGTAATTCATATTGAATTTCAAAGATAAAGATGCATTTTTTGGGCAACTGGGCAAAATTATCAAGTCACCTATAACAGAAATAAAATGAGTCTGGTCTCAGATTTCTCTACAGCTACTTTCGATGCCAAGAGAGACAATAGAGCAACATCTAGAAGGTATTCAAGACAGGACAGCGTGAGCCAAGGGTTTTATATCTAGCAAAATTGTCCTTCAAGTATAAACACTTTTTGAGGAAATTACTAGAAAATAGAATACAAGCTAGCCAAGAAGTGAGTGGAGAAACTTCAAAGGATTGGAGATCTTAGTTCATTGATGTTCTCCCTGGGTCACTAGATGATTGGAAGGCTGATCGTATACTTTTACTGTCTTCTTGCCCCACAGTCTATGAAATGCAAAAGAATACATTAATAGTAATGTTGAAAACAAGAAGAATGTCCTTGGAGAACTTAAAAAAGTTGGGGAGAATTCCTGTAAGGTAGAAAGTAAATGGGTTCAGATCCAACCAGAAGAAACCAGAGCCCGTAAGAATGCAGCGACTAGAGTCTCAAAGTTTATTTAAAAAAAAAAAAAAAAGTCTCAAAGTTTATGTAGCTGGGGCAAACATTAGATGATCAGTTGGGGACTGGATAGCAGGGCATTCTTCAGTTTGACTGAGCAGCACTTATCTTAGGTAATTGTCCACAGATCAGGTGTTGAGTGTGGACACAGGAGCTGGATGGATAGAGCAATGCTCCCAAGAGGCACTGGAGAGCTTCTTATCCAGTCCCTTGAGGCAGGCTGCTGTATATGAAGAGGCAGGTGAACAGGAATTTGCAGATACAAAGAGGATTAGAACAACAGCCAAAAAAGTCAAGTATTTGAAAGTAATGAATACCATGAGACAGATAGGGGTAGTGAACTCAACAGATGAAGAATTAACAAAGAAAAACAGCTAGTAGTATAGACTGAAGAAGCCTTTAAGATAAGTTTAAGCATTATTTTAGAGCAATTCAGGAGGCTGTTTCATCCATGAAAAAAGAAATATCTAGAAAAATTGTAAATTAAAGATTTGATAGCCACATAAAAGTCTCAGTAAATCGATTAAAAAGCTCTCATCTCTAAAAGTTACTAAATTAATGAGCTGAAATTATGAAAGAAGTGTTAAGGAACAAGAGAAAAGATCCTGAAGTTCTAATATCCACCTAATAGGAGTTCTAGAAAAAAAGAGAATGAAAGCAAACTGAAAGCAACATGCCTTAAGGTTGAAAAGGAAAAAAGGTCCCAGAACTGAAGAAAGATAGTTTTTAGAATTAAAGGAACACCAGGGGCAGATTAGGATGAATGAAAAAGACTATCCCTATACTTTTTTAAAAATTTTTTTATTTAAATTCAGTTAGCCAACATGTAGTACATCGTTAGTTTCAGATGTAATGTTCAGAAATTTATCAGTTGCATGTAATACCCAATGCTCATCACATCACGTACCCTTCTTAATGTCCATCACCCAATTACCCCATCCCCTGACCCACCTCCCCTCTGCAACCCTCAGTTTGTTTCCTATAGTTAAGAGTCTCATGATTTTTCTCCCTCTCTGATGACTTCCCCTTCAGTTTTTCCTACCTTGACTTCTGATCTTCTGCACTATTTCTAGATACTTTCTTAAAGAAATTTTAGAACCATGGATTAAGAGAAAATCCTAAAAGCCACAGAGAGGAAACTGGTTACCTTTGTAAGTAAGCAAGGGCTAGATTAACGTGAAGCATTTTTGGAGGTTGGTGTGTTGAGCAACGTTAGAAAGCTTCAGGGTTTGTGAGAAGAAAAATTGTTTTGAACCCAGCCTAATCCTAGCCAATCTTGTTTTCAAGTGACAGAGTAAAATAAAGACTTTGGGATTTTAAAACATTGGGGTGGTAAATAAGTGGCTATCCACTATTTGTTTGATTTTAGGAATTAAATATCTAACCGGATAGGGTAGATGAGTGAATGCTCTTCCAAGATTTGACTTAAATGATCTCTTGAAGTCTTCAAGAGAAAAGATGTTAATATTATCATACGGACTAAAAGGTTATTAGCTTTTCAGAAAAATTTTTCAGAGATTAAAAGAAAAGGAAACCATAAACTGCTGAACAACATGAAGTTTCTTGGAGTGATTAACACCTCTTGTTTGATAACTGACCCTTATTGAAACTGCTTATTTTATCCAGGGAAGAACCAAGCTGAAGGAATAAAATTAGTTATATCTGTTTTGTGTCCTGTTTGTTCTAAGATATGGGAAAGAATCAGTGAAGCTACTGTAGTTTCTAACTCTTTTTTTGAGCTGGTTGGGTCTGGTGTGGTGGAAAGAGCTACCAAGACAAAGATGTTTATGCCTCACCACGAATAACAAATGAGAATAGCCACATCAAAATTAAAGTTAAATATCCCCAGAAGAAAATAGAAACTCCTTTGAAGTAGAACCATAGGAGCTGGGTAATAGAGATTGGCCAAAATTAGTATGAATCTGTAAATTCGTAAAAATATAAATAGGCCCCCATAATGTGGGTCCCTCAAGATTTTCAACATGATCCCGAGGTGTTTGGAGAGATGTGAGCCTTCAGTCCCTAGGACAGGATAATGTGACTCAGGTTCAGTGAAACCTCAGATGGTGATGTAGTGGGTGTATGGGGCCATGCTGAGTCGTCTTCAGCAACTTATGGATTGCTTTTAATGATATGATCATTTAAGATTAAAGAGTAGGAATACTTTGAACCATATTTACCAAGATTTCACCATTGAGGAATAGATTTTCATCTTAATTTATGGAAGGTTGTCAGAAACCTGGGAAATGGCAAGTGCCTGGATCTTTTAGTGGTTAGGGAAAAATTAGGAGATGCTAGTCTTTTCTTTTTAATATTAATTAAAAAACCAGAATTTACCATTATGAAAATAGCTTTTTCCTGAAAACAATACAAAAATAGATAAATAGCATCATTTGCTAGGAGGAGAAAATTAAATATATAATGGCTAGTATTTGTACTTTAGCCAAAAAATAGATGTTTTGCATATGCAATTTATTCTTTAAATATCAATGCCACTTGTGTTCAACATCTAATTCCCAATTAGGACTTAATATATTCTTTGAAATAGAATTTGATTCATATTACCTTGTGACAAATGGCTTTTTTCTCAGAGATATTTTTATGAAAAGCCATGATCTCCTTCAGTAGAAAAAATGAAAGAATCAAGTTTGGCTTTTGAACATAAATTGTGTAACATACCTCAAAGAAAATTAAATTTATAGTATTGTGTTAAAGGAGGCGGATTCATTACTAGAGAAGTCAGTCTGGAGACTGCGGTAAACATCTCTTTGTTTTACTATATTGTAACCACCTAATTTGAAGAGCTTTGCAAACTAAATGCAGAGAGATAAATTTAGTTGTATCACTCTTATTGACATAGCTGTCCTCTGATTAAAGGGTAGCAAGATTAATAGGATGGATGCTTGCCTAGAATAGAAAGAAGGGAGTTTTTATAAGAAGATGAAAAGAAGGGTGTGATCACTATTTACCCATAGGGTATGGTTAACATTCAGTCTTTGGTATTAATCAGCACCTCATGTATTATTGTTTGATTTGGTGAAAATTATACAATTTCAAGAAAGCATAAAGGTCTTTAACCCAATATATTTTGCTCTCACTGGGAAAAACGGAAACCCAAAAAAGTATTTAGAAATGCATCCTGAATCTTTGCCAGGTGGTGAGCATTACTTCAGTTAAGTGCATTTGATAATCAGGGTGGTATTTAGTGTTAAGACAAAGTTTAGTTTCTCAAGAATCTAAAACTGCACTCATTGGTTTCATTTTAGCACATGTGACAGGAATAATCTGTAACTGTTCAATCTGTTGCCTTGTTCTGATAGATGTGTATGGACTCAGAAAAACATATGATCTACACCTTTGGTGGTAGAATTTTGACATGTAATGGCAGCGTAGACGACAGCAGAGCCAGTGAACCACAGTTCAGTGGGTTGTTTGCTTTCAACTGTCAATGTCAAACTTGGAAACTTCTTCGAGAGGACTCCTGTAATGCTGGGCCTGAGGACATCCAGTCTCGGATAGGACACTGCATGCTATTCCACTCAGTAAGAATGTTCTATACATTGTATTGTTATTTTGTCATGTATATTCTCAATAGGAAAAGAAGTAGTGAAATCTAACTCTTCAGAAAGAAATAAAAACTTTTCATTAAAACTAAATAATTAGTGTTAGCAATGATAGACAAAAATAAAACGTCCTCAACAGTGAGCGGTTGCTAATTATGAGACTCTTCCTATTAACATAGTAATTCCTAGTATTACTTGAATACTAATCTAGACACTTTTATGACTAACCACTGCTTATACAGATACTGTAGCTATTTCTCTTTCTTACACCTTTCTACTTACTGATTCCTCTTAGTAACTAGAAGATCAATTATTTTATTTTATTTTCCCCTCTGCCACTCTCCATTAAATACAAAGAATTAAGAATTGACTTTATAGATTTAGAACTTAAATTTATCAGCAAAACCAATATGGAGACATTTCTGCAAACTTTTCAGATATTATATGAAAACTTGGGCTTCTTTCTGTTAGCATAATTTTAAAAACATATTGTGGAATATTTTAAACATATATCGAAGTAGAGAGAAGAGTGTAATAAATTCCTGTGTACTTATTTATCTGTTTCAGCAGTTATCAGATATTCCACTGTTCATTTTTCATATATCTATCCCACTTAAATTTCATTTCTTTCTTTGATGTTTCTCCGATTTTTAAGTTTATTCTGAAATTCTTTTTTGCTGGGCAAATCCCAGACAATGTGTCATTACACTTATAAATACTATGGTGTATCACTAACAGATAAGGATTTTCTAATAAACATAGTTATGATACCATTGTAATACTCAACCAAAGCACCGGCAGTTTCATATTATCATTTTATACATAGTCTGCATTCATTTTGTTTTCTGAAATACTGAAAAATACCTTTCTATAGTTGGTTTATTCAAGTCAGACTCTAAAACAGGTCTATGAATTATATTTGGTTGTTATGTCTCTTAAATTTCTTTAAAGCATAACAGTACTCCCTGCTCCTATTTTTCCCCCTCGTATACCATTTATTTATTTGTTGAAGAAATTGAATCGTAGTTCTCTCGAATTTCCCATATTCTTGATTTGGCTAATTTTATCCTTGTAATATTGTGATCATCTAGTCTCCATATTTCCTGTAAGCTGGTAGTTAGATCTAGAGGCTTGATTTTAGATTTTTTTCTCTTTTTTGGGGGGGTAGGGAATTCAAAAGGAGAAGTTAAGAATACTTCATCAAAGATGGTCTGATTCCAAAATATCAAGAGGCAGTTAATGTTTAGTTATCATACTTTTGATATTAAAATTATTCGATGGATTTAGATGTTATCAGCCTGATTGATCAGTAATAAAGGTTCTTGTCAACATTTTACCAAATGGCTTTGCAGTCATTGATAATCATCGTGTAGGGTTTGTAAAACGGTGATTTTTCTAATTATGTTATTTATTCTGTATTTATTAACTGATTCTGAAATTAAAAACTTACCCTCATTAACTATTTGGCTACCCTGATGTACACAGGATAGGTAACATAAATGTTTGATTTTTTTTTCTCTGTCACCTTTTCATATTAATGAGTTGAAGCTCCAAAATTAACCAGTATATTTCTTAAGCATTATTATGAACTTGTGGACTTTTATATATTTGATGTTTTTAATCCAGTGCTGTCATTATTCTTTTTGATGCCCAAATTTTTCTTTGTCCAGTAGGAATGCCCCCTTCTCAGTTATACCCATACATATAGCTATATACACACATATGTATATTACATAAATACATATATATCTTTTTTAGTAAGAGAAAAATTAAATCATTAGTTCATACTGACATGACCGATTCAAAAT
The DNA here is from genome assembly GCF_017311325.1 of Ursus maritimus. Lineage (NCBI taxonomy): Eukaryota > Metazoa > Chordata > Mammalia > Carnivora > Ursidae > Ursus > Ursus maritimus. The sequence continues at coordinate 20,945,051 of NW_024425563.1, read as the reverse complement.
AAGAATTGTTGAGTTTTTAATATCCTTTCAATTTTGTATTTATGTATCTTTTAAGGTTAAAATCCTACTTCCTAATGACAGTATTTTATTACTTCTTATGTCTTTCTATAATAGTTACAGAATCACAGAACTAACAAAAATTACTGAAATTTTCAGGTTGCTTTCTGATTATTTTTCTGTTCAGGATATAGGTAGGGATGGATAGTCAAAAAACGTGAATTAAATCACTAGAAATACTACTTCTCTGTGTGATCATGTCTTTGTGTGGTCATATCTTTACAGATAGGTTTATTTCATTGTTTTTCAAATTTCAGAGATTGCTTTTTTTTTCTTTTGAGTTAATTAAATAAAAGCAATATACATGGCTCCAGAGGCAAAACCGTTAAGTCAGTGTACTTTTGGAGAGATCTGGTTTCTGTCCGTCTTCCTTGCTCTATCCCTTCCCATAAAGCTCTTTAATTAGCTTCTTTCCTTTGTTTCTTTTTGAAGAAAGAAACAAACACACACACATTCCTTTTTTTCCTTTCTTACGCAAAGGCAGCACCCTGCATTCATTATTCTGTACCTTGCTTTTTTACTTTAATAAGGTATTTAGAGATCACCTCTTAGTAAGTATATAGAGAGCTTCATCATTCCTCTTTATACTAGCATAGTACTCCATTGCATGGGATCTGTCATAAAATTGCTTTTATAGAGGTTTAAATTTTTAAAGGATCATTCTGAATTCTTCATGGAAGTGACTACTTTCTCCCTTCTTTGCCCCTTTTCCTTATTTTTCAGAAAAATCGTTGCTTATATGTATTTGGTGGCCAGCGATCGAAGACCTATTTGAATGATTTCTTTAGTTATGATGTGGACTCTGATCATGTAGACATAATATCAGATGGCACCAAGAAAGACTCTGGAATGGGTAAAGGCATTTAGAGATTCTTCTCTCATGTCTTAACTACTTTAGGTAGAAGACTATATAAACCCCATTTTCTTTTCTTTCTAACCATTCTTCACCCTTTCCCCATATCTTTAGTTGAAGTAATTCTGAGTAAGAGGAAGAAAAATCTACCAGCTAAATTATACAGTTTTATCTGTTTAAAATATATAAGTTATTATATTATTTGAGCAAAAAATATGTAAGTTTCTAAAGACATTATTTATGTGTGTGCTTGCTCGGTTGGGGGGGCTTTGCTAGAATTAATATCTTTAAAACTGTCTTATTCTATGTTTGCTAATTCCTTTCCGCCTTCTGCTTTCACTGTAGTGACTTATATATTAGGCACTAGCATGGTAGAGTATGTATTTGTTCTAAGGGAGGACTTTATGTAACTGGTAACAACTTTTAAGTTTGCAAGCTCAGCATCCAAGTTATTCTCATAATAGGGTGACTGGTTTGTGTGAGATAGTTTCAGTGTTATGCATATTGCCCTGGCATAGTTATTAGTAGTACCCCTGGTTCACTCTCAAGTATCTTATTTTGGATAATAATTGACATAGTTACCCTGCATAGTAGTCACTTTGCCTGTGATAAGTATACAAAGATGAATGTTATTTGTTTAAGATGCAGTGTTTTAAAATGCCTAATTTGAGAAATTAGATCAGTTTGCTTTTTCTTTTAGCTATTATAAAAATAGATCTTTTTATTAAAATAGTTCATATTTACGAGAAAAAACTTTTAAAAACATTCTTTTTTTTTTTTTTAATGATTTTTTATTATATTGTGTTAGTCACCATACAGTACATCCCCGGATTCCGATGTAAAGTTCGATGCTTCATTAGTTGCGTATAACACCCAGTGCACCATGCAATACGCGCCCTCCTTACTACCCATCACTGGTCTATCCCAATCCCCCACCCCCCTGCACTCTGAGGCCCTCAGTTTTAAAAACATTCTAACAGAATATAGTACCATAGTTAAAATGTACACATGAAGGGACCCTCAGGACTCTTCCCACCTATTTCCTACTAGGTGGAGGCTAGGGCTTTATTTTCTGGGGGAAATGATTGCAGAGGTGTTTTTTCTACCATGCTTAAAGTACTTCTCAGGATTAAAAGAAAAAAGTGGCAAAGAGTGATAGTAACAAAGACTTAGTACAAAAATTCACTCTGGGTAAGCTTTATTGACTACCATTTGAATATTTTTAAAAATGAGTTATTCTTATATAGTAATTTGCAAAATTCATCAGTTTAATGCTTTGTTCATGGTTATGGCTAGCTTTAGAGCTAGCAAAATGTGATAATTTGATTATCAAAGTAATAATATGCTCATTGTAAAGCATTTGGAAAATACAGAAAGATGTTAAAAAGGAACTGTATCAAACCATCCAGATGTAATCTATTATCATTTTGATGTATTTCCCTCTAGTTTTCAAAAATTTATTTATTGTAGGGGCGCCTGGGTGGCTCAGTGGGTTGAGCATCCGACTCTTGATTATGGCTCTGGTCATGATCTCAGGGTCATGGGATCAAGCCCCACATCAGGCTCCACCCTGGGCATGGAGCCTCCCTGGGATTCTCTCTCTCCCTCTGTCCCTCCCCCATACATTCTCTCTCTCAGAAAAAATTTTTTTATTTATTGTATAAAATTTAACACAATTTTATATTCTTCCATTTCTAAATTTACATTAAATTGTGGTCATTTTTTTCATCATTATGGTTTTATAACCAGGGACTAGAAGTATTAGGAGAAGTGACACATGTGGATTCATTCACTAATTACTGCTATAGTCAATTCATAAAATCAGAATCACCAGTTTTGCTATGTGTTCTTTAATTTTTAATTGATTTATGGTGAATTATTCCATGCAAACAAGTTCATTCATTAATTTAATAATATTTGTCAGACATCTGCTAGCATCTAAGCTTGACCCTCTCCCTTCCTCCCTCCCAACATATTTCGGTACCATCTACATGCCACGTATGTTTGAAGTGCTTGAGAGATAGCTGTGGGCCTGGGATAAGATCCTTCCTCTCAGAGGACTCACATGCTGGTGGGGAGACTTGCAGTTGCCATTAAGTATTGTGAAGAAAAAGCATTGGCTGCCGTGAGAATAAGTCACATGGGAGGTCCCATGTAGATAGAGCAGGTTGGAAAACCATCTCTGCAGGGGTTATCTTCAAGATTTAAAATGAGGAGTAGAGAACGAGGAAAACCATGCTAAAAAGTGAGAGAAGAGCAAGTACAAAAGTCTCAAAGCAGGAAAGAACTTAGTGTGTTCCAGAAAGAGTTGAAGGTGGGGAAGTTGGTATGAAGTGAGGGTAGAAAAATAGTTAAAACGCTGTTTGGTGCCTTGTACAAATGCAAGAAGTTCGGAATTTTTTTTTTTCCTAAATAAAATTGAAGGTATTAAAAGGTTTAATGCCAGGGGCTTGATCTGATTGATTGAAATTTTGAAAATATCACTGTTTTGCCTAGATACACATTTTCCAAGTGCTTAATTTTGACAGTATGTCTACAAGTTGCAGTGTCCAGAGGCTGTATGGTGCTTTAATTGAGGATTTTTATGGCAGAGTTGAACGTCTGGTTAGACTGCATACTTGGAAAGTTTTCCTGCCTAAAATTGTTGTGGTTTTACTTGGAACTGTGGAACCTCAGTGTCTCTGTTGGCATAGTAGAGTGAAACTAAAATCACTTTCGTTTTGCTTTTTCTTTTTTTTCCTCCATCTCCCTCCCTCCTTTCTTCTCTCCCTCTTCCTCCTTCTTCCCTTCCCTCCCTCTCCTTTCCTTCTCTTTCTCTCTTCCTATTCATCCCTTCTTTTCTACCCCCCACCCATGTGCCACTTTCTCTCTCTTTGTCTGTCTCCCCTGGGCCCCAGGGGTTTCTGATACCCCCGTGGCCAGAATTGAGAACCACTCTTCTAGCTCTCCAGAGCCTGTCTCAGTCCTTAGTCAAGTAACCTTGAACAAGTTACCTAATTTCTCAGTCTTAGCTTGTGTGTCTGTAAGTGACCAAAATTATATCGTGTCCCTGCTCATGGCTATTCTAAGAGTAGAGATGGATTGGCCCTCTAGTTTTGGCTAGTGTTACTCTTGGGTATCTCAGTTTTCACAAGAGTATGCCAGTGCTCTCTGCAGGTTCACTGATCTATTCAGTATTTTATGTAATGACAGTTTTACCTCCATCTTCTCTCTATTCCCATTGCAGCTTCACTAGTTTGAGCTGTCATCGCCTATTTGGTCTTTGTCCCTAGTCTTCCTCCTCCTCTTCTTCCTCTTGCTTGTTTGTTTGTTGAGAAAGCAAGTAAGCACGAGCGGCAGGGGGAAGGGAAGAGAAAAAGAGAGAGAATCTCAAGCAGGCTCCACCCTCAGTGCAGAGCCTGATGCTGGGCTTGATCTCATGATTCTGAGATCATGACCTGAGCTGAAATCAAGAGTCGGACACTTAACTGACTGAGCCACCCAGGCACCCCTATTTGTTTTTAAAAGATTTGCTTTTTTAAGTAGTCTGTACACCCAGCATGGGACTCAAACTCATAACCCTGAGATCAAGAGCCACAAGCTTCACTGACTGAGCCAGTCGGGTGCCCCAAAAACATATGTTGTTTACTCTGAATAATGACTATTACATTGACTATTTTATTAAAACTTCCCAAAGGTTTTTCAAGTTCTGGTATTTACAGTAGTCATCTTGTGTTGAGAATACAGTTGATAAATATTTACTGGATTATACTTGGCTATAATGATTGGTCTTCCTCTTCTTGTGTACTCCACCTCTCCCCCCAATTCATTCTCCATACTGCAAGCAGAATACAGCGGTTTTGTGTTACCAGTGAAGTGCAGAATTGTGTGCTTTAGCATTTATTCAACAGATATTTTTTGGTCACCTACTGTGTGCCAGATAATAAGCTAAGTGCTAGAGATATAATTGTGAATAAGGGCTCTTCCTAGAGCTTACAGTTGTGCATGGGGAGAACAAAGAAGTAGATTAACAGCCTTCCTTTTGGATTAGTGCTAGTAAGATAAGAAAATATCTTTAAAAAATATAAACTCTGGGCACCTGGGTGGCACAGTCAGTTAGGCCTCTGACTCTTGGTTTCTGCTCAGGTTATGATCTCATGGTCCTGGGATCAAGCCCTGCATCTGGCTCTGTGCTCAGTGCAGAGTCTGCTTAAGTTCCTCTCCCTCCCTCTCTCTGCTCCCCCACCCACAGCTTTCCCTCTCTCTCTCTCTCTCTCTCAAATAAATAAGTCTTTTTTAAAAATAATAAAATAAATAAAATAAAAAATGTAAACTTGATAGGCCTTCCTCCTTGATTAAAATTTTTTCATTGTGTTCCTTTGCCCTGAAGATTAAGTCTAAACTCAGCCTGAGTCTTTATGATATGCTCCACCTTAGTTAGTTTTCCAGCCCCATTTTTAGTATCCACCCTCACCTTGCCACCAATTCTTTGTTTCATGACCAGTGAATATTAATTCTTTATAAATATAGTACTTTTTCTTGCCTTTGGGTTTTTGTCCATGCTGTTCTCCCTACCTGAGTCACTCTTTCGTCTGACCTCCAAACTCTAACTAACTTGTACACTTCTTTCAGATCTTAGCTTACCCCTCAATGTCTCCTGAAATTCTCTAACTCCTCAAGCCCAGGTTAGGAATTAAAGCATATTATTCTAATCTTCATTGTTAACACAATTCTGGATATTCATCTAGTATAATCTTGACTCTGCTTTTCAAAACCTGTGAAAAGCTTAGCTGAAATACATAGACTTTAGTCAGGATTTTTTTTTTTTTTTAAAGATTTTATTTATTTATTTGACAGAGAGAGACAGCCAGCGAGAGAGGGAACACAAGCAGGGGGAGTGGGAGAGGGAGAAGCAGGCTCCTAGTGGAGAAGGCTGATGTGGGACTCGATCCCGGAACGCTGGGATCACGCCCTGAGCCGAAGGCAGACGCTTAACGACTGCACCACCCAGGCACCCCTTTAGTCAGGATTTCTTAAAGAGCATTCGGTCTTTTCAGTACTCTAGATCTCCTAAAAAATCTTTCCCTGGGTTAAGTTAGACCAAACAGAAAACCTCATGTCAGAACTATGATATATTGAATTGTCCTTCCATAGGATTACTTTTTATACTTAAAAGTCCACTTAATTTTATTTTATCTTACTAGATTAGCTTCTAAGGACAAGGCAGGATACTATTTAAATTTCTGCATTATTAAATATTCTTAGAAAAGACCAATTTTGGGGACACCTGGGTGGCTCATTTGGTTGGGCTGTGACTCCTGATCTCAGATCGCGTCATGATCTCAGGGCAGTAGGATCAAGCCCCGTGTCAGGTTCTGTGCTCAGTGTCCCTTTCCTTCTGTTCCTCCCACTCATGTGCACGTGCTCTCTTTCCCTCTCTCTTTGAAATAAAGTCTTTAAAAAAAAAAAAGTAAATACCAATTTTATTCCATTACATGGATACTCTGTAGCTTATTTAAACATTCTATTTATTAACTGTTCTTCTAAAGCTTTTCTACTACAGTTAATTACTGTAATTTGAGATGGACTTAACATATAATTACTATGTTTATCTGTGATTCAGTAATGTGGGTTATTTGATTAAAACTGCATTTATGATGTGAGTTTCAAATGTATTGTTTGAAATCATAGAAGAAATTTGAGCTATTAAGATCACCAATTAGAAATGGCATATCTGGGGTGCCTGGGTGGCTCAGTCTATTGAGTGTCTGCCTTCTGCTCAGCTCATGATCTCTGGGTCCTGGAATCAAGCCCCCTGAATTGGGCTTCCTGCTCAGCAGGGAGTCTGCTTCTTTCTTTCCTTCTGCCCCTCCCCCCTGCTCATTTTCTCTCTCTGTCTGTCAAATAAATAAAATCTTAAAAAAAAAAAGAAAAGAAATGGCATATCTAATTGTAAAATTGCTGCTGCTTTTTATAATTTTTTTATTGTGTCAGATACTATAAAATCTTAAATGGTTGCTCTTTATAATTATTTAAATGAATTATCTTAGATTTAACATCTCAAGATCTGAGGAAACTTCAACTCTGACTTTTTAACTAGAGTATAACAATGTTATGCTCCCCTCAGAAAGAGATTACAATTTAAATGAGTGGATTGGCAGCTGCTTAGAAAGAAAGGATTTATTAGTATTGTGTCTAACACATACATAATTACATCAAAATTCAGCACATCTAAAATTTGGGTTTATTTCTGAATAACTTTTGGCAAGCACAAGGGGTTTAGCAGACTCCCCATATGTAAGCTCTGTATTTAACACTAATTGAAAATTATGTTTGGAAGATAGTCTGTCACACCACCAGAGCTTATAGTTTGATATAGAAACTCAGTTTATTGTAATAGGATTACTTTCCCATATCTGTATTATTCAAGGTATAGCAAACATATATGAGTCTTCACCATTTGCCAGATGCTAAGTCAAGCATTGGTGATACAGAGCTCTTAAAACCTGGTCCCTGTTCTATAGTAGTTATATGTTTACGTGTTTTGTTCCTTAACAGCTGTTGACTCTGTTTTCCCACATCTGTCACTGTTTATTGCATTCTGTTCTAACCGTAGTGGCAGATTGGTATAATTGAAAGGATAGTGAATTGAGAATCAGAGGACTTGGTCTTTCTTCATATGGATCTGCCACTCATCCCTCTGCATCTTTGGCAAAATTATATACATAACTTCTTTGGGCCTGATTATTCATCTGAAAATGAGATTGGACCAGTTGATCTTAAGGCCTCATCTAGTTCCAAAATTTTGACAGTTAAATTTCATTTCCTTCTGCCATCAGGCTGTGAAACTAACATGAGTGCTATGTTAGTAATGTCTGTAAGATCTAATTTATCTGTAAACATACTTTCATGAAAACCTTAAAAGCAAAATCTTACTGATTTTTAGTTCAACTAATGGAATTGGTCAAACATTGACATTATTGACATTGTTTTTTAATAAATAAGTATGTGTGTTTGTATGTATGTAATTATATAGAATAAATCCTTGGAGATATGACCCTTTTAGACTTTACCAATTAACTAAATCAGGCCAATTCAGCAGTATAGAGAAGATTCTGAAGCTAATGATTTGATGTCATTAATGTAGTTACTGAGGTCGGAAATGATAGTGTTTATTTTCAGTGTAACTGGGCTTCATTGCTTTCCAGTTAGCATCTTTTGTATTTGTTGTGCCATTATTCTGATAAAATTGGATTCTGTACTTTTTTCCCTCTCACCATTATTGTTAATACTAACTTTACATAATTTACCCCTTCTACTCTTCCAGGGGTATTTTTGCTTAGTTACAAGCTTATGTATTTCATATTTTTAATATAAAATTTAGGTCATTTGATAGTAAATATGAATTAAAGTTCACCAGCAAAAACAAACATGCAAGAACACTAAGACAGTTTTGAAAATGAAAGGTAATGAAGTAGTATTAACACTACCAGATATTTATAAAGACACAGTTTTGTACAGATTAATGGAATGGAACAGAACAGGTAGTATAAAAGGATGTAATGCTTAGAGCTGGTACTGGCAACTTTCAAAAAGAAAGGAAGGCCAAGAGAATTTTAGGGTTGTTTACCTAGCGCCATGATTTGGTTAAATTGCTGAAACAATCCTGGAGCTGCCCACTTGCAAAATTTTGATATATGTGCTCATTAATCAACTGTTATTCAGGTTTTCTGTTACTTGAAGTTGAAAGTAGCCTAACAGAGAAATTTTAGAAAGCTGTTTTTATTAAACTTTTATTTTTGTGACAGTTCTGAAATTGTATTTTTCCTGTGTCTTAACTAAAGTAACTAATAATATGTGCATTGGATCATGAAGCAAAAATAGAGTTGAGATTAGTTCATGAATTAATGCAATAATGTATCTTCCTCAGGAACTGAAATGACTTCAAAAATATCTCTGTTGTCTTTTTTAGCCTTTATGTTACAGATTCTGGTAATCTCTCCTTATTGGGTCAGCCAAAGAAAAGGAAGAGAAAAAAATGTGATTTAGACTGTCAGATAAAATCATTTTTTAGCTGTCCTATTTCAAGTTTTAAAAATGTTAAAGAAAAAATAGGAGAGTTGAAGGATTATCAGTGTAATTTCCTGGGAAAACTAAAAACAAGTTGGCTGTAATAGTTGTTGATGTATTCTTATTTTCTATTTTCTCAGACAAGTATTCTTTCAAAATGTATTCATGATTAACATATGATCTTGTTTACTGATCTGTTTAATTTTTCTTTGTGAGTCAGTTTATAGACTGGTTAAGATTTCTGCCATTCATTTGAGCTTTTTGCTAGTTGAATCTAAAAGCTTTTAAAATATAATATGTTGCAACTCTCCTATTCTTTTCCCCTCCCCTCACAATTACCCATTAGAAACCATTCAATTGTAAAGATAGCCTTTTTTCTTCTTGGGAAGAAAATGAATACAGAAGACTGTGTTTATACTTAGAACATGTTAGAATGAAGACTTCTTCCTTGGTTTTGACCTTTAGGTCTTTTTAGTTTTTGATAATGCCATTTTTATTCAACCAGTTTTATTTCAATAAAATTATTATAGAAGTAATGCAGTGTGCATAATTCATAAAGCAGAATTCAAAAAATATAAAATGAAAATTATTTCTGCGAGAGTTACAAACTAACATAGGTGGCTGATTCCCTTCCCCAGAAATAAACCCTAGAAAAATAAGTTGAGAGGCAACTGGCCTCCAGAAACTCTTTAAATGAGATAGAATGCTGTCTATCCCCTAAATTACCTTGAGTTAATTCTTGTTCCTTCACTATAGAAACTAGCGTATGCAACTAGTGCCAGAATCCAAAGAACAACATTATGGCAGTGCATAAATCCTACTGGTGTTAAGAATTGGTGAAAATAGATGTGGCCTGACCATCTACTCTCAGTAATCCATTTCTCTTTCCTCTCACCCTTCAAGTCCAGGAATACTGCCTTCTGCTTCCCCCCAAAAGGTCTAAAGGTGTGAAACCCTTACACAGGGGGATGATAGTAAGTAGAAGTGATTAACTGGTTCTTTATGTCTAAGCTTCACTACCTAATGGCTCATCCCCCTCCATCTTCCTTAAATTCACTGGTGCTGATGCTACTTAAGGCCTGATCTTTGGTCCCCTCTAATATAATATATCTTAACAGAAAGAATAGCTGATACCTTGAAAAATATTACCTCACAGAGATATAACTAGACCATTGAGGACCACAGCTGTCTCAAAAGAAATCAATAAACTGACAACATATATGATCTAAAGCAGAATTATTACAATAGTTGAACCAGGAGTTCAAAACAAGCATGATTAATATAATTAAAGATGTAAAAGGACATATTAGTAATTTGAAATAAGATCTAAAAATCATAAAAACAGAACCAAATGGAAATATTAGATATGAAAAATATATTTGAAATGAAGACTGCAACAAATACTATAAATAAAATGGCTATGAATGAATGAATTAGTCGAAAGATTAGAATGAATACTCTTTCAGGAAAAAATAGGAAAGAAAAAAGATATAGAAAATGTAAAAGAGGGGCACCTGGGTGTCTCAGTCTGTTAAGCGTCTGCCTTCAGCCCAGGTCATGATCTCAGGGTCCTGGGATTGAGCCCCGTGTCTGGCTCCCTGCTCATCAGGGATTCTGCTTCTCTCTCTGCCTCTCCCTTTGCCCCTCCCCTCACTCATGCTCGTTCTCTGTTGCTCTCAAATAAATAAATAAAATCTTTTTTTTAAAAAAAGAAGGAAAATAGAAAAACTAAAGAATATGGAAAGGAATTGTACAAGGGCCAGCATCTTAACAGCAGTAACAGAAGGAGAAAAAAATAAAATTTTAAGAGGGCAAAATAATTGAAGAAATAATGGAGGTACTTTTGCTAGAATTCAGAAAAGCAAAAGGCCTCAGATTGGTGGAAGGGCTTATAGTGTACCTGACAGGAAGAATAAAGTGACACTTATCTAGACACATTAAAATTTGGTTAAGAATATCAAAGACATAGGGAAAATTCTGAAAGATTTCAGAGAAAGATGACCTGCAAAGGGAACAAGATGGGTGGATGGGTGGATGGGTGGGTGGGTGGATGGACATCAGACACCTCAGCAGCAATAGTGAATGGAAGAAAATAGTAAAGTTAAAAAGTGATCAAGGAAAATGACTTTAAACCAAGAAACTTATATTCTAACTTTCATATGTTAGTGTGAAATAAAATATTCTTAGGTATATTTGCATAGGAAAGTTTGCTATATGAAGACCCATATTGGAAACCCCTTTGGAAGCAAGACTCAGAAATGAATTTAGGATATGTTAGAAGTATGTGCTAAGTGATGATCCAATTATCTTAGGAAAATTGATTGTTGCCAGAAGAAAAACACTAGGACCAAAATTCTAAACAATGAAAGTATAATGGGGGAGGGGCAATGGGGCACCATATATAATTCAGGTATTGTGATTGGACTTATAGGTGAGAAAATATTCTGTATTAAAACTTTTTCATTCCAGGGGGCGCCTGGGTGGCTCAGTCATTAAGCAGCTGCCTTCGTCTCAGGTCAAGATCCCAGGGTGCTGGGATCAAGCCCTGCATCGGGCTCCCCATTTGGCAGGGAGCTGGCTTCTCCCTCTCCCTCTGCCTGCTGCTCCCCCTACTTGTGCTCTCTCTCTGTCAAATAAATAAAATCTTAAAAAAAAAAAAAATCATTCCAAGTGTCTTATAAAGGCTCAAGATCTAATGGGTGTTTATTTTCTTTCAAGCTTCCTTTTGCTTTGCTGTGTCATCTATCACTGCCACTGTTTCTTACATCCCATGTCACCCCTTTTCTTGGATTCCTTTTTCTGTTTTGTTGGAATAGCTCCTCAAAGAATTGTTTCTTATGCAGTCATTGATATAAATTTTCATATTTCTGATCCAAAAATTCCTTTATTTTGCCCTCATTGTTGGAAATAGAATTTTAATCCCCTATCTTTTTATATTCCTTAGAATTTTAGGGTTATTATTCCATTGTATTCTAGCATTCATTGTTAACAGATAAAAGGTCTAATAAGTTTGATACTTATTCTTCTGTGTGTAATAACCTGCTTTTTCCCCTCTCTAGAAGCTTTTAAAATTTCCCTTTTTATTCTTGGAGTTTTAAAGTTTCATTAGGAGATCTCTCTCTCTCTCTCTCTCTCTCTCTCTGTTTCTCCCACTATCCAAAAGTAGCATTTCTGTGAAAATTTTGGTAAGCCAAATGGCATAAAGCAAAGAAGCAGTTATCACTGATTTACAAGGAAAAATTTTGAGTCTTCCCAGACCCAAAAAAACAACCTCTCTCTCAGACTTTTCTGATACCTTAGGACACGTCTCGCTAACTCATGCACAAAATAAGTTGAGATAAAGCACAGACACTCATACACACAGTTCACAGCTGTGGTGGCTTGATGCAGAGAGGCTGGGTGTAGTTCCTGGGGAGGGTGCGCTTTGCCTCTGTAAGGGCTTACTGCAAAACAAACGCTGAGCTGTGTTTGCTCTTCACTTTTTTTTCATAAAAGTGAAAATCCTCCTCAAATTTCTTTCAGTTAGTTAAAACAAGTACTAACGTAGATCTTTCATAGAAGCAAAGTAGTGTAATGAAAAATTTCAAAAAGCAGGAAATACCTATATATAAAGTTGGTTTTTTTTTTTTTTTTTTTTTTTTGTAAAACATGCTTAGCACCTAGGGCTGTTTCAAGGACACACACTTGGTTCTTCCATTCAGGGAGATTTTCTTTAGTTATTTTTTCCTCCTGTGTTATTCCATATCTCCTGAGTGTTCTTCTCATACAGGTTTCTTCAGTGGTTTTATCCTCTATGTCTTGTAATTTTTCTATCATAATTTCTGTATCTTTTGCTGTACTGGTAATTTATCATTTTTATTCTACAGCCACGGACTTTCTTTTTAACTATGCTCATGTTTTTTTTCAATTTGTCATCTGATTTTTTTGGTCATAGTTTAACTTTTTAATATCTTATTTTCTATTCCTTTTTATGGAAGCTCGTTCTTGTTTTACACATGTAATATTCTTTTTATTCTTTACAAAGATAATGAGTTTTGGGTGTTTTTTTTTTTTAAGTTCTGTTTCTTTCTGTGATTTATCTTTTCCCATTTTATATGTTTATCTAGGCCCCTATCTTTACACTGTTGAAATTTTTCTCATGTCTTGTGGTTCCTATCTAAACATTAAAATCTATAAATAAAGGACTACATCTGTTAAAGAAAGGTAATCGACAGTAACTTCCTGTGCATAGGGTAGGGATCTTTCCCAGCTGGCTTCTCCCTTGCATAAGACACTGACCAGGGATGTTGTTATGGTGCATCTTGTCCACCAGGCTCTCTTCCCTAATATCTGTGCGAAGGTTTGCAGTTACTTTAAACTCTGTTCTCATTCTCATTCAGGCCCCTGTGTCCTTAGTAGAAGCTCTTTACAGGAGTCCTCCTCACAAGGTACTCATGCTTTTTGTATTTGATGACTTATTTGGAAGTTTGCCAGTTTTTACCTCTGGTGAGTAGGCTCTCTTTTTCTTGGCTGTGAGAGCCTCAAAATTTCTTATCTCTTGATGACATACTTTCTTCTTCCTAATGCTGTTTTTCTTTCTTTTTGCCAGAATATCTTTCTGCCAGTGTTGTGGGGTGATGGGAAAGAGGGATAATGTAGTTAGTGTTTAGTTTGCTATCTGAAACCAAATGGCCCAAAGTTTAGATTTCATAGGCAGCTTCTGCTAGTAAAAATCTGAAAATCTAAAATGCGTACTAGTGCTAGGTTGTAATTCTCGTGTGTGTGTGTGTGTGTGTATATACACACACACACATGTATATAGTTTTTTACTTTTTATTTAATAAGAGCACGTAAACTCTTCATTTAAAATGAAAAGTTTTTTTCTTCTGTTTACAAAAGAGGTAACAAATGAGATTTAGAGTATTACAGAAATTGACATTTTTAATAGTTTCTTAGAGAAACCTAGAGTGCCTTTGGAGGTGGATATGGAAAACTTAATTTTTTTATTAATGTTTTGAATTGTTACTGATGTGGAATGGAGTGGAAGTAGGAATTAAGCTTAAGCGCACTTTGTAAAAATTAGGCAAAAGGACATTAACATAGATATATTATTCAGTGTAAGCTCGAATTAACTCCCTGATCATTAGGAACTCCTCAGATACAAGTTTTCATTTTTATTTTTTAGAGGAAATAAAAAACTTTAATTCACATAAAGTGATGCCTAGTTTTAATTTTGTAACTTCATGCCAACAATATGGCTTAAAAATACTTCTCTCAGTGCCAATAAAACTGTCTTTTGAAACCTGAATTCCCTTTTCATCTAAATAATAACATTCCAAATATTGATGTAAAATTTTCTTCATGACAAATATGGGAGGATGTGTGAGAACTTTTCACTTATTACTGAAAGTCCCCAGTACTTTTGCCCAGATGTATATTTTTTACATTTTAGTTTGGATTTTTCTTTTTCCTTATAATTATAAAAGCAATATATATTAGAAAAATACATATTATAGAACGAAAATAAAAGTGTCCTAACTGCCCTCCACATGACTGTTACTTAGGGTTTGATATATGTTCTTCCATATTTTTCTAATTACATACAAATATTTTATATGTAAACATTTTTTCTTGTCTTTAGTACATAATAAAGATTATATTTGTAAGAGTATGTAAACTTAAAGATTACTAGAAATCTTGCCCTGAGAAATGTTGCCTTTGAGTATTCTTAGAGTAAAATATTGGATGCCTCCAAAAAAATTCAGTGAAATATTTTTACTCTTTTCTTCACACGTTTCTACTTTAAGCTTGGTCTCTATTGTGTCAGTCTAGTGAATTTTTGTTATTAGGACAGAATAGCTACACTCCTTGTGCTGATGACATCCATCTCATGGAAATAACGCTTCTTTATTGGTATTTCCTTACTCTTTTCTTCCAGTTCCCTGCATTACCATTCTAACAGCCTCCTAACTGCTGTCTCTATCTCAGGATTCTCTCTCTTTGCCTGTCCATGCTGCACATTGGTACTATCACTGCTCTGACCCTCCAGGGTCTTAGCAGAAATTTCAGCTTTGAAGAGACCCGGTACATTATATAGCTCTACTTTCAATTTTTGGATAAGAAAACTAAACTCTAAAAAAGTTTCTTGCAAAGGGGTACCTGGCTGGCTTAGTTGGAAAAGCATGTGACTCTTGATCTCGGGGTCATGAGTTCAAGCCCCGTATTGGGTGTAGAGATTACTAAAAAACAAACAAACAAACGAAAACTTGAAAAAAAGAAGAGGGGCACCTGGGTGGCTCAGTCAGTTAAGCATCTGCCTTTGGTTCAGGTCATGATCTCAGGGTCCTGGGATCGAGCCCCGCATCGGGCTCCCTGCTCAGCAGGGAGTCATCTTCTCCCTTTCCCTCTGCGCTCTCTGGTGTGCTCACTCTCGCTCTCTCTCTCAAATAAATAAATAAAAAATTTTTTTTAAAAAGTAAAAAGTTTCTTGTGTGAAATCACATAATTAATTGAGAAAGTCTAGACTAAAACAAGATTTTCTACTTCTGTTTTCTTTTTTCTTTTTTTTTTTTTTTAAGATTTTTATTTATTCATTTGACAGAGAGAGACAGCCAGTGAGAGAGGGAACACAAGCAGGGGGAGTGGGAGAGGAAGAAGCAGGCTCCTAGCGGAGGAGCCTGATGTGGGACTCAATCCCAGAATGCTGGGATCACGCCCTGAGCCGAAGGCAGACGCCTAACGACTGCGCCACTCAGGCGCCCCTCTGTTTTGTTTCTATTACTTATTGGTATTTAAGTTCCTAGGTTGGCCTTCAAAAACCTTTGGGACGCACAGATCTGATTTCTGTTACAAATGGTCAAGAATTACATTGTGATGATGATTTTATAGTGAATATACTAAAAAACACCAAGCTGTACACTTTAAATGGGTGAATTGTATGGGATAGGAATTATCT
Source organism: Ursus maritimus (assembly GCF_017311325.1). Taxonomy (NCBI): domain Eukaryota; kingdom Metazoa; phylum Chordata; class Mammalia; order Carnivora; family Ursidae; genus Ursus; species Ursus maritimus. The sequence goes on along the minus strand of NW_024425563.1, from coordinate 20,929,158 downwards.
CTATGTAAAGCTGTTTAAAAGTCAATAATAGATTTGAACATATAACTGGAAGGTAAAATCAACATTATGTAGAGTAAAAAGCATATTGGATATGTAAGATCAAAGAAATGGGAAATACATAGTTTCTAGTATGCTTTGTAATCAAAGTAATGTTTTATAATACCTTATGGTATAGATTTTATAAGCATGATGTCCCTGAGTACTGTAAACCTGCCACTGCTTCTATTTTTGAGAAACAGTCCTTTTCATTTTTCTCTTCTGGGCAAAATGTGACAGTCTAGAAGGAGAAGCATGTAAAATTTGGTTTTGGCATTCTTCCACATTCTCATATACTTCTCCCTAGCCCAGTACTCCTTTGCTTCCCTCTCCATTGACTCCATTTCCATTTTATAGAATTCAAAATTTCTTTCCCTCTCCATTGATTTCCTTTCCACCCCAAAATTTCCATTTCCTCAGTGGGTCCTTCCTTAAGATAAGTGGTTTGTTGCATTAGTTTAAAATAAGTCATACATTTCTAATATTTATGTTTTAAAAAGATTATAGAACAGGGGTCAGCACACTTTTTATATGAAGAGTCAGGTGTAAATATTTTCAGTTTTGTAAGCCATGCATACAGTGTTGAAAGTGTTAACCTCACTACCATAAGGTGAAAACAGCCACAGACAAAATGTAAATGAATAGGATGAGGCCTGCTTTGACCCTAGGCAAGCCAGATGAAGCCACAGTTTGCCAACCCATCTTAGAGAAGTCTTAATTTAAAGGCTTAGTATTAAAATGAAATGGAATGAAGAAATTTAAATACAGTAAGTTTTAAATACAAATACAGTCATGTCCTCTACTTCTACCACTAACAAAAGTGATTTCATTTCTTTACTGTTTTATCTTTCTTCCAAGGTTATCTGAGGAACAGAGGACAGAACCTTGGCACTTAAGAAAGTGTCATTAGGAAAATACCAGACTTTACATAACCGCTAAAGACCATGGCATGAGGATTGAGATTATTAGTAAGATTAGGTCGATGTGCATATGTGTATAAAAACATATTTGTGTTAGGTGTGTGTGTGTTATTTTTAGTATATTTGCTATGGAATACATTAGATAGTCTCTAAAATACTCCACAAAGAGGGGCATCTGGGTGGCTTGGCTGAGTGTCTTCCTTCAGCCTGGGTCGCGATCCCAGGGTCCTGGAATCGGGCCGGTGTCAGGCTCCCTGGTCCATAGTGAGTCTGCTTCTCCCTCCGCCCTTCCTCCCACTCATTCTCTCAATCTCTCAACCTCTCTCTCTCTCTCAAATAATAAAATCTTAAAAAAGAAATTAAAAATATAATAAAAAATAAAATAGTCCACAAACAAGTTTATTGAATAGTAGGCCTGTGAAAGGGCACATTAATGTAGGTAAACTAGGAAAAAATAAATTTATTTGGCCCTGCTAAAGTCGATAAAGACAAATGAAGATCAATGTGGCTAGCATCTCCTGCCATAATATTCTGGATTGATTGAAATATTTTACTTCAGTCTGATAATTGCTTAGCATCTTGAGCATATGATTGTTCATGTATAAAAAAGGTAGTGTCAAAACAATGACATTTTATCAGATTCATGGCAATTATGTCATGATCTATAAAATTACATTTCAACTAATATTTCCATATAATAACGATGAGAAAAATTTGCACTTGCTGTGTCAGTGTTTTGCAAATTACTGGATGATACAGAATGACTCATTTAGTGGATTTCTTGGAAAAATAAAATATTATTAACTCTGGGCAGTTTGAACCATTTAGGAAAACAAAATGGCATATTATACCACAAAATGTTTTATTTTTACTTGGAAATTATTTCATTGTATGTCATGAACAGATATTTTAAATGACCCTTATTAAACAAACCTGTGTTTCACTTTCTGTCAAATTTGTGTTTTTCCAGGTCAACATTTGAATATTTTACCTCTACTATTAAATTAGAGCTGACTGAGATAAAGAGATCAGTTAATTAAAGCATTGACCTTTCTTCCCTCAATAAAAATGATAACATTGCATACCTCTTTCTGTTTCTTCCCTCATTATAGCTCCTTTCTGGTAGTTAGCATTCATTTATTCTTTCAACAAATAGTTGGGTAACTACTTGCCAGGCATTGGGAACTAAATAGTGAACCAAACTACCTCTGCCCTTGTACAGCTTACATTCTAGAGTGGGGAGACCACAATAAACAATTATTTGTTGTGTAATATAAAAGTTCTGTAGTATGTTAGAAGGTAAGTGCCGGGGACACAGAGAGAGGGCAGGGGTGTATCTTTTATACAATGGTTCTAGTCTGTTATTTAACATGAATGTTGTCATCTTATTTTCTCTATTTATAGTTCCAATGACAGGATTCACACAGAGAGCGACCATTGATCCAGAACTGAATGAAATACATGTCTTATCTGGACTCAGCAAAGACAAGGAAAAGAGGGAGGAGAATGTCAGAAATTCATTCTGGATTTATGACATTGTGAGAAATAGTTGGTAAGGAGCTCTTGTCCGTGTCTCAATCCCAGTGTAACATTTATTTGAGGATGTCAGTTTCTTCAAAAGAAGACAGAAATGGAAGACCTATGTTAATTTGTGATGTCATACATTTAAATGTCAGTACAGGTGTACCTCATTTTATTGCACTTTGCTTTATTGCACTTTGCACATGTTTCAGTTTTTACAAGTTGAAGGTTTGTGGCAACTTTGTGTTAAGCTTGTCTATCAGCACCATTTTTCCAGCAGAATTTGCTCACTTTATGTCTGTGTCACATTTTGATAATTCTCACAGTACTTCAAATCTTTTCATTATTATTATATTTATTATGGTGATCAGTGATCTTTGATGTTACTGTTGTAATTGTTTTGGGGGCACCATGAACTGCACCCATATGAGATGAACATAATTTATAAATATTGTATGTGTTCTGACCATTCTGCCAGCCAGCTTTCCCTCTCCTCAGGCCTCTCTATTCCCTGAGACATAACCATATTGAAATTAGGCCAATTAATAACCCTACAAAGTCCTCTAAGTGTTCAAGTGAAGGGGAGAAAGCTAGTCCTCTCGTGCCAAACAGCCAAGTTGTGAATGCAAAGGAAAAGTTCTTGAGAGAAATTAAAAGTGCTGCTCCAGTGAACACATGAATGATAAAGCCAAACAGCCTTAATGCTGATAACGAAGAAAGTTTTAGTGGTTTGGATAGATCAAACCAGCCACAACATTCCCTTAAGCCAAAGTCTGCTCCAGAGCAAGACCCTAACTTCAATTCTGTGAAGGCTGAGAGAGGAGGAAGCTGTAAAAGGAAAGTTTGAAGCTAGCAGAGTTTGGTTCCTAAGGTTTAAGGAAAGAAGCTGTCTCAATAACATCTAAGTGCTGATGTAGAAGCTACAAGTTATCTTAGATCTCACTATGGTCATTGATGAAGGTGACTAAAATAGCAGATTTTCATTGTAGATGAAACAGCCTTCTACTGGAATAAGATGCCATTGAGGACTTTCATAGCTGGAGAGGAGAAGTCAGTGCCTGGCTTCAAAGCTTCAGGGGGCAGGCTGACAATCTTGTTGGGGCTAATGCAGTTGGTAACTTTAAGTTGAAAAGTGCTCATTTATCACTGTGAAAATCCTAGGACCCTTAAAAATGCTAACTCTACTGTGCCTGTGCTCTGTAAATGCAACAACAAAGCCTAGAAGATAGCACATCTGTTTACAGTATGGTTTACTGAATATTTTGAGCCCACTTTTGAGACCTAGTGCTCAGAAAAAAAGATTTCATTTGAAAATATTACTGCTCAATGAGGATGCACCTGGTCATTCAAGTGCTCTAATGGTGATGTAGTATGAGATTAATGTTGTTTTCATGCCTGCTAACACAGCATTCATTCTGTAGCCTATGGATCAATGAGTCATTTCAACTTCGAAGTCTTCTTATTTAAGAAATACATTTCATAAGATTATGGGTGCCATAGATTATGAATTCCTCTGATGGATCTGGGCAAAGAAAAGTGAAAACCTTTTGGAAAGGATTCACCATTCTAAATTCCATGAAGAGCATTCAGATTTGTGTGACAAGGTCAAAATACCAGCATGAACGGGAATTTGGAAGAAGTTGATTCCAACCTTCGTGGATGACTTTGAGAGGTTCAAGACTTCAGTTCAGTGGGGGAAATAACTGCAGATGTGATGGAAAGAGCAAGAGAACCAGAATTAGAAGCGGAGCTTAAAGATGTGACTGCATTGCTGCAGTCTCTCATGATAAAGTGGTTTCTTGAGATGGAATCTACTCCTGGTGGAAACTCTGTGAAGATTGTAGAAATGACATCAAAGGATTTAGAATATTACATAAGCTTAGTTAATAAAGGAGTGGCAGGGTTTGAGAGGATTTACTCCAATTTTGAAAGAAGTTCTAATGGGTAAAATGTTGTCAAACAGCATTGTATGCTAGAGAGAAATAGTTCATGAGAGTGAGTCAGTTGATGCAGCCAATTTCATTACACTTGATCCTTGAACAATACAGGCCTCTGGTGTGCCAACCCCCGAAAATCCATGTGTAACTTGACTCCCTAAAAACCCAACTACTAATAAATAGCCTACTGTTCATCAAGAGCCTTATCAATAACAAACAATTGACTAATACATGTTTTGTATGTTATATACTGTATCCTTACAATAAGGTAAGATAGAAGAAAGAATGTTAAAGTCATAAGGAAAGAGAAAATACATTTACCATACTGGACTGTAAAAAAATCTGCGTTATAGTGGATCTATTTAGTTCAAACCCATGTTGTTCAAGGATCAACTGTTTTATCTTATTTTAAGAAACTGCCACAGCTCCCCCAGCCTTCAGCAAACAACACTCTGATCGGTTAATAGCCACCAACATTTACAAGCCCCTCCATGCAAAAAGGTTATGACTTGCTGAAAACTCAGAGGTTGGTTAGCATTTTGTAGCAATAAAGTATTTAACTAAGGTATATACATTGTTTTTTAGACGTAATGCTTTGCATACTTAATAGACTACAGAATAGTATAAACATAACTTCTGTATGCACTGGGAAACAAAAGAATTCTTTGACTCACTTAATTACAGGATTTGCTTTATTGTGGTAGTCTGGAACTGAACCCACAACATCTCAGAGGTATGTCTGTATTGGGAAAAGAAGTCAATATTGGTGCCTATGTATACAATGATGTTCTGTGAGTGGATTTTACCTCGGAATTTTTCAGTTGGTCTTGAAGTCAAGAGAATTGTACTTTAGTCTAGATTTTGCTACCAAGTAGATGTGTGAAATTGAGAACAATGTTTTTTTTTTTTTTAATGTTCCCAGGTAGTCTTGGTTTTGTTTTGTTTTGTTTAATTTAAATTCAAGTTAGTTAACATATAGTGTAGTATTGGTTTCAGGAGTAGAATTTAGTGATTCATCACTTACATATAATACCCAGTGCTCATCCCAGCAAGTGCCCTCCTTAATGCCCGTCACCCATTTAGCTCATCCCCCCCAACCCACCTCCCCACAGTAAGCCTCAGTTTGTTCTCTATATTTAAGAGTCTCTTATGCTGGGGCACGTGAGTGGCTCAGTGGTTAAGCGTCTGCCTTCAGCTCAGGTCACGATCCCAGGGGTCTGGGATCGAGCTCCACATTGGGCTCCCTGCTTAGCAGGAAGCCTGCTTCTCCCTCTCCCTCTGCCCTTGCTTGTGTTCCCTTTCTCACTGTCTCTCTCTCTGTCAAATAAAGAAACCTTTTAAAAAAAAAAAAAGTCTCTGATGCTTCCCTCTCTGTTTTTATCTTATTTTATTTTTCCTTCCCTTCCCTTCCAGGTGGTCTTAGTTTTGATAAATGAACTGATTTCAATAGAGCAGGGTACGGGGCATTATTTAGTGTTTTCAAACCAGGACTTTTTTGTCACAGAGCATCTCACAGAACTAGTGCTGCACATTTTGCTTTGGGAAACAATGGCCTAGAGAATCCAGCTCTGACATTCTGTGATTACTGCATAAGTGGCTATTTTACAAAACAGACACTTCAGAGAACTTCCTCCACGCAGCAGCTAAGGAATTTATTATTTCCTAAGTAGGACATTTATTTTAAGCAGTAAAACTGAAAGAAATCTATAAGGTTTTTTTTCTTTTTTGTGAATAAATAAATGGGATTATCTTGTCTTTTAGACTTTGGTTTGAGCTTTCACATATGCTGTCTGTGTTTCATAACACGAAGTAGGTTGTTCTTAAGTGAGGTTTTGGATGGACATTAAAAGAATGTAAGAATGGGGCACCTGTGTGGCTCAGTCGTTAAGCATCTGCCTTCGGCTCAGGGCGTGATCCCGGAGTCCTGGGATCAAGCCCCACATCAGGCTCCTCTGCTGGGAGCCTGCTTCTTCCTCTCCCACTCCCCCTGCCTGTGTTCCCTCTCTTGCTGGCTCTCTCTCTCTCTCTGTCAAATAAATAAATAAATAAATAATCTTTAAAAAATAATAGTAATAAAAATAAAAGAATGTAAGAACTTCATTCTAACAAATTGGTATTATTGTGGGAGCATGACCAAAACTTTTAAGATTTGATGTGAACAAATTTATAAATTTTTTGTTGGAATTAGACATCCAGTTAATTTGCTTGTTGAAGTTGTATTAACATTAGGTATGCTGCTAATCTTTTATCATAGAATGCCTTAAAAAGCAATGTCTTGCAGGTCTTGCGTCTATAAGAATGATCAAGCTGCAAAGGATAATCCAAGTAAAAGTCTTCAGGAGGAAGAACCATGTCCAAGATTTGCCCATCAGCTTGTATATGATGAATTACACAAGGTACCGTAACTACATCAACTTGTAAACTTTCCAAGGCCTATAATCTGATAGAATCCCAAAATTCTACATGTTTACTGTTTATTTTTAAGTGCATTTGAATAAAAAGTTAAAATACATAGCAGGCATTTATAGAATATGTGGCAGGTATTCAATATCATTTCTCCCTAAAATTCCTTAAGAGAATAACCATTTTCCATAGTCCAAAGTTCCTGGCACTTTTGCACTTTGCTTCGTAGCTGCATAGATCAGATACACAGCATGACCTATTGTTTCTACAATATCAATATCCAATTTAAGAATGTACAGTTTTTAGCATGAGGATACCTTATCCCATGATATGAAAAAGTAAATATAACTTCTGATTTTAGATTTTCCTATTGTGTAAGAAGTCTTTTATCTTTATTTTTCCTATCTATGAGTGATGTGTCTTTTCCATTGGCCTCACAAAAACAGTCCTGCATTCTCAACTTTTAGTGTCGCTAAATGTTCAGGGTGGTTTCTTTAAACTATGTCTCCCTTAAGCTTTATAGTAGTTAGATTGGGCTCAGATTATATGATAACTTATTGACAAAGCTTGTATTCTTTCTGTGTAGGCCATAGGTGGTTATTTAAATTCCATATCACTTCAGACCTTCCGGTAAACGATACCGTAGGAGTGAATAAAAGCCCTTTCTCTTAGAGTCTCCCAGATTAAAGGGTAAATGAATTTTGATCTGTAGGATAGAAATAGTATTGCTATCGTATAGTACTATTGAACATACATGTTTTCAGAACTTCAGGAACTGTTTTAATACTTTGTTTAAGTACAGAATATCACTAAAATTATACCAATGAAATCATTATTGCATTCCTTTTTCATTTCTTTTTTTTATATTGAATAATGTAATATTTTTAAAGTTAGGTCACAAATTATATGTACCACTTAATATTTGACTGTAAGCCTAAAGCAAAATTAAGACGCTAAAATGTAAAAGTTTCTAGTTACCATTGACCTTCAGTGATTCAACATGTATGTCAGAGTTTTATTAAAGATCTTGTTTTTTATGATGATCAACACTTGGTGAACATAATAATCCCCATTATTTTTTGCTCTAAGTGAACTCTGTATCGTGGATTAACTTCTTACTATCATTGCTTTTGTTTCATGTCTTCCATTGTCAGTATAATTGTGGTAATACAACTCATTTTAATCTAAAATGCAGCTTAAGGAAGTAGCCACAGTACTTTAAAATAAAATGGAAGTGAGAAACATCAAAAGAAGCCTTTGGTAGAAATGCAATAATGTTTTAATTATTACAGTTACACATTGCTACCAAAATGAAGAAATTTTATTATGACTTCTGTAGTTTCCTAAGTATGCATGCATCTTAAAATGTAGCTTGTTTTGTTTGTTTTAGGTTCATTATTTATTTGGTGGGAATCCGGGAAAATCTTGCTCCCCAAAGATGAGATTAGATGACTTCTGGTCACTGAAGTTATGTAGGCCTTCAAAAGATTACTTACTGAGGCACTGCAAGTACCTGATAAGAAAACACAGGTATAAAAATAATTCGCTAAAAACTTTTATTTAACATTATCAGCTATTGTTGGTGTTACCCCGCCTCTGGAGATAGGATTTTGTCTTTGGAAGTTTATTAATACAACAGTGTAAATACCTTGAAGATCATGACTTTTGTAAATGCCGTTATTTTCCTTGTTTTTGCTTTCCTCTTAAAAGGAAGATACAAAGTGAAGATACATATTGATGCTAAAATTTTCTAGATATAGAACAAGGAAATTTTGCAACTGTTAAATGGAAGAAATTTTCTATGAGGGTGATGAACCTGTCTTCCAGTAACTCAAGGCTTACTCAGTAGAAGTATATCGGTTCTGTATCATTGCCATATGCCTTGCCTACTGATAACTTTCTCAACTGTGATGATATAGTTGACTAAATATCTTTCTAATCTGATGTTTCAGAATACAACTTCAAATATGACTTTGGTTTTACATCATTACCTTTGCCATTTAATTGTAAAATCATGTAATCAAACATTTTCATATATATTTCCTGGGTCATGTTTGCTTTTGAGCCCTAGCAGGTGATAAGCTATTGAAAAATGTAGAAAAGCGTATCTGTCCTTTTAGTTACTGGTAATGTTCAATGGTAAGAAAAATTTATAGCTTAGAAGGAGAAGGTTAGCCTTTAATTTTGATAATAGTTACCGTTTATTGAGCAGTTTTTGCGTGCTAGATCTTGCATATTATTCCTACAATAAATAAGGCAATTGAGTAAGTACTGTTCTTATCACTATTTCATAAAAGAAGAAATGAGGGATTTTTAAATGGGTTACATAATTATCTAGGGTCACTCAGCCGTAAATGACACAGCCAGGATATGGTCCTGAGTGTTTTGACTCCAGCGTTCATCACTTCATCACCACTGTCACCACTACACATGCACACACGTTTGTGTATATACGCATACATGTTTATATGTATTATATATATTTATGCATTATATTTTATATAGAATATAAGTACATAAAAATCTTTGGTATAAATTATTAGATTGTTTTCCTTATATCATGTTTACTTATTGTTCCTTTCTCTGCTTTCACAAGTTGTGCTTGAGAGAGAAATTAATAACAGAAGCTAGTTACTTCTGTTACTTTGGCATTACTGTGAATAATTAGTGTATTTCCTAGAGAATTTACAGGAGAAAGGGTCTTGGAATCCTCTTGTTGACTGGATGACAAGAGATAAATTCTGTTTTATTAATAAGATTTAAGCTTGAGGCACCTTTAACTAAGGTTTACACTGCTAAAATTATATTCCTTAGTATTTTACTTAATGTTAGAGTTAGTTTTTCAAAGGATGAGAGAAATTTGGGGAAATTATAGCGTTCTTTTTCTACTTCAGATACAGCAACTGGTAGTTGGAATATTAAATTGAGCTCTTTTTAAAAATTTCCTACCAAAAGCCCATTGGAGATTAGAGGAGATTTTTTAGTACTATATGCAAAGAATTTGAATTCACTTATAAACACTCTCCTCTGACTTTTAATTTAAAAAAGTAGGGTATGGGGGCGCCTGCGTGGCATAGCAGTTAAGCGTCTGCCTTCGGCTCAGGGCGTGATCCCGGCGTTATGGGATCGAGCCCCACATCAGGCTCCTCTGCTGGGAGCCTGCTTCTTCCTCTCCCACTCCCCCTGCTTATGTTCCCTCTCTCGCTGGCTGTCTCTATCTCTGTCAAATAAATAAATAAATAATCATTAAAAAAAATAAATAAAGTAGGGTATGGTTAATAAAAAAGTAAGTCCTCTCATCCTGCAAAATAATCAAATCATGTATCATCCTGTCGCTGAGAAATAACAACTTACTGTTTTGGTGTATATCTTTCATATGTGCACACATATATTTTTGTTTAACTGAAAAATAGGGATCATACTGCTTTGAATCTGATTTCTTTCAGTGAGTGATACATTATAAACATCTTATTACCATGTTAATAAATACAAATACAAGTTATAACTCTGATGACTGCATACCGGTCTATTTTATGTGTAATTTACTTAACTAGTTTACTTTTGTAAAATATTTAGATTATTTCCAGCTTATTTGCTATTATAAATAATACTGTAATATTATTATATACTTCCATATATACCCCTATCCAAAAATTCTGTAGGATATTGGTAGAATTGGTGAATTATCAGTTGCCCTCCAGAAAGGTAATTTTCATTTCTTCCAGAAGTAAGTAGGATTATTCATTTTCCTGCAGCCACACCATTCTCAGAAGTTTTTATTTTTTTATTTTTTTCGTTTTGTTTTTATCTTTGACAGTTGTTTTTCTCTTTTGAAAATATATCAGTGAGCAGGTGAAATGACCATTTGTGGGAATCTGAAATATTATATATTATGGTGTGTTTTAAGTACAAACATCATCGTTTGTGACTTGTGTTGGTAAAAGGCATAAAGTAAGGAATGTCAGTGGATAAAGAATAAAAGATAATAATCAGCAGTAAATCATTTAAACCTTTAAATATATGATGAAAGACTCTAGCAAATTTTGTGAGGATGAGAATGGTTCATAAAATAGCGACTGAAGCTGAGAGGCAACAAGTTTGTGTGATGGGGCAAAGAAGCAGCCTTCGAAATTTTCTGCCGTGGGAAAAGAAGTATGCTAGCCCATCTCAGAACTGAAACCAGAAAAGCCCTGAAGGGCGAATTTAAGAATGTTTAAAGACCCTAGTAGCATAAAAATATGGAACACAGTATTCTTCTTTTCTGATTGTGATTACTTTTTGATTTTAGTTCTGGGAGCTAATGTCTTACATTGGAAAAAACACTAGATCTGAACCTTGGATTGATCTTCAAGTCTTGTAACTTAATCTTTCTGGAGATCACTTTGCTCATGGATAAAATGGCAGAAGAGCCACCTACGGGTCTTTATAAACATCAATGAAACTTCATTTATTTAAGAAGTATTTATTGAGCTCCTGCTATGTGCTAGATATTATCCTAGGCTCTGTGGATATGTCAATGAAGAAAATAAACAAAAATTCCTATCCCCAAGCTTCTATCTTGTGAAGGAAGACTAGCAATAAACGTAAGAAGGAATTTATATGTTAATAAGTATTATGAAAAAGAACTAAAACAGGTTAAGAACTGTTTTTGTACCAGTGAGGGAGCTGGGTATGTGATTTTTAAATAAGAATATTAGGATAGACCTCACTGCAAAGGTGACATTTGAGTAGTGACCTGAAGAACATGAGGGTGGAGGGTCACCTGGGTGGCTCAGTTGGTTAAGCAACCAACTCTTGATTGTGGGACTTAGGTCATGACCTCAGGGTTGTGAGATCAAGCCCCACATCGGGCTCCATGCTCAGAGCAGAGTTGGCTTGAGATTCTTCCTCTCCCTCTGCCCCTCCACCAACTTGTGCGTGGGCTCTCTCTCTGTCTCTGAAATAAATATATAAATAAATCTTTTATTTTTTTACAAGATTTTATTTATTTATTTGACAGAGAGAGAGGCAGCGAGAGACGGAACACAAGCAATGGGAGTGGGAGAGGGAGAAGCAGGCTTCCCGCTGAGCAGGAAGTCCGATGCGGGGCTCAATTCCAGAACGCTGGAATCATGACCTGAACCAAAGGCAGATGCTTAACTACTGAGCCACCCAGGCGCCCCTAAATAAATCTTTAAAAAAAAAATAATAAAGAATATGAGGGAATGAATCATGTAGGTATTTGAGAGGAAAAGTGTTCCAGATAGGTAATAGACAAGGCTCTGAGGTTAAAAATACACATGGATTATTTGAGGAATAAATTGGGAACAGTGTGGTGGAAGTAGAATGAGTGAGGTGATTGTGGTAGGAAATGAGGTCAGAGAGATAAGAAGGGGACAGCTGGTGAAGAGTCTATGGCTTTTACTCTGAGTGAAAGGAGAACACTGACAGATTTTATGTAGAGAAATAACACACTCAGATTTCTCTTTTAATAAAAACCATTCTAGGTTTTCTTCCAAGAGAACTGAGTAAAAGGTTGTGGCTGTTTTCACTCAGATGGGGAATTCTTCAGAAACAACAGGTTTGTGTGTTGGGAAGAATGAGTTCAGTTTGATGCACTTTAGGTTTTCGAGATCACATGTTGGCATTTGGAGGAACGGCATGGGTCGATTATTACATTTGTGAGTCATCAACAAAGAAAAGGAGCTTGCTTCGAGAGTGAGAAGAGTAGAGAGATGGCATTATCTGATGATCACCACCATTTGAGGGAAGGCAGAGGAGGAGACACTCCATAAAAGAGATCAAGAAAGCCCAGGAGGATTCTGGATAAACTTTGAAGATTGCACCAACAGAATTTCTTGATGTATTGGGTACGGGTATGAGAGGAGAGCAGTCAGGGCATCGTGAGAATCTTGTCTACTACTAATTTGAACTGATAGTCAGAGGCCCGTTTTATTTATTTATTTACTTTTTTAATTTTAATTTTTATTTATTTTTAAAGATTTTATTTTTAAGTAATCTCTAACGCCAGTGTGGGGCTTGAACTCATTCCCCGAGATCAAAGAGTCACATGCTCCACTGACTGAGCCAGCCAGGCGCCCCTGGCCCATTTTAGATATTTGAGAAGACATAGACCTTTTTTTTTTTTTACCAACCCTTAGATGAATTCAAGAGTTTGAGGAACACTGCTACATTGCAGGCAGAGTAGATAGAAGTTGCTTTATGTGAATTGAAATAGAGCATGAAAATACCTTTTTAACTTAAGTTTCATATTAAATTAGATACCTAGTGTTTCATTCTGTGGGACCTTACCCTTTCTGTACTGCTGGGCTGGCTTGTTTATTTTTCTTATTGTTCTTATGGAAAACAGTTATTTAGTTAAAATATAAATTTGGAGGGAGAGAAGTATACTTTATGCCAAGAAATGTGTCTTTGTTCTTAATGGTACCACACAGTACAATAAATAAAGTGCCACCGATTATTTTTCCCTGTAACATTCAAATTTACAGACTTACCAACAATTTGGGGTAGAAAGGAGCAAAAGAAAAACTTTTTAATAGGGTTAATTCCTGTCCTTTAGGTACAGGACACAGTTGTTGGCTGAAATAGAATTCTAGACTGCAGACATAAGTCCAATGATGAGTTTTTGCAGGCCAAAGAAAGCTTAGAAAAAAGAAGAGAGAAAACACACCCTCTAGGAAAATGGATCTCTTGACTGGATTTAATAGGATGGTAGGTGTGTTGGTTAAGTTATTTCAGAGCATAAAGGATAAAGACTTTCTTAGGATAGCTCACTAAAAGAGAAGTTATTATGAGAACATCCAGACAGTTCAGGCATTGCCTCAACCTTTGAACAGTGAGGCCTGATGGAGAATTTTTAGGGTCTTAGAACAATTCTACTAGCAAGGACTCACTATAGTAGCTTTTCTTCTAACTGAACCTCTGTCTTTCTGCTTCTTTTTACCTGCTTCTCCTGTTCTACTTATTACTCCAAATTCTGCTTTCCCTCAACCTCATAGCTTCCAAAGACAGACAGACAGACAGATAGGTACATGTGGCTTTGGTAAATAAGTAGGTAGGTAGATAGGAAGAAAGGAAAGAAAAGAGGGATAGGAAGGGAAGGAATCTACCTACCATCTTGTGTCTTCTGTTTACTGACTTCTGTGTTTTGTGTGCGTTTTATGTCCTGGTGTATCTCACATTCAGATTCTCTAAGAGGGTATCTTCTTCAAGAGGGCTCCCTGGGGAGAACATCCCTATTGGGAGTAATTCTGCCAGGCTACTTTATAAACTGCTGATCAAGCTTGAGGCGATTGCTTTTGTCTCAGGTGCCAAAACTGGTCTAACCCATTTTGGACGAGATGGTAGAGTAACATGACCTCTGCCTAAGGAGCTCTCTCATCTGAGGGCTAGAAGGCTAGCTGACAGTCCTGGTACTATCTGATATAACAGAGCTGTAAAATTTTGCTCGTCTTTGCCCTGCTTGAAATATAGGTACTCTATCTCTGAGATTTGCTCTAAAGACGGGAAATTATTGATGCCATCAGTCTGAACACCATTGTGAAAGGCTCATTATTTTCCTTTCCCAAGTGCAATTAAATGTCTTCTTTTCTTTCTCTCTAGAATATTTTGAAAAGCATACCAACTTATTACAAATAAATCCATATATAATTATGCCATAACAAAAGATTTAAATAGATAAACTGTCCCAAGCAGACTTTTTTTTCCTGTTAGGAACTAACTCATTTTTTCCTTTTCAGCTTTGGAATCAGGTGATTCTGCGTTTGATTCTATTTCTGCCACTTTTAGCTCTTATCTTGGCCAAGTTCATTGTCTGAGCCTCAGTTTCTCATCTGTAAAAAATGATGATAAAGCTTATTGTCATCAGAGTGGGGTAAATGAAGTAATATATGTAAAATACTAAATACAGTGTCTAGCACATAACACACTTGATAAGTGGTTGCTACAGTTGTTTTTGTTATTATTGACTGAGACAGGAAATAATCTTATTAAAAATATTTAATCAGTTTAAAAAATATATATTTTCAGTCAGTGTTAATGATACTCCTGGAAAGAAACTATACTTGTTTCTGTTTCTGAAGTACCTGTTAGGCACCTCTGGTGGAATGCATATTACACGGCTCTAACCAGGTATTTTTATTCTAGCTCTGCTTGTTTTTATGAAACATATTTGGCTCTTTTACAGTTTTGTTATGTAAAATATTTGACATGTTCACTATGATTAGTAGTTGATTTAATCTTAGCTTGTAGTTTTAAGAGGAGGGTAGGAAGTGAGTGCTCCTCCCCAGCCTCTAGCGCTGTGACTGCCTGTGACCACCTGGCATTACCGTTACAGCTCCAGGACTTCACAGCCACGCCGTCTCCATGGCTGTGTTCGTACTTCTAGATTCCCAAACACAGGTTTTTGTTCGGTAGCCACAGTGACTCCTCAGACACATTCCACTTCAGGTCTGATTGACATTTCTGATGTTTTCTCATAACTCCAGACAGTTATTATTCCTGTTTACATTTTCTAGGTTTGAAGAAAAGGCCCAGATGGATCCCCTTAGTGCTCTGAAATATTTACAAAACGATCTTTATATAACTGTGGATCATTCGGACCCAGAAGAGACAAAAGAGGTAAAGGTTATAAACTTCAGAAAGTGAGCATTTAAAAAAAAAAAAAGTCTTTCTAACTCATACTTGCTGATTTTTCTTTTAGATGTTTAAAGGAAAATGAGGAAAATATGGTAACACTAATAATTTTTAAAGTAGCACAGAGCAGTTGAAATAAAAACTGAACAGACTTACTTTCATGTGGTGATAAAAGGTTCAGGTCACACAGAAAGCCCTTGATCCATTCAGAAAAGGGTTCTCAGGTTTAAAGTTTTAACTTAGACCTTAGTTTTGTGTGTTGGGAAGGAAATAGAAATTTTTACATCCATAGTCCCATGCTTCTTTCACTTAAGGATTACATAATGGCTCAGTATAAACTTTTCTCTTGATACTCCAAAATCCCGTGAGAGAAGAAAGAAAACTCGCCTCTTTTGTAAGAAGAAAGTGAAGAGAGGCTGGTAGGAATAGAATCCCTGCTTCCTTGATACTTAGTTATGTGAATGTCATAGCAGGGTAGTTCAACTAGTCTACCGACTTCTTTCATCAGGAGTCCCTAACCTTGAGAAATTAGTAGCAGATCATTACTTTTCAGGGGTTTTTTGGTTACCTAATACTGGAGGGAAAAGAGAAGTTGTAATATTTTTAGGGCATATTTGGTTATCTACAGTGTGTGAATACACCTGCAGTGAGCTTCATAGTCTTACAGCCTGTCTCCCTACTAACCGCTGAGATTCCTTTTGTCACTGTTAACTTTTGCCAAGCATCCTTGTGCATAGTTCATCTAGCCCCATCTGAACTGCAATCCATTTTACCCTCCACTCACAGAATTGGTGCTGGTGATCCTGCCCCTGCTGTCTATTTCCCTGTTCTCTGTTGCTTTGCTTTGGCTTTGCAATAGCAACATCAAGCAGTGCTTTTTTCTTGTTCAGCAGTGACACAGGTCTCAGATTTAATGTCAAATCACTTTCAGGTACCAGGTTCATTGTACTTTCAAACAGCAGAGCCTGCATGTCCTTGGCACCAAAACAAAGAGATTCTCTTTCATAGTTGCCTACTGTGAAAATAAGCCTGATTCCTCTTAGTCAGTAATGGTTATAACCCTTCCCTAGGTGGAGAATCAGTAGAACACGCTTTAGAACCCCCCTAAAGGGGGACAGTTAATTGTCTCTCCTTGAGTCTTCAGACAGTTCATGATACTATTTGAAATGGGGAAATTATCATAGGTTTGCCAAGTAGCAGAATATGTTCGGTTTCATCTGTTAATGGCTTATAACTGAACATAGTTGTAAAGAGTCTATTAATGTTCATTTTTATTAGACCATGCATTTGAAAGTTATAAATAGATTTCCTTGTGTTTTCTCCATAGTCTCTCTAAAATGGCTGTAACCCGGGAACATTCATTTTTCTCTTATTTTTTAAAACCAAAACAAAACAGAATATTGCAAAGTAAATAAATTCAGCTGTGGGAACTGCAAGTAGGCCAAAGAAAACAGACAGTTTGTTCTTAAAGCTAAGCTAATGGGAAGAACCAGGACAGGGAGCTATCTTAAGTTCAAGCAGAGCCATTTTAAAAATTTTGATAGCAGGTTTCTCTTTTTCTCCTTTCCTCGGTAGTTTGAAATTATGATTTTGTATGCCACAGACTTACATTTTTTAAAAGCTTTATCTGTCACGAGTTGGTTAGCCCTAATAGAAGTTAGTTAAAATGGTGCCGTGCACGTGTGTGTTCGCATCGGAATTGCTTCAGACACTTTTTCAAAACAACATCCTCACCCTAAGATTCTCTTGTCTGCTCTTAGATAACAAAACACTCTGACGTGGAGGATTACTGGTCTGTAAGATTATTATTTTGTTTAAAAATGTGTAAAGGGATTTTTGTTTTGAGAAAAGAAATCCTTTGGTGACAGTTCTAGAGTATATACTTAGAATATTTGTTTAGAATATTTGTTAATAAGGCATATAAGGGGCGCCTGGGTGGCTCAGTTGTTAAGTGTCTGCCTTCGGCTCAGGGTGTGATCCCAGAGTCCTGGGATCGAGCCCCACATCGGGCTCCTCCGCTGGGAGCCTGCTTCTCCCCCCCCCCCCGTGTTCCCTCTCTCGCTGGCTATCTCTCTCTGTCAAATAAATAAATAAAATCTTAAAAAAAAAAATAAGACATATAGATCTTCACTTTCCTTATACCATTCCACTTATCAAAAAAGACCTTACTGTTGTTTTCTGTAGAAGCTTGTTTTTGTTCTCTTTATATATTTTACGAATTTTTTTTATTATATTAAATGATTGTATCAGCAACTAGAAGTGGTCTTTAGATTTTTCTCTTTTTTGGGAGACCGGTTGTCGTGATGATGATCATCATTGTGCCTATGATTGGAAAAATGATGGTGGACTACCATCTGTATACAAAATAATGATTCTTCGCCTCCCTCCAGTCTCCAGAACATGGATTCTGAATTGGCGATGAGCTGCTGATAAACCTTATGAAAATGATTTTTTTTTTCTAGAAAAGGCCCAAGAGAAGGTTGCCTAAATTCTGCCGTTTTCAGGGAAGATTCTATAATAGAGAAGGAATGAGAAAAACAAGTTTTGAGCCAGTATTGCACATTTTGTATTAATTACATTTCTGCTGAGCTTCCAAAGTACTGGTGTCATTCATCTAACAGATGTGTATTGAGTCCCTACAATATGCCAGGCATTCTTCTAGGCACAGGAAATGTGTTGGTGAACCAAGCAAAATAGCTGCCTGGGTGGTACTTACTACTAGTGGTGAGAGACGATAAACATACTAACTAAGCAAATTATATAGTACATTGGTAGTGATAAGTATTATGGGAAAATTAAAGAGAGATAAAAAGGGTAAAGAGAGATCAGAGTTAGAACCGGTGAGAATTGGACAGTTGGAGTATTAAATAGATGCTCTTAATAGGCCTCATTTAGAAATGAGATGTACACAAAGACTTGAAGGGCGTGAGGAAGTTATGTAAGCAGATAATCTGGGGAAGATAATCCTGGCAAAGGGAGGGTTAGAACAAAGACCTGAGGGTGGGAGCATCCTGGCTTTGTTCAGGAGAACAGCAAGGAGACCCGCTGTGGTTGGAGTAGAGGCAAGAATGATGGGAGTAGCCACAGATGAGGTAGAAGAGGTAAGAGCAGAGACTGGGAGATCAGATTGTGAATGTTTTCACTCTGAATGAATAAGGAGCCAGGTCAGGGTATTGTGCAGAAGAGTGATGCGATCTGCTTTATGTCTTACTTAAGATCACTAAGATCGAAGATCACTCTGACTGCTGTGTTGAGAATAGACTAAAGGAGGGTAAGAATGGAGGTGGAGAGATCTAAGCAAGGGATTATTGTAGTGCACACCAAAGTAGCAGCAGTAGAAATAGAAGTAAAGTAGATCAGATTCTCAATGTATATTAAAGGTAGAACCAACAGTGGGAATGCAGTCTGATGCAGCCACTATGGAAAACAGTAGGGAGGTTCCTCAGAAAGTTAAAAATAGAACTACCACACGATCCAGCAATAGCACTACTAGGTATTTGCCTGAAGAATACAAAAACACTAATTCAAAGGGATACATGTACTTTGATGTTTATAGCAGCATTGTCTACAATAGCCAAATTATGGAAATAGCCCAAGTATCCATCAATTGACACACACACATAGACACACACACACAATTGAATATTACTCAGCCATAAAAAAGAGTGAAGTCTTGTCATTTGCAACAGTGTGGATGGAGCCAAAGAGTATTATGCTAAACGAAATAAGTCAGAGAAAGACAAATACCATATGATCTCACTCATATGTGGAATTTAAGAAACAAAACAAATGAGCAAAGGGGGGAAAAAGAGGCAAACCAAGAAACAGACTTTTTAAAGTACTCTCTACACCCAGCGTGGGGCTCAAACCTGCAACCCCAATTCAAGAGTCGCACGCTCTACCGACTGAGCCAGGCAGGTGCCCCAACAGTCTCTCAACTATTGAGAACAGAGTAATGGTTACCAGGAGTTTTGGGGGGGTTTAAATAGGTGATGGGAATGAAGGAATGCACTTGTTGTGATGAGCACTGGGTGGCGTATGGGAGTGTTGAATCACTATATTGTACACTTGAAACTAATAGTACACCATATGTTAACTAACTGGAATTTAAAACTTAAAAAAAAAAAAAAAGTAAAACAAACGGATCGATTGGATGTAGAGTTTGAAAGAAGTGACTCCAGAGTTACTAGCCTTAGTAGACGGAGTTACTGTCAACTGAAATGAGAAGCCTCTGGGTAGACCCAGTTTGTGGTCATAGGTGGGGGCTCCTGAATGGGGATTGAGAGTATAATGTTGGGTATCTCCAGTTTGAGATGCCCGTTGAACAGCCAACCTTATACGTTGAGGTGGCAGTTGGATATTCATGTCTGGCTTTGTTCAGATTGTGTAATATCACTTGGTACCTTTAAAATCCTAGGCCAGTACATATCAGTTCCACTTAATCAGATTATTAAAATAATAGTTTTCGCCCTATCCTTTTGTATGTAGAACCAGTGGGTTTATCTTTCACCTTAGAAATCAGAAAAGAGGAACAAACTAACCCTCAAATAAGTAGAAGATAGGAAATTAGTGAAATAAGAAACAATAGAAAAAAATTCAAAAAGTGAAAAGTTGGTTGTTTGAAAAGGTGAATAAAATAGCAAGACTTACAAAGAAAAAAATAGTGAAAATATAAATTATCAGCATCATTATGGACCCTAAATATATATAAAGGGAATAAGGAGATACTATGAATAGCTGGCAACAAATTCAGCAACTTGATGAAATGGACAAATTCCTTGGAAGACACAGCAAAACAGACACAGGAAGAATTAGAAAATCTTAAGGAGCTCCATATCACAGACATAGATTGAATTTGTAATTGAAAACTTTCTAACAGAAAACTAGTTCTAAATGGCTTTCTCAGGGCACCTGGGTGGCTCAGTTGGTTAAGCATCTGCCTTCAGCTCGGGTCATGATCCCGGGTCCTGGGATGGAGCGCTGCATCGGGCTTCTTGCTCAGTGGGGAGTCTGCTTCTCCTGCTCCCTCTCCCCCTGCTCATGTTCTCTCTCTCTCTCTCAAATAAACAAAATCCTTTTAAAAAATTATTTAAAAAATGGCTTTCTCAGTAAATTCAGTCAGCCATTTAAGGAAGTAAAAATAGCAATTCTTCATAGATTCTAAGAAACCAGAGGAAGACAGAACACTTTCTACATTCTGTTATGAAGCAGGTTGATTCTGATATTAAAAACTCAACAAAAATATTACAAGCAGAGAAAATTATAGACCTCTTATGAATGTAGATGCAAAATTCTTAATAAAATTTTAGTTAATTGAATCCAGCAGTATATAAAAAGGTTAATAATGCACAATGACCAAGTGAGGGTTTATTCTAGGAATATAAGGTTGGTTTAACATTTGAAAATCATTGGGGCGCCTGGGTGGCACAGCGGTTAAGTGTCTGCCTTCGGCTCAGGGCGTGATCCCGGCGTTGTGGGATCGAGCCCCACATCAGGCTCCTCCGCTATGAGCCTGCTTCTTCCTCTCCCACTCCCCCTGCTTGTGTTCCCTCTCTCGCTGGCTGTCTCTATCTCTGTCAAATAAATAAATAAAATCTTTAAAAAAAAAAATTGAAAATCAGTCATTCACCACCCTGATAGAACGAAGGAGGAAAACCACAGATCATCTCAGTAAATGAAAAATAAGCATTTGACATGATCCAAAAGCCATTCATGATTCAAAACAAAACAAAACAAACCTTAGCAAACTAGGAATGAAAAGAAACTTCCTAAATCTCATAAAGGGCATCTATGAAAAACATAACTAGTACTGTACTTAATTATAAAACTCTTTCCCTAAAGACTATGACAAGGAAAGGATGTCTGCTGTCAGTAGACAGCCTCTATTCAGCATTGTGCCGGAAGTCGTAGCTAGTGCAATAAGAAAAACAGCATATGGATTGGAAAGGAGAAAGGAAAATTGTGTGTAGATTACATTATTGTGTACATGGAAAACTCCATGCAATCTACAAAACAATAATACTAATACCAAGAAAAGTGAATTTAGCAAGATTATAGAATACAAGGTCAGTAGAAAAAAAAATTATTTTTATATTAGCAATGAACAATTATAAAATGAAAATTTTAAACCTGTTTATATTAATGCCAAAATAAATATGTAGTAATAAGTCTATTGTAAGAAATTAAAGAAGACCTAAATAAATGGAGAGAGAGATCACATTTATGGATTGAAAGACTAATATTTGTTAAGATTTCCATTCTCCCCAAATCGGTTTTTAATTTAATGCAGTCCCTATCAATATTATGGCAAGTTTGGGTTTCTTTGTTGTTGTTGAAAAAAAAATAGGCATGGGGCGCCTGGGTGGCACAGCGGTTAAGCGTCTGCCTTCGGCTCAGGGCGTCATCCCGGCGATCTGGGATCGAGCCCCACATCAGGCTCCTCCGCTATGAGCCTGCTTCT
>NW_024425563.1:20876468-20907237 GCF_017311325.1 Ursus maritimus | reverse complement strand
AACAAATTCAGCAACTTGATGAAATGGACAAATTCCTTGGAAGACACAGCAAAACAGACACAGGAAGAATTAGAAAATCTTAAGGAGCTCCATATCACAGACATAGATTGAATTTGTAATTGAAAACTTTCTAACAGAAAACTAGTTCTAAATGGCTTTCTCAGGGCACCTGGGTGGCTCAGTTGGTTAAGCATCTGCCTTCAGCTCGGGTCATGATCCCGGGTCCTGGGATGGAGCGCTGCATCGGGCTTCTTGCTCAGTGGGGAGTCTGCTTCTCCTGCTCCCTCTCCCCCTGCTCATGTTCTCTCTCTCTCTCTCAAATAAACAAAATCCTTTTAAAAAATTATTTAAAAAATGGCTTTCTCAGTAAATTCAGTCAGCCATTTAAGGAAGTAAAAATAGCAATTCTTCATAGATTCTAAGAAACCAGAGGAAGACAGAACACTTTCTACATTCTGTTATGAAGCAGGTTGATTCTGATATTAAAAACTCAACAAAAATATTACAAGCAGAGAAAATTATAGACCTCTTATGAATGTAGATGCAAAATTCTTAATAAAATTTTAGTTAATTGAATCCAGCAGTATATAAAAAGGTTAATAATGCACAATGACCAAGTGAGGGTTTATTCTAGGAATATAAGGTTGGTTTAACATTTGAAAATCATTGGGGCGCCTGGGTGGCACAGCGGTTAAGTGTCTGCCTTCGGCTCAGGGCGTGATCCCGGCGTTGTGGGATCGAGCCCCACATCAGGCTCCTCCGCTATGAGCCTGCTTCTTCCTCTCCCACTCCCCCTGCTTGTGTTCCCTCTCTCGCTGGCTGTCTCTATCTCTGTCAAATAAATAAATAAAATCTTTAAAAAAAAAAATTGAAAATCAGTCATTCACCACCCTGATAGAACGAAGGAGGAAAACCACAGATCATCTCAGTAAATGAAAAATAAGCATTTGACATGATCCAAAAGCCATTCATGATTCAAAACAAAACAAAACAAACCTTAGCAAACTAGGAATGAAAAGAAACTTCCTAAATCTCATAAAGGGCATCTATGAAAAACATAACTAGTACTGTACTTAATTATAAAACTCTTTCCCTAAAGACTATGACAAGGAAAGGATGTCTGCTGTCAGTAGACAGCCTCTATTCAGCATTGTGCCGGAAGTCGTAGCTAGTGCAATAAGAAAAACAGCATATGGATTGGAAAGGAGAAAGGAAAATTGTGTGTAGATTACATTATTGTGTACATGGAAAACTCCATGCAATCTACAAAACAATAATACTAATACCAAGAAAAGTGAATTTAGCAAGATTATAGAATACAAGGTCAGTAGAAAAAAAAATTATTTTTATATTAGCAATGAACAATTATAAAATGAAAATTTTAAACCTGTTTATATTAATGCCAAAATAAATATGTAGTAATAAGTCTATTGTAAGAAATTAAAGAAGACCTAAATAAATGGAGAGAGAGATCACATTTATGGATTGAAAGACTAATATTTGTTAAGATTTCCATTCTCCCCAAATCGGTTTTTAATTTAATGCAGTCCCTATCAATATTATGGCAAGTTTGGGTTTCTTTGTTGTTGTTGAAAAAAAAATAGGCATGGGGCGCCTGGGTGGCACAGCGGTTAAGCGTCTGCCTTCGGCTCAGGGCGTCATCCCGGCGATCTGGGATCGAGCCCCACATCAGGCTCCTCCGCTATGAGCCTGCTTCTTCCTCTCCCACTCCCCTTGCTTGTGTTCCCTCTCTCGCTGGCTGTCTCTATCTCTGTCGAATAAATAAATAAAATCTTAAAAAAAAAAAATAGGCAAACTGATTCTAAAATTCATACGGAAAAGCAGAGGCCCTGGATTGGTCAAAACACTCTTGAAAATAGAAAAACAAAGAGGTTTCATACTACCTGATTTCGGGATTTTGTATAAGCCACAATAATCAAGGAGTTGTGGTACCTGGCTTAAGGATAGACAGATAGATCAATAGAAAAGAACAGAGTTCAGAAGTAGACCCACATGTATGTGGTCAGTTGATTTTTTTGGCCGGGATGCCAAGTCCAATGGGGACTTGGTAAGTCTTTTTTTTTTTTTTAATGTTTTTTTATTATGTTAGTCACCATACAGTACATCCCCGGTTTCCGATGTAAAGTTCGGTGATTCATTAGTTGCGTATAACACCCAGTGCACCATGCAATACGTGCCCTCCTTACTACCCATCACCAGTCTATCCCATTCCCCCACTCCCCTCCCCTCTGAGGCCCCCAGTTTGTTGATAAGTCTTTTTAACAAATGGTGCTGATATCTCAACCCCTGTCTCACTCTTTACACAAAAACTAATTTAAGATGGACCTAAATATAAAATCTAAAACAATTAAAGCTTCAAGAAGAAAACATCTTTACAACCTTGGGATAGAGATTTCTTGGACATGACACAAAGGCAGTAAGCATAAGAGAAAAAATATGGGGGCTCCTGGGTAGGAAGTCGGTTAGGTGTCTGACTCTTGATTTGAGCTCAGGTCATGATCTGGGAGTTGTGAGATTGAGCCCTGCGTCGGGCTCTGCACTGGGCTTGGAGCCTGCTTGGGATTCTTTCTCCCTGCCCCTGTTCCCTTTCCCTCCTCCCCCCGACCTGCCACATGCAGTCTCTCTCAAACAATAAATAAATCTTTAAAAAAAAAAAGAAAGAAAGAAAGAAAAAATCTTGATAAGTTGGGATTTCAACAGCAGTAAAATTTCATAAAAGACACTAGAAAAATAGACAAGCCACAGACTAAATAATACTTGCAGTAGATATATAGGACAGAGGACTAATACCCAGAATATTAAAAAAAAAAAAAAAAAAAAAAGAACAACTTCCATAGATTTAAAATTCTTCCTTTTGTTCCCTTTTTTCCTAACTCTTGCTTAGATAATTCCTTCTAGGATATTTGTCCAGTTTCTGACCTTCAAAAGACCATTCATTCATCAGGGCTTATGAATATTAATGTGATTGATACCTGAAATTTTAAAGGCCGGAAGCACAGGTATAAAATACATCCTGAGGAATCCGTGGTATCAGCCACTTAGGTCTTACAAAGTGCAGAGTAATTCCATTGAGCGTCTACTCATTGGTCTACTCTCTTCCTTTAATTTACCTATTCTCCAGCATCCTCATTCAAGGTAAAGATAGTTGCCCCAAATTAAAGTAAATACTGTAGTTCTAAATATTCTCAATTTCAGTTGACCTGTTGTTTGTTCACAATGCATACTTTAATAAATTTAAAAAATAAAATAATTTTAAGACTTGGTCCAGTATTTTGGAAAGCAGTCCAGTAGGAAAATCAGCATATTCTTTAATCTAAATGTAGTGTTGTTCTTACTACTATTTGGTGAGTAGACTCAGGCAGCACATGTGCAGAGACATACAGTGGCTAATAAATGGTCAAAAGGATACATTATTTTTCTCTAATGTGCTTAGCTAGCTAATTTGCTTCTATTTTTCTTTTACAGTTTCAGCTCCTAGCTTCAGCTCTATTCAAATCTGGTTCAGATTTTACAGCTCTAGGTAAGTATTCCTGTGTAGTTTATCCAACTTAGATGCCCTAGCATTTGGGGAATTGGGTTTTGGTTTCTTTTAAATGAAACATCAGGTGAGTTGTTCATCTAAACAAATGGAGCAAGTTTCAGGGTAGCATACAAAATTTCTAATAACCTGCTACAAAGTTATTTTCCATGCATCAGTCACCAGTTCATGCAGTTCCTGTTACACCAGTTGCTGGGTTATTCTACAAACACATGGCAGGAGAAGCATAATTAAAATAAATTCACTTGGATAGCGTTGTTTTGAAATGTAAGCTATAAATTACTGATATACTTACTATGAGATAACACTTCTTGGTTGAATGATTTTTCCTCTCAGTTTGTTCTTTGTGGAATTGTGGGGGATCAACAGATTGGTGATGGGGTAGGCAGTGAAAAAATGTTTTGAGATCCGAGAAAATGCATTATCTCTTTCCTGAAAATGGGAATTTTTGTGTGCTGTTATCGTAATTGTTTAAGATACACTGTACTTGAAACTCCGGTGTTTCTCAGACACCCCAGATAGGAGCATCAGTCTTCATTTCGGAATACTTTCATTTGGTATTAGTGAATTATTAAAGTAAGCTGGACTGTAGTGAAGTGGGAATCTGTAGAAGTTCCACAACCCAGAGTTTTATTTAGGTCCATTTTTAAGACTCTTTTCATTAGGATAAGTCATTATGATAGCTTTACTTTTTCAACAAGATTGTAGGCTTTTGAAGTTTGGGAATTTCCAGCTTTCCTCTTGTCATTATAAAATATAGTCACACAGTGAATGCTTATTAATTCCATTGATGCCAGTGCTATTATTGTTTGCCTTAGAATTGAGCGGTAATATTGAAAATTTCCAGTATATGTAATACAGATACTACTCTTAATCTCTGGAATAAAATAACATTTTAGAATATCAGTTTAATTTCTTCATTGCTTGTCCTTTTGTCTCCTAAAGGTGAACCATACCTCAAAGGAAAAAAACAGAGCATATATAATTCTGCTATTTCTCAACGGGATGGGAAAGAATAGGAATTTTCATTGGGGTCTTGTCCTTTCTTGTTCCATAACCAGTAATTGAGGCGTCTCCACTGATGTAGGCAATCCTAGTCCTGAGTTCTAATTCCAGAATACAAAGGATTCCACAGGGCAGGACTGAGCAGACTGCTGTAAAACATATGTTCTCTGAAAACTTAGATAATCATTTACCACGATTCCATACACTTAATGTTTTGAGGCTAATGGAGATCTTAAGTATCTCTGTGATGGAGAACCGAGGTATAAGCATTATTTTAGAAAGTCCATACCCTTGTGAATTTCATCATTTGAAACAGATTTAGTGATACATGAATTAGGAGCCTGGCACATAGATATTCTGTTTGAATAAGCATGTGCCTTGTTATGTATGGATACCAGAGCCCAGAGCCATTATTTTGATTTTATTGGTGGGGAGCACTAAAATTTCTCTGGCTGACTTATATTTAGCCTTTAGAACAAGAATTTCTTGGCAGTTATTTAAATGTGTTAGGCTGGTGTCAGCAAATATTTTACCTTTAACTTAACTCCTTTCTTCAGTCTCTGCCCTGTTCACCGCCAGCTAATATATTTTATCAGGAACAGTTTGTTTTACTTGGATTCCAAGCAAACCTCAGATACACTGAGAACAATACAAACAATAGAAAAAAAATTTAAAAAGAAAATTCCTATGGGGTTTTATTTCCTACCTTGTCTGAAGGGAGGCAGTATCTTTAGTAGTTAAGAGATGAGAGTGTAGGAGAGCAGTTAAGAGTCAGAATTTAGGTTCAGATATCAGCTCTGCCACTTGCTAATTTCAGAAGTGACCTTGAGCAAGTTACTTTTCTAATAATTGATTTTTCCATCTGTAAGATGGAAGTAATAAGAGTACTTACCTCAAGTTGTTGAGAGAAATGAAATAATTATGGAAAACACTTAGCCCAATAAAACAGTAAGTGGTCCCATTCAGGGTACTATTAATTATTACTACCTCCCTTAAAAATGTAATCTTGGGGCGCCTGGGTGGCTTAGTCGGCTAAGCATCCAACTCTTCATTTTGGCTCAGGTCATGACCTCAGGTTCATGAGATCAAGCCCCACATGGTGCTCTGCACTCAGCAGGGAGTCAGCTTCTCTCCCTCTACATCTGCCCCTCACCCCCCCTCCCCGCTCACGCACGTGCATGCACGCATGCTCGCTCTTTCTCTCTCTCTCAAAAAAAAATATTTTTTTAAAAAAGAATTAAAATCAAATGGGTTATTTCATGTATATATGTATATATATATTTTTTTTTAAAGATTTTTATTTTTAAGTAATTTCTGCACCCAGTGTGGGGCTTGAACTCACAACCCCAAGATCAAGAGTCACATGCTCTACTGATTGAGCCAGTCAGGTGACCCTAGATGTATACATTTTTCGTGTACTGATAAACTAAATATTTCATTTTCTAAATTCTCCAAGAATACTTGCTTCCACCAAACTTTCTGACTGACTTCTTTCAGAATTGTTTATCTTAACCTCTTACTGAGAAATGAAAGTATTTATTAATATCGTATGTAATTTAAAGAATTAGGGGCACCTGGGTGGCTCATTCTGTTAAGCATCTGCCTTTGGGTCAGGTCATAATCCTGAGGTCCTGGAATCAAGCCCCACATGGGGCTCCCTGCTCGGCGGGGAGCCTGCTTCTCCCTTTCCCTCTGCCTGCTACTCCCCCTGCTTATGTTCTCGTGCTCTCTCTCTCTCTGTCAAATAAATAATAATATCTTAAAAAAAGTTAAAAAGATGGAAAGTGATTTATGAATAGCTGGCATTGTCTTGGTTTTGAAAAATCACTGACTTCAGAGAAAAACAACCTCTGGGGATGTCTAATTTAGAGCTTCTGGTGGCTGTGGGCACTTTTAAACTTGAACTCAGACATTTTGTTAATTTTTAGAGCTGTGTCTTGTTTCCAGAAAGTATGCACTAGCGCAATTTAAGCATATTTTCAGCAAGGTATGTGACAAGTAGGAAAAATCTGGTCTGTAATGCATGTTGCCTGTTTTGATCTTCACACCTCTTCTTAGAACTTTTAAGTCCAAATATGATGTGCAAAATATAAATTCAGACAGATGTTTAAAACATTTTATGCCTAAAGTAGTGCTTTTTGTCATTGTGTTGACATTTATGAATGAGGAGCCTTAAGAATTTCGCACATTTGCTGTGCCCTTTTAGCCTTTAAAATTTTGCTATATCCACCAAATTTAGATTTCAGCAAGATACTTTCTTCAGCCTCTTGTCTGTAGCCCACATGTTTACAGGTACTTTTTCTATAACAGTAAGTTTATTATTGGCAATAGAAAGGATCAGCGAACTTGTATCCAGGAGAAAAAGGAGAATTTTTGCTATTTCTTCTTTACCGTAAGTAGGAAACATTACCTCGTCTGTATAGGTTGTTAAGTTAAAAGTATATTCCTAGGGGCGCCTGGGTGGTGTAGTCGGTTAAGCATCCGACTCTTGGTTTCACCTCAGGTGGTGGTCTCAAGGTGAGATTGAGCCCTGCGTCAGGCTCCTTGCTCAACGTGGGGTCTACTTCAGATTCTCTCTCCCTCTTCCTCTGCCCCTCCCGCTCATTCTCTCTCTCTCTCTCATATAAATAAATCTTAAAAAAAAAAAAAAAAAACGAAAAGAAAAAAAATACATTCCTAATAGGTCACTTTTCTTTTTAGAGCAGTCATTGTCTTCAGTGATGGTAGTAGTGGTAAAGCTATAGCTGGTATTTATTGAGCACTTACTTTGGGGCCTTAACTCATTTAATTTCCATAATAATCCTATGAAGTAGTTACTATTATGATCCCCTTTTATATAGGAAGAAACTGGGACACAGAAGCTTAGGTAACTTGCCCAGGAATAATACTAATGAATGGCGAAACTAGGGTACAAAGTTTAATAGTATGGCTTCAGAGCTCACTCTCTAAACCACCAACTTTACTACTTCTCATTGAGCTTCACCAGCGTCTGCTGCTCTGAGTAATTAGTTCCTCATTCCATTTTATGATGAAAATGAAGTGAGAGAAACACTGATTCAGAGTATGAGGTTTAGAATCTATATTACCTTTTTTTTTTTTTTAAGATTTTATTTATTTATTTGACAGAGATAGAGACAGCCAGCGAGAGAGGGAACACAAGGAGGGGGAGTGGGAGAGGAAGAAGCAGGCTCCCAGTGGAGGAGCCCAATGCAGGGCTCGATCCCAGGACCTTGGGATCACGCCCTGAGCCAAAGGCAGATGCTTAACGACCGAGCCACCCAGGCGCCCCTATATTACCTTTTTTTGTCCTAGCTCTGCCATTTAATTAGTCATGTTACTGTTCATGAGTTTCCTAGTGCCTACCCCTTTTTAATGTATTAAAAAAAAAAAAAAAAAAAACTTTAAGGCTCTCCTTGAACAACTTTCTTCAATCTCTGTCTCTTCTCCAGTGTAATCATTCATTATCTGGCAGATCTTTACAAACATGCACAACTATATACACAGACCTACAAATACAGTGATTCTCTTCATTTACAATAGTTATGTTCTGTAAAGTCTCAAGGAATACTGAATTAGTGAATACTAAACCATTTCTCCTGTGGGACATACAGAGTTAGCTTCCTTATATAATTGATTAACATTGCACGAAGCTTGTCAAACACACATGTATTTTCTCCATAAAGCACATCATGGCCTTTTTGCACTTAGGAACACTAGAAAGCACTTCAGCAGTACACTTGGGGATCATTTTAAGCAGTGAAGTCACAACAAAAAGGACAGAAACGTGAAAAATATGATACCAGTAGATTG
Source organism: Ursus maritimus (assembly GCF_017311325.1). Taxonomy (NCBI): domain Eukaryota; kingdom Metazoa; phylum Chordata; class Mammalia; order Carnivora; family Ursidae; genus Ursus; species Ursus maritimus. Next base: position 20,898,863 of record NW_024425563.1, on the reverse strand, counting down.
AAAAGGACACTGGTTTATAGTATGAGAGGTGGTAAGAGAAGGCAGAGCATCAGCCAGCTGAGCCTCGGCTGACAGCGTGTGTCTGCGGTGGGTCAGATGTGTGCTGCGCTCCATGTGTCAGTGAGTGACCACAGAGCGCCACAAGCATTGGTTTTGGGGTTACAGGTGCATTTTAGTGGGTAGGCAAATGCACAAATCAGGAATCTGCATAATAAAAGATGGACTGTACCCCCCCCCCACACACACACGTATAGTTTTGTGTGTTCTGGTTTTACTTATGACACAATGTAAAATATGTATTCTGCAACATGGCATTTTAAAATTTAATGATGTGGCTTGGAGATGTTTGCAAGGCACTACACTAGATCTGTTGTGTTCTTATTAAGTAATACATGGTATTCCGTAATAGGATCCACCGTAATTTAAACATTCATCTAATGATAGTGTGAATTTTTAATTTTCTCATTGGTAAATGGTGAATAAAAGTAAAACATGTTCCATGGTAACCACACTTACCATGGGGAGCATTGAGTAATGTATAGAATTGTCAAATCAAAATAACTATGTTGTACACCTGAAAGTAATATAACAGTGTATGTCAATTATATATACTCCAATAAAAGAAAAAAATTAAGTCAAAAAATAAATTAATTAAACATGGTCTTTTAAGGGTTAAATGAACTTGGCACACTGCCTACAATTTAAGCCCTTAATGAATATTAGTTAATAAAAAAAAATAAATGGGTTTTGGAGTCAGACACAGGTTCACATTCTATTCTCTTCCTTCACCAGCTGTGAGATCTATAAGTTACTGAATATCCCTAAGTTGTTTCCTCTAAAAGGGGAGTTTTTGATAACTGCTTCATTAGTTTTTTATTATAAGAATGAAATGTGGTCAGGGATGACTGGGTGGCTCAGTCAGTTAAGTATCTGCCTTCGGCTCAGGTCATGATCCCAGGGTCCTGGGATTGAGCCCCACATCAGGCTCCTTGCTCACTGGGGAGCCTGCTGCTTCCTCTGCCTGCTGCTCCCCCTGCTTGTGCACTGTCCCTCACAGGCGCGCACTCTCTCTCTCTGTGGTAAATGAATAAAATCTTAAAAGGGGGGGGGCGCCTAGGTGGCTCAGTCAGTTAAGCGTCTGCTTTTGGCTTGGGTCGTGATCTCAGGGTCCTGGGATCGATCCCCGCATCGGGCTCCCTGCTCAACCGAGAGCCTGCTTCTCCCTCTCCCTCTCCCTGCCGCTCTGCCTACTTGTGCTCTCTCTCTCTCTCTCTGTCAAATAAATAAATAAATAATCTTTTATAAAAGAAGAAGAATGAAATGTGGTCATATATAAAGTATCTAGCACAGAGTAGGAACTCAGGGTTTCCCTCCTTCTTAAATCATTTACTCTCATGAAAATGTATTTACTTTGTTAGATATTACTTCATTAGGATACATAGGTACTTCATTAGTAATATATTAGTAATACATAGGTATTACTTCATTAGAATATTACCACAGGATCAATATCTTCTCTTAAAAATAAAACCTATTATGACATTTTTACAAATATAGAAAGTAAATAAAACAAGGGGAAAACTCTAAAGTTGACTACAGTTGGTAATATTACCACAAAATAGGGGGAAGAAAGAAAGGAACCTTTTCAGTACAGTGCTACAATGCTTAGACTATACGCTTAGTGAGATATATACTAAAGACAATAAGAAGAGAAATCTTGACTTTTTGTTGGTAGTAGTATGGATACAGTAGTTCTGGAGCATGTTTTGTGTGTATTTTACATTGAACAACAGATGATGTTGTAGAGAGTCAGTTTTCCTAGTGGGAGATGGGAGATACTATAAATAGGGAGTGCTATTAAGGAGAGGAAGAATCCTAAGTGTCTTAAAAAAATGGGAATCATCAATAAAATCACAAACTCATAATTTTGCTTTTTAAAAATCTGTGTATATAATATGTGTCTACATACATGTACAGGCTTAGAAACACCACCACCCTTGGCAATTAACACAACTGATCTTAGTCCTAAATGTCACTCACCACTAAAAGGAATTAGGGCTCCTTGAAAAAAATGGCTCATTCCAGAACTGTGTAAAGATGAGCTTGGATATCTTGCTCTGCCAGGAAATAAGGAAGTGCTCAAAAATTAATGGAAACATTAAAAAAGACACAGAAATGAGCTCGAAAGAGCTCTCGTTGGCCGAACCTGGGACAGTATGAGTAATAAAATGAATAATGACAGTAATAAGTATGATATACTGAACAAGAAAAGGATCCATGAGTATATACTCATGCAAACAAATAAAATGGAGGAAAAAGAAAAGCTCTTTATAATCAGTGTCAGTTAACAGATGCAGAAGGAATTGTACAGTTAGGAAAACACCATCGGTGTTTTTTTATTTTGTTTTGTTTTGGTTTTTAGCAAGATAGAATTGTTTTAGCAAGAATCATCAGTGAAGGCTGATATCATTGGGTGTAGGTCTGTCGGGGAACAGGATATTCACACAGTCTCAAATTGTCTTCTTGTCAATATTTTACTAATTGCTGGGGGCACCTGGGTGATTCAGTATGTGGAGTGTCTGACTCTTGATCCTTGATCTCAGAGTTGTGAGTGAGAGCCACGTGTTGGGTGAGGAGTCTACTTAAAAAAAAATTTTTTTTTAATAAAATATTTCACTAATTGCAGTGGTAGAAAACAATACCTTCAAATCGGAGAAATCTGGCCATACCAGCTTAATCAGGTGATCACAGTTAACACTGGGACAGGCTGATAGCATGCGCCTCCCGACATGATGCAGTGAGGACACAGTATCACTTATGTAGTATTCTTGCCAGAACTGCGTAAATTCAATATGATTACAAGGAAGCAGTCAGACAACCCAAATTCAACACATTCTGCAACTACGTAACTGCTCTGTACTTGTCAAGGATATCACTATCATAAAAAACAGAGGCTGAGGAACTATTCCAGGCCAAAGAAAACTAAATACAGTGTTTGATACTGGATTGAGTTTTAGATGAGTAGGGAAAATGGGTATACAAAAGACTATTGGAACAAAAATGTTAAGTTTCCTACATTTAACATATAGTGGTTATTTAAGTGATGTTCTTAGGTAAATGAACTCAATACTTATTTAGGGGTGAAAATGTAAATTTACTCCCAAATAATCCTACAAAAAAAGTATGTGTGGGGTACAGACACATACAGAGAGAATGAGAACACGTGTGACAAAATGTTAACTGAGTAATCTAGGTAAGGGTAGGTGAGTGTTCGTTGAACTGTTCTTGAAACTTTTCTAGGAGTTTGAAATTTTTCAAAATTATAGAAAACTCCAAGAAGCATAAAATAATAATCTCATAACTCAGAGATAACCTTTGTTTACATTTTGGAGTATTTCCTTCCATTCATTTCCATGATATTTCTTTGTTAAATCTTAAGCTCCAAAGAAGTAAACATTTGCCCTCAAACTTAAAATAAGAGTAAAAATTTTTTTTAAATAAAAAAGAATGTACCTTTCTTGAGGCATTGTTTATTTTCCTTCCAGGAAACTGGTATCCTTGGCAATGTTCTGTTCTGTTCATGTTCTTTATAAGAGTAAAAAACAGAGTGTACCTAAAACTGTATTATAAGTTGAATGAAAATTGGTCCAATTTGAAATAATTTTCACTATCATTGCATATATAACTTTCTGGCACTATTTCTGTGTCTTACGGTACTCAATAGGGCTCTCATGTCTCAGCCATTTCGAATGGGGAAATCAAAAGACTACCCTTTCCCTACTTCGTATGTACATAAGAAATTTGAAACAGCTTAAAGCAATTTACCAGCTGACTAAAGGAAGGAGGCATCTCACTGAATATTCCTTTGAGTGGAATGAACTTGAAACTTAAACGTTTACTAGAGGTTAAAGGGGAAAAAATCCTTTAGTTCCACTGTCCCCACCTTTTAAGAATGTCATCCACTTTCTTATGTTTATCTGGATAAAAGTAGTTCATCGCTCTGTTTCTCACATGACGTGTGCCTGGCAGAGAGCCTGGTGCAGAGTACCATAGTATGGCATTCACTACGTGCCAGGGACTGTTCTACGTTACTGTACGTGTATTTCTTTCACTCAGTTCTCTGAGACTACTTCTGGCTCTCAGGACCTTAATGATTTTAGACCACCTTCTAAAGAAAGTGATTTTAGTATGTTTTTCATTTTGATTTTATTGTATTTTTTAAAGATTTTATTTATTTATGGGGGGTGGGGGAGGGGCAGAGGGAGAGGAACAAGCAGACTGTGTGCCGAGCAGTGAGCTCAATGCAGGGCCTGATCCCAGGACCCTGAGACCATGACCTGAGCCAAAACCGAGAGTTGGATGTTTGACCGACTGAGCCACCCAGGCGCCCCTGATTTTATTGTATTTTTATTATCAAAAAAATTTTGTGCCAGAAGCATTATAAAGTCAGAGAGAGAGGAGTGAAACTGCCTCAGTGGACTAGAAGAGGAAAATGCTTGTAAGGAAAAGAAGAGAAATCACCATTAGTTACTAAAGTGCCAGTCATTGGAACAGGTGCTTCTCACATAATTGCATTTAATATGCACAGTAACACCATGAAGTAAACAAGATTAACACAAATTTACAGCTATGGAAACAGTTGCAGGAAGGCTGATTACCTTACCTAAGATCACACCACTGCCAGTCAGTAAAACTGGGTTTAAGACCCATGTCTGTCTAGTTTTAAAATCAGATTTGGATTTGGTTTTCCCATTATATGTTGCTGCTTTTCTCAACTAGCTTCTCTGTTACATGTTTTAGACACAATGGATGAGTTTCTTTGTATCTCTCCTTTACCAGGCTTTTCCGATGTGGATCACACGTATGCTCAAAGAACTCAGCTCTTTGACACCTTAGTAAATTTCTTTCCTGACAGCATGACTCCTCCTAAAGGCAACCTGGTAGACCTCATCACCCTGTAACTGAAGAGTCACTGGACAGCAATGGAGAACAGGAGTCTGCTTTCAGTATTTTGGAGTTCAACTCTGTTGACCGACAATTAGGCTGCAGTGATCAAGGACTGCACCAGAATTTTGAAGGGATCTTTACTGTCACAAGTTTTAACCCTCTTCCTTCATACCAATCCTGAGCCCCTTTCTCCTCATCCCGTTCCTGAATTAGGTTAATAAAGTGAAATTGGTATTCTTTCCATTTAAATATATATTTTTTTTCTTTAACTTCTAAGAACGAGTGAATATAAAATAATTAGTTTACCCTTTTCTGATTTTTATTTCATTTTTATAAAATTGGGGCAAGTAAGCACTATTAACAGACTCAGTGCTAGAAGAATGGGTTTTTGTTGTTGGCTGGTTTGGCCTCTTCTTTCTCCTCCTTTCCCATTTCACTTTGCCTCGCATCACACAACTGCTTGTAAGTGGTGTCACTTGTTTACCTCTTCACTTCATTCTTAAAAGTATATAGTTCTGTAGGGCAAATGATGTATGTTAAAGTGATATCTGTGTCTCTGTTGACTAGAGTCTTGTATTACGTTAAACAGTAGAAGGAACAGAGGGCTCAAATTTATGTTCCTTGTCATAGAACTAAAAAATGAAACCCAGAATTGATCCAGGTACTTATCTGAGATTGGTATATAGTATTTCTATAATGATATATTTTATAGTGGATATTACAATAGCTTTGAGTCACAGAAACCTTAAACTGAGGAGAATATAGTTCAGAACCTTTAAGAGCCAATATAAAAATTACCAGCAAGAAGATTCTAGTAGTGATTAATATGTTCATCGATATCTTTGTAGCAAATTTTGGAAGAAAATGACTCTTTCCTCTGGTAGAGCTGTGATTCCATTTCTCCTTGGTGCTCTTTGTAGCACTTTCACTTGGGAGGGTGAGTTTCCAGAGCTATGCTTTTGTTTATTTCCATATATATTAGCTCCCTGCATCTGCTTCTGTATCCTGATATCTTAAAGAATAATGGTTTGTAGTTGTCCGATGGAATACAGCTGACAGGCATTTCACGAAGCACACACAGGCTTTTAAGTGGAGAAAAAGAAAATAGTGTTGCAGGTATTTTTTCATTAAAGGCAGATGGGCTTTCCCACTGTTCCATTTTTTTGTGGGGGGATGGAGGTATATCTCATTCCATGAGGTTCTGGGGAGTGCAGTATAGGAAGCCCACACCTGGCCAGTGCTTGCATTTGCTCAGAAAGTGTGCTGTGTGCAACTGATGCCCCCCATGCCTAAAGCAGACTAAGCACAATAAATAAGTGTCCATCAGTCCAGTAGCTCTGAAAAGTGAAGGACTTTGTGGAGTTGAGTATGTCCCTGAGTAGCAAGAATAGGCCTCACCAAAGAAAGAGAAGACTTTGACTTGCACTTTCGAAAAGTCTCATGTATAGCAATGAGACTGAGATCCCTCTTCACTCTGTCTTTATTGCTTGGTTTCATTGCTTTTGGGAATGGACAGAAATCTATTTTTCCTAGTTCTAGACTTAAATCTGGGGCTCCTTAGCTTTCCAAGCATCCCAAAGCTATCCGTAGTGATTTATTAAACAAATAGATTTGTATCTTACCTTGTGCAAGCTATAGTATGTAATTCACTAAGTACCAAATTGTGCAGCTACAGAATAACCAAGTGACTATAGGTGAGCAAATAGAATCTACTTACATTCTTGTACAGCTTCATAAAATGACAGTCCCGACAGTCAAGAAATAAAATATTATCACTAATAGTGTAGCCTATTGAATCTTGTTTTGCGGAAACAGGTACAAATCAAAGAGTTGATAGGGAAGAACTTGATAGAGTTTCTAAATTTAAAAGCTCTAATTTTGCTTGCCATGAATTCTGGCACTTTAAACACGTACTAACCAAATGAAATTCTGCTGCCTCCACCTTTTGTTTCTACAGTGCTTGCTTGGTCGCTGTTTTCACGAGTTCCGTAGATTCTGCATTTGGAAGAAACTCAGTTCTTGACCTCAGTGATTTTGTTTTTGTTTTTCCCTGAGTCTCTCCTGGTTGCTTTTTAACATAAGCTTGTTTCAATTTTATTTTTCCTCACTTTATTTAAATGGAACTTTTACCCTTTTCTTCATTTCTGAATTTTTTTTTCACTAACATGTTTCAATGGGGCTGAATCGTAGTGAACCCTTTAGGTGGTTGACTAGGTAGAGCTTGTACCGTGGGGCTCTAAAGGAGCATTGCTGGCGATGATGGCAGGAGAACATAGAGCTTCCCAATATCCGTGACCAAGATGACACATTGCTCATGTTTCACACCAGAACCTGATTGGAAGCTTACTTATATATTTAGGGAGGAGCTACATATATTTCTAAGATTTTCCAGCAGTATAGTGTAATTTAATCTAATTTTGTATTTAGATACAGTGTTTAAGTAGGCCAAGGTATCTGTGCTTTATTCCTTGAAATGCTTTCATTCTAGCTCGGTGAGTCCCAGTTGAAACCCCTGGCTGATGCTTTAGATGCATTCATTAGTAGGGTACAGTTTACTCAGTTTCATTATCTCTAGCTTCAATTTCATGCCCATTTCTCTCTTTCCCAGGGGAATGTATTATTCCAGAAAGTAAACTAGGTCTCTAACATTATTTTCAGTGCTTGTACTTGATGAGAAATTATCTGATTTGCAAGATACTTCTATAATGCATTTGTGTTCTGTGGAATAACAGAGACCTCATGTGGCCATTTTGCTTAATTCAAATATCTCAATCTCATTCAAGCAGAGGAATCCAGATTTGGGTGCCTGACTCAGTGCTCAAGCTGACAGTCTTAGCTTTTCACAAGATTATCTTTTTAGATCTGGTTTTCATTGATGCTAAAACTGATCTGTCCATGTCTAATAAGTAGAAACTGATAGAAAACATTAGAAAGTTAATTACTGATTTATCACAGAAGGGCGTGTTGCGTTTAGAGCACAGTGATTTAAGATTATAAAACTACATTCTTGGTCCTTCTAGCGGATTTCTTCACATCTGCCTTTAAAGTGCTATTTAGAGATACATTAACAGAATTTCATGTAATAAAAAAGTTTGAAACTCTAACCTACAAACAAAAACTACATGGAGAATGAATGACGTTCAGTGGATCAAAAAGCACTTAGGAACATGTTCCTGATTTTATTCTGAGTTATACTCAGTTTCATGGTTATAACAAGAAGAAGTCATAATTATTCTTAACACCATATGGAATTCATTCGGTAATTATGGGTCATTTACTTATTTCCTGAGTGAATGTTGTATTAACTCTTTTAGCTGGTTGAATGTTGCCTGGCAGTTGAGAATTATGGCTTGAAGTGATTTGTATGGGAGCGGATCCTTACAATGTGTACTCTAAAGTCATCTAGCTACATAAAACACAGCCTTCATAACCCTTCTTTTCTTAAAAATGCATGATCATCTGCAGTTTCATCCTTTTGCATAAATTCTGGCCTAAGTTTTTACTAAGTTTCAAATTCTTAAAAAATTGTCCTTGATCTGGGACTGCATGCTTCCTCAGAAAATGTTTATAGTTATTTGAGTGTCCCATGGGGTCTGCATATGACAATACTTATAGATTAGATCTTTGGGCTCTTTCACTCAAGGTTTTTGTATTTCTTATTAGTCAAATAACATTATTCTTCTGTGATTTTCGGCTGTAGCTTATATCTCCCTGTGATTTGTATCAATGCTGAAGTGATTTGTCCAGAATTTCTGGTGTAGAGGTATTTCAGTTGCAGATGGACATTTCCAAGTTTGTTGAACCAGTTCATTAGGAGCCAACTAGATCAGCCGAATGATGTTGCCATTGTTTTGGCAGGAGGACTCATTACAGTTTATTGATTTCTTTACCAGATGCTCTTTTTCTGGGGGGAAAACGCTATCTTAGAGATTTAATTTTACATAATTTCTTAACTTTGATCTCCTCCTGCCAACCAAATAATGTGAATTGTACATCCATTATTTCCTTACCTAACCTGACTTTACTCTTGGCTTTTTCAGCCCTAATTTCCTAGGTTTTCTGTGGCACTGCTTATAAGTGTTGTACCACTTAAGAAAAAAGGTCAAAATCATTTTGAGGCAAACATGCTCTTTTATCCTTGCTTATGACAACAGAATAGTGAAATTCAAAAGTGTCCGTTATTAAAGAATGAATAATGTTCAGACATTGCTTTCAGAATCCTTGAGTCATTTTCATTTGGAGGATAGTAACATGGCTATGGCAGCTTTAATGGAGGAGCCGGTGTTGGCTGCTTTTCTTGGCACTAGGAAGCATAGTCCTAAAACTGATGATCGGGTGCGTTTAATAGCAGAGCTCGTGGAATTCAGCACATCACCAAATTTCCATTTGCCTATTGTCTTTTCTTTATATTTTTTAGCCTTTTTTCCTCTAGCCCTACTACCTCTGAGTAGCATTGATGTTCTGCTAAAGTTGGAATTTGTGTTAAGGTTGACTTTGAATTTCTGATATAAGTGTACCTTAGGAATAGCTTTAATTGCTATGAAATGATTGGTATTTGCTCATTTTTAAATTATCACTGATAATTATGAAATAAGTCACCTTCCTTCTTATCTACTACTCAGTCTCAGTGAACTATTAAACATTTATGTGCAGCGGCCTATTTTGCCTGTCTATATGGCATTTTCACTCGGAGGTATTGAACCCCAGGAACAGGGCTAGAGAGCAGAATGCCAGTATGTTAGAGAAAGGAAAATAGGAGCTTTTTGCTCACGGATGCGAAGGTCCACAAATCTAAATGAAAAAGAAAGCTCTCCATTTCTAACCCTAAATTCATTTTGCTAATGCAGTGCTGGGAAGACGACTGTCAAAAGGAATCATAGCTCATTATTCTGTGTAGTCTTTGGAAAGCAGCATTCCTGGTTAGTTTCTTTTCTCATCCCTTCCCAAAGAGCTGTTAGAGGTCTTGGAATGGAAAACCCAGTGTGATGGGCTTGAGATTTTAAACTAGCTGAGCAGTTTCTTATGTTCAGCCAGTTTCTTGATAAGGATCCAGTGGGGAAACCAGCAATAAAACATTCTAACATGCAGTTCGGGGGCTCCCATGGGACTTGCTTTTTCATGGAGTTTAAGCTCTTGCTGCAACACAGCTCTGTACCATCTGTGCTGCTGGCGTTCACAGCAGTTAGTGTGGATATCTGAGCTGTCTGCCACACCAATACCAGCCTGAAGAGATCATCATTCTCCTGTTTCCCTCAGTGCTTAATGACTGCCAGATTCATTGGCAGGAAGGAAAAGCACTGTGTGATACACTGAACAGGCCTGTGTGCATGATTAAGGAGTTGCTCAAGTAGCGGGTTTTGAGCTTTATTTCTCTTTTGTTAACAAATCTCAAGAAAGAAAGCCTGTTATAGTTTAGCCAGTGTCATTTGGTTGGTATTTATTTTCTAGCCTTTTAATAGGAAGAAAATTGTCATTTCATGTTTAACTTACAACCCAAACAGAATTGCACTGACATCAGTTGTTTTCTGTACTTTAAAATTAATTATGCACAATCCCATGGGTCACTGTTTATCTGCTTTGCCCAGAAATCCATGCATTCTGGCATTAGAAGTATTTAATAATTTTGGGAGTGCCTGGGTGGCTCAGTCAGTTGTGTTATTTATGGGATACCTGGGTGGCTCAGTAAGTTAAAACTTCTGCCTTTGGCTCAGGTCATGATGCCAGAGTCCTGGGATTGAGTCCTGAATTGGGCTCCTCGCTCAGCGGGGAGCCTGCTTCTCCCTCTGCCTGCCACTCCCCCTGCTTGTGCTGTCTCTCTCTGACAGATAAGTAAAATCTTTTTTTTTTTTAAGTATTTAATAAATGTGGTTTATTCTTTAGGTCTTCTCCACATCTGGGAAGTGATTAATTAGAGAAGGTCTCTAGAATAAGTCCAATTCCATTGCAGTTGGCAGAGCTTTATAAATTTCTTTTGCAGCAAATTTCTTTTACACCATCAGGGCCCTGCTGTCAGCTGTCTGCTAGTGACCGTTTTAGCATCTTGCTTGTAGTTGCTGTATTTACCTTCTTGAGATGAAAGGGGAGGAAGCTGAGGGCAGAGATGCATGGCTTTCCCTTTTCTCAGTTGCCTACTTTGGAAGTCCTGGGATACTCCACCTTTGTGAAGGCGTAGCTCAATTTTACATGTCCACGCTGGCTACACTTCCGAGAGCACCGAATATAAACCAAAAGACTGTCTACCCGATCGCAAATCTGACAGTAGGATATCAAACTCCAGAATTTAAATATGAGTAGCATTTTCTGGGGGAGAGACATGTTTTAAAAAGTTATACAGTTGGTCTCCTTTTTGACATTTTTTTTTCCTCTCCCAGAAAAAATGATTTTGGTGACTGACCAGTTGTAAACTGTTTTCTCCCTCAATTGTAAACCACCCATTTAGAGAAATTAAAGTGGACTTCCTTTCTTATGCATTACATTTAGCCTGGCCAAGAGTTACTGTAATTGTGTTATTTTTTAAGCCACCTTGCTTTTCTGACTTGTGCAAAATGTCTTTTGAATGAATAAATTATGTGATATAGTATTAATTTTCCTTTATGTATAGCCTGCAGCTCAATTTCAAAATTGCAAAATAATGTGACATTTTCCTATGAGCAAATTTCCTTATGGATATACACACACACACACACACACACACACACACACACACATATATACATACACACAGACACAAAATAATCTTTTGTATATATATATATAATGTTTTTAAAGAGATTCCTTCCCTGTCACCACTTCAAACACTCTGTACAGTTGAGTCTGCAGCTTCAGAAAAAAGAGTATAGAATAGCTAAGATGAGGACCTCCTTTTCTTGTCTTGGTCTTGGTGACAAACATTATTCTGTCTTTCCACAATGGCATATTTATACATAAGCAGCTTGGGAAAGATGTTACCATTTTTTTTAAGTCAACTCTTTTACTTCTTTTATAAAGTATTCAGTGGCCAGAAATTAAGATCCCTTCAAATTAGAGATAGAGCCTCAAAACTGAAGTTGGATTGGAGATTAGAGTGGGAAGAGAGATGCAGCTCCATCCATACCCAAGAGCCTATCTTCCCAGGTTTGCTTATTAACACTGTGGTCAGTTTCTTCTCTTTGTTAGATCACCTAGACTGGAAACATAGCGATAGCAGCCGGCTCACCTGAAAGTTGGAGAGTTTCTTTGACGAGACTTTTAGATAATAACACTTATTGATGTTTGTGATATCAAAAATGTTTATCATAGAAATTTAGGAAATTACTAAGTGTAAAGAAGGAAAACCACTATTCATTAACTGATGAGACTTACTCATTTTGTTTTTCCTGACTGTCTTCTGGTACCCCACATGGTAAAGCCCAGAAAAAGTTAAAAAAAAAAAAAAAACACACACACACACAAAAATGGCCGCAGCCATTCTCATTGTGTTTTACGACACGTGAGGAAGACCAGGGTGCGAGCGTGCATCCCTGCCCTTACTTAGATCCCTTTAAGCACTGCTCCTTCCCAGATTGAAAGTCTGAAAATAATTTTCTTGATATGTATCTTTTAAGCCTGAACTCTGGATATAAAGTATTGCCCAGAAGCTATAGAGAGCTGCCTTGTTCAGCTTCCTGGAAATGTCATCTCTAAAACTCATCTGAATGTTTAAGCCCTTTATGCACCATTTATGCAGCTTTTTATGATGTTTGGAGCATATTCATACCTGTGGAGAGCTTTCTGTTTAGGTGGACTTTTTAATATGACCATAAGTAAACCCAAACCCAAAAAGAATGAGGTGCTTTTCAAAGGCCAAAGGAAAAGCAGAGAAAAACAAAGCAAAAACCATACAGATGAACATAAGTGTAAGTAAGGAATCCTAGAAACAAGAGTTCCCTTACCATGCTTGAATAAATGTCTCTCCAAAAAAATGTATTTCTCTGCTCAGCAGCTACGGTTCAGTTTTGTATTTCATATGAGACTCCTTTTCTTCGTGTGTAAAGCAGAAAACTGCCACCTTTCGAGGTTCTACTCTTTCCTTTACCCTCCTCTTCTGTGGCAACATGGCTTAGGGCTGTATCCTAAAGGACCTAAATCAGAAATGGAAATCATGAGGGAACTCTGGAGTAGCAGGCGTGAGCTAGTTTGAGCTTTTAAACGGAAATGCGTTGGGGGCATCAGCTCTCTTCTCACATCAGTGGTGTTCCAGGTCATTGTTGGACTGTGTCGGGTGTGTGTTGCAATCTTCCCCATTCCCCTCATCCTCTCTGGTTTATCTTACTTTTGCCCAGTCTGTGTGGACTTTTTAGGTTTTTCCTTTTCCTTCTTTCTTTCTTCCTTCCTGTCTTTCTCTCTCTCTTTTTTTTTTAGTACAAGTAATTTTCTGATCCCAGGTTTGGTGAATGTGTTAACACTGCTTTGTGAATAAATAAACGAGTGATCTGCTGAACGATTGCAATTGTAGAATTATGTTGTATGTAATGTACATATGGAGAAAGAATGTATTTTGTTCATTTTCTTAATAAAAAGTTATATATGGACACTACAAGATGTCTCATGTTTGCTGAAACTACTTCTGAAGTCAACTTTTAAAATGTTTTCATACTTTATACTTTGCATTTGTTGTATTTTCCCCTCAAAAAGGTGAGTTTTTTATTCAGGTTCCGAAGGTGGAAAATGATACGCGCTGTAGAAGGGCCCTTTGGTGTTTTCCTTTGAGATGGGGCAGAAATAAAGAAGTTCTGGTGGATCTCACAAAGTTTTCTGGAGAAGTTTCCGTTTTTAAAGAACACTGGTAAATTATTTCATAAGATGGTATCTTTTATCTACCGTTGATGTCCAGCCGTATTTGATCTGTTTTGTAAACTTGGACTGGTGTTTCCCAGGTTTTCTTTAAGGGGGACATACCTGTATAAGTTAGGAACTAGAAGAAAATTAATTGTAGAAAAGACAGTAAAGAGAGTTGGAACTGTTGCAAAGTTTTGAAAAACTCTGGATCCCTGTACCTAATAAAGGGGAAAGAAACTTTAAGGACTGAACCTTTGAAAAAAGAAACTCAGATAGGCCGAACAAAGATCATGAGTTGTTAGGGGGGACTTGTGTGGGCTTTCCCCAGATTGACTCGGCACGACCTCCTCTTGACCCTTTTCATCTCCTGGTCTCGTTTACATGCTTATTAGCTTTGTGATCCTGCATTCTGCAGTGAGTTAGTTGTCAACTGATTTTATTCAAAATGGGAATTATGTTTTCTCAATTTATAAATCAAACAATCCCTCTTACTGCGTAGCTTTCATTTCTAGAGTGTGCTTTGAGCATGGCTCGTAAGTAACATTTTTGTTTTCAAACAGGAAAACATGATGTGCAGTGATAAGGTAAGAAATTGGCCTTGCCTTGGTTAATCCTCCAGAGAATTAATTCAAGAGGATCAAAATGTGGGGCACCACCTCCTCTCCCTTGATATATTTTGTCTTCTGGCAGAAAGACAGCAAATAAGCAGAGGGCTTTGTGTTGAACAGTTGAGATGACAGCTGCTTGCCCGCCAAGTGAGTGTGGACGTAGGTGAGTAGGTCCTGGGCTTGGAAGTGCTGCTCCAGGAGCCTCTGCTTACCCAAGGAGGTCATCCAGCTCCGACAGGGAAACGGCAGCGTGTGTCCATACTGACATGCTTAGAGAAGTCAACCACAGAGTCCATGGAAATTGAAAAAATATTTTCCCCGTTAATGAAGGCAGTTTTGTTTTGTTTTTTTAAACCACTAGGAGTAGAAAGGCAAACCGATGGCTATCCTGAAGCCTGTGTTAGTCCCAGCTTGGATGTAAATACTAGTTGGCTACGTTTCTTCTTTCCCTTAGCACCACAGATGCCACATCTTCTTTTGCCTTTTAGTGTCTTGGCAGAAGAAAAGGAAGAGGAGAAATGTAGTTTTCTGATGTATAGGGAAGGTGGGACGGTAGGACATGATGCCTGAAACATCCTATCACTCTTACTCTGAAACTTTTCTCATGTTCACAGGGGACTGTCCCCCACTCTGGGCCCTCACCTAGGAAAAGCAAAGGCAGTTATGTCCCTTCCCGAAATGTTCTTACTACAGGGAAGAGAGGAAAGCCATAGGTTGAGGCAGCCTGTCCACTGCTGTGCTAGGAAGTTTTAATAGTTGGCACATCCCAAGCAGAGAGATGAGGACACTAGGTGACACGTACAGCACACATCGTTACAGCCGCCATCTGAGCTTGAGCCAGAGGAGGGGTGGCCCAGGGCAGAGGCAGGAACCCTAGGGTTATTTCCAGATCCACCGGGGACTTCTGTGTAGCCCTGGGCAGCCTCAGTTCTTCTGCCTCGCTTTCTTCATCTGACAAATACATGTTGGCGGCAGATCCTGTTTGCTTAGGATCGTGTTGATTTTTGTAATCTGTAAAATGCCAAGGTCTTTGAAAAATACTATCTCAGTATCTATCACTTGTGTTAATTATAATAGCCAAGCCTATTTTTTACTTTTTTCCCTTAGGGTACAGAAGAAATGCGTGATTTAGGACTGAGCTTGCAGGATGGGGTAAGTGTGAGTGACAGAGGCCTAACAAATTGAAAAGGACTACTGAATGCTTCTGGGTTGGCAGGGCAGGGAACAGGGTGAATGACCTATTCAGGAAAAGAACGGAGCCTCGGGTCTAATTGGTGGCCAGTGATAAACTGTGAGCCATTCTCTTCTTAGAACAGTGCACCTCAAGCATGGCCAAGGGGTGCCTGAGGTCGGTGCTTGTGCTATTTTCTGTAGTCTTGGCACACTCTTGAAGTTAACCTCAGAACACCCCTGGCCCTACTCTGGCCCACCGTTAGGGGTGTTCCCTGCCTTTCAGAACTCCCATATAAAAGGAAAATTTTATTGGGCCAAGGAGGGGGGAGAAAATTCTATTATAACAGTGGTCACGTTCTAGAAATGTACTTTGTTGTTGGAACTCCTGCATTAATGTATTGAGGAAAGACCGAAGAGAAACGATACAGCTTCCAGGCCTCACACCGCCACTGAAATAGCTGTGTCCTCACAGAGAATCCTTCATCTCTACCTAATTCCCTGTTGGTAGAGAAGTGCCCATTCCTACACAAGATATGTAAAAATGTTTTGTGAACCGTAAGGTACCAGGCCCATAGAAGAGATGCTGTACAGCGGTCTGAACGCGGACCAGATTCATCAGATGGTCTCCCTTCTGCAGTTCGGTGAGCTGGGAGTGACAGTTTTTCCCTCCCAGTGAGGACCAGACAGGAGCTGACCACCCTAGGAGAGGAAGAGAAGCGGAATCATTGAGTGCTTCCTTCCCTGAACTTCCTCCATCTTCACCCACATCTCCAGACATGGGACAAGGAGAGGCTTCTCGTGACAAACAGAGCCTTTTGTGAGCAGTAATGGCCAGAACAGAACCTCTTTTCTTGTATTTTTGTTTTGTCTCGACGCCAGTGTTGTCACACCTGACCAGAGCGCCACGATCTTGAGTGGTGGGTGACTCATAATTATATCTGAGGCAGAAGTGCAGGAAAGGAAGAAGGTAGAACACTGATAAAACTGTGAGGGAAGGGGGCGCCTGGGTGGCTCAGTCGTTAAGCATCTGCCTTCGGCTCGGTGTGATCCGAGTCCTGGGATCGAGCCCCACATCGGGCTCCTCCACTGGGAGCCTGCTTCTTCCTCTCCCACTCCCCCTGCCTGTGTTCCCTCTCTCGCTGGCTGTCTCTCTCTCTCTATCAAATAAATAAAATCTTAAAAAAAAAAAAGTGTGAGGGAAAATTCAGCTATGATCACTACAACTGCCAAGAACCCTTTCTTCCCTTTTTTTTAATGTTACATCATTAGTTTTTGATGTAGTATTCCATGATCGATTATTTGCGTAGAACACCCAATGCTCGTTACAACACGTGCCCTCCTTAATGCCCACCATTTCTTCCTTTCAGCTCCCTCTTTTTGGCCCTCTGCACCCCCCAGTTGGGCAGCATAGCGTGAGAGCAGAGGGCGCGCCTCACGTCCTCGGGTGCTTCAGCCGTGAGCCTCGCGCGCACAAGTGAAGAACGTAAGCCAGTCAATCAAGTTCAGCAGGGCTTGAACCAGCTTACACAAAAGCACTTTAATTGACAGTATACAATTTTCCAAAATATAGTTTTGTAAGAAAATGGCAATAATTAAGTATAGTCTTTACAAACAAGTTTCTCAGTAAATTCCAGTGTACTTCAGACCCCTGTCCACGAAGAACACATGCTGCCCCAGTCTCCTGGGCAAACTCTTTAACATTCGCTAATAACAAGAGACACGATATCAAATAGTCACCCCCTCCCTTTCCACTCAGTGTTGGGGTTTTCACCAAACCTGAGCCCATCAGCTTGTGACAGTGATGAAAGATAAGTCATTACTTTACTCTTGCCCCCTCTGCCTTCCTGGAGTTTGTTCCCTTTGATCATTAGTCCTGCCAGAAGAGACATATATAAAAGCTCATTCAAAATTGTTTCTTGACAGAAAAGTATCATTCGTTTAAGTCTTAGACCTGAATAACTCAGAGAAAGTGTAGACCAGTATGGTTCCTATTGTGGTCCTCAGGCCCTCCCTAGCCTTGCTGCAGGACGAGATTTGAGAAGGGGGTTCTGTCCTTTGCGTCCTCCTGGTGCCTGTCCTTAATTAGCAGTCCTCGGTTCATTCTGAGGCCCAGAGCCCCAGTGTTTTAATCCTGTTTCTGTCACTAACCATGTGATTTTGGCCAAGCCACTTTTACCTTTCTGGGCTTCAGTTTCTTTTTCTGTAAGAACAAAACAGAACAAAGATTGGACTAGGTCTCTAAAAGCCTCTCCCTAGGACTAGAATGTCCCTTTCCAACCCGTGTACACTGACCCCAAGCCTTCCTATAGTAGAAGGCTAAGACTTTAGCTGGGGAGGGGGTCGAGGACCACATTTAAAAATAAAAATGCCTGATCTGTAAGACAAATACTTTGTTGTCAGCTTGTCTTATATTTCACTTTTCACTGGAGAAAAATTTTTTTAAAAAGTGTCATTTCTAGTGAAATAGACATTTACATTCCTGTTCAGAGAAGAAGAAAAGCCACCTCAACTAACAAATGTTTTTACAGTGTATATTCACGGAAAGCAGTGCGGGCTGGATTAACATGTGGCTGTTGTATTTACATTATTAAAAAGTACGTATATATGTATCAGCTTGGCCTTGTTTTTCAAAGTTTCTCCAGTATATTGTCAAAAAAGGTTAAAGCTCAAGAAGTGGTTTAAATAAACTTTCTGCTAGCTTTCCTTATCAAGAGGGGAAAAGAGAACCTGGCGTCTAGACTAGATCACACCCGTATTTTGTCCTCAGATGCAAAGCGTATTCTGTACCTCCGTCACAGGCACTGCTGCTTCCCTCCCCATTCACGGAACAGCATGCATCCCCACTGGGTTTCCATCCGGTCATCGGATTCGTGATTTCTGGCCTTCTATGCAGCTTAGAGAAACCAGTTTGCCACCGATCGAAAGTGTATCATCTCTTTGGCACAACTTGTATGAAGTCATGCTGAATTCCTGGTGTTCCTCTTCTTTCTTCTCAGCCCCAGAATCTGGCTTACCAGACAGCATTTAGAACCCAATGCAGACGTGGGATGAAGAGGACCTTTGCAGATGCAGGACTGTATGGCCCTTGACACAGCTGTCTAGTGGCAAGAGCAAGCCAAGGCAAGGTATTGGATTCTGAAGTTGCCCTCAAAGGCTAGAGTTACCCAGTCTGTATGCACCAAAAGGAGCACCTGAACCAGCCCAAAGCTTCCCAAGGTTCTCCTTGGACAGAGCCCCCACAGTCATTCCTCTTGACCAAGTATAATTTTCATCTAATCCTTGCCAGTCATCATCTCTCTGCCCCAGAGGCCATGGGGCTATAGCCTTTGTCAGTTGGTGGAGGCATACGTGCTCTCTCTGTCTAAAGGCCTGGCTGGTAAAATACAACCCAGAATTAGCAAAGGAGTAGTAATCTAGTCTGGCCTCTTCCACAGAAACCACAGCAGAAAACCACAGGGTGGAAAGAATGAAATGTTGGGCAGGAAGGAAGCAAACAGATTTCTCCCCGGTATAACAAGATTTCCTCTATTTTTTCCTCCCAAACTGGCATTGTTCTCTACCCTACCGACCTCCCAGTACTAGAGAATCAGGGCAAATACTTTTGGATCCTTGTTGGTCTAGCATCTCTCTAGCTCTTGGGAAACTCACTAGAGGCCCTACTTAAACCCGAGGATATCAAAGGCCAGAGGCCATGAAGAGGAATCAAGGCAGCCAGAGAAGGACATAGCTCTTCCCCCAACTAAGCTCCTTTAAAAAATAAGCTGTCCTAAAGCAGGCTGCCTATTGCATCAGGACACACAGCCTGGGCCTCAGGTTCTGAGGTTCTGACCTCTTGCCCTGAAATTACAGTTTTCCCTTTGCTAAGCAGTTCTGCCCATCCTCCTAGTTGGTGTCAGGAAATTTACACCCAGGAGCAAGAGAGACCGTGGGCAAAGTTCCACAAAATCTGGGATTTGGTCTTCCCAGAAAATCAGATTCAACCTCACTCTGTTCGGTCCTCAGGTGCCTTGTGCTTGGGAACTAACTGCTAAGCTCCCTCAAAACCCCTTCCCGGTACTGTTTCCCTGAGATGCCACCAGAAAATGCAGAAGTAGGCAGCCCTGCTAGGAATACAGAGAAGGGGACACGGCAAGGAAGGCCCAGCTGTGTGCCAGAACAGCGAGAGGTCATTGGGAACTCCCCAGGGTCCCCCCAGGCTGCTCCTGAGCACCTTAAAATGCATCGCACTTTCTAGGCCTTTCTTGCCCTATGGCACAGGAGAACCAGGATCGGTGAGATTAGTTGACTGAAAAGTCTCCCAACAGTTGGAGCTTTGGCTTGTGGCAGTAGAGGACTGGACTAAAAAACAAACAAATATAACAAAACTCTCAGCAACTTGAAAAGTCCCTGAGTTTCCTATGGAACAGAGAGTAAAGCCTATTCTTCCTAACTGTATAGATCGATTGTCTGGTAAGACACCTCTCTGTGGACTGGGCCCCAGGAAAGTCTGCCCTACAGCTATTGCTCTTTCTTGCTGGATCTCAGGGGGATCCCCGAACTTGGGTCCTCACCCCACCAACTGAGCAGTGAACAACAAAACAGGAACACTTCGCCTTCATAGCTGCTGCAGATTTCAGTCCCCGGTGGGAGTGGGAGGCCAGAGGAGTTCCTGCGGAGCCTCTTTAAGGAGGGCCCTGGGTGATGGGCCAGGACCCAACCTGGGGGTGAAGGGCCTCCCCTTTTCTCTTCACCTGCAGATGGATCCCTGAAGCAGATCTCGTTCACACTGGAGTCTTGTGTGGGTTAAGTCTCAAGATCCCTAAGCAAAGGCGAGGAAGCCAGAATCCAGAACAAGGGGTTTGAGGCCATGAATGAACAGTGTGAGTCCCAGGGGCCCTGGGACACAGTGGGGCTTCAAACTGAGTGGAGGGCGGGGCAAGCACAAAGGGGTCGGGAACACTGGCAGGCGAGGCTGGGGACCTGTACTTGGAAGGAATCAGATCCCACGGAGACAGGATCTGGCCCTGCTGTCCCTTCCGTCCCATCCATTGCCCCATCCGTGGACTGTGAGCTTCGCCCCACCGGGGGCAGCTCTGAGGGGAGGCGCGAGCCATCGTAGCAGTGGGGCGTGGTGGGAATACGCACCGCACTGAATGAGGGGATCTCTGTTTCCGTCCTGCCTCTGTTGCCGAGGGGCTGTGTGAGCTGGACCTTCCCCCGTTAGGCCTCTGTCACCTCGGATGTGAGAGGAGGAAGGGGTTCTACCAGATGACCGCGTGAGTGCTTTCTCTCTCGTCTTCCAGCAGCACTGAGCTCAGGCACTAGTGGGTTATTTTACAAGAGGAATCTAGACAGAATGTGATTTGTTCAGTTTGAAAAGGGAAAATTAAGGCCCCGTGGGGATTGGGAGGAGGGAACCTCCAAGTCTGCTCCCCTCCCCCACCTTTCCCTCAGCTGGGAAGGATTTTCCTCCCCTGTCCAAATGGCACTTGAGGTGGTTCAGTCTGGAGCGCTGTGGTCCTGTCAGAGGCTGCCCGCGGACCTGATTAGAGGTGTGTGTCTTCCTCCTCGTCCAGGTCATCCTTGGCCAGGTTGTCCAGAGGGACGATCCAGCTGTCCCCCAGCTCCCCATTAAGGTTGACCACCTTTTTCTCTTGCATCTCTGATGAGGTCTCCATCACTTCCAGTGTGGGATTGTCATGGTAACCGTTCTCCACTGTCTGCAGCTCCTCCGTTAGCCGTTGCTAGGATAGGGAAGACGACCCAAGAAAGGGTAATTTTTGAGGGCTCATGGCCTTAATATTACACAGGTACCCCTACAGTGCAGGAACCCCAGTTTGGGTAGGGTACGCAATAAACGCTCTTGGAGGGCAGTGTGGCTACTGGCCTGCCTCAGGGCTACTTTGGGACGAGGACTTGCCAGGCACCCTAGAATTCCCAGCTCATTTGACCTTTACCCTGTTGGCAAATCCATTAAGTCAGCGGAAATGGACTTTTGTTTTCCAGAAGCCTCCAGTCTCTTTCCTCCATTCCTCCCCCCCACCCAAACTTACTGTCCAGGCACCTGCCTCACCCCACTGTACTGAATCAGGAAGGACTGTAAGAAAATGACTTTCATCAGGCCAGGTGACCGAAGACCTCCCTAAGCCTAAGCAAGGTGGGTACAGCAGGACCTGTGCCACCTCTACCGCAGAGAGGAGCCACCTGGAGATGGTGCTTTCTCTGGTCTCCTCCTCAGCTACAGCCTGGGCCACACAGTTGAGTCACCCGGGAAGCTTTTAGCAAATATTCAGATCCAGAAATTCTGTTTCAGCTGGTGTGTGAGGAGGCAGGCATGGGAATTGTTCTAACTGTCCCCACAGCGTACAGCAGGGGCTGAGAACTACACGTCTGGGTGGAACTGGCGTGACGGGAATTTGAATAAGGCGTGTGAAAGAACTTCTGGTTAGCCAGGTAGGCCTACACCCATTTCTTTCAGGGAATCCTCAAGCAGCTCTGCAAGGTGGGTATTATCCCCACTTGCAGATGAGAAGCTCAGAGATTACAGGCCATGCTCCAGGTCACACAGATAATCGGAGGCAGAGCTAGGGCTTGTCCCCGGTCTTTCTGTCTCCAAAGCCCACGACCTTCCGTTCCCCCACATGCCTCTTCAATTTGCCATGTAACTTCGCAGTTCCTTCTTATAAGGGATGGTCTCCACCTGTCAGAGAGGATCCATGGCCCACTCACTTTCCTCTAACAGGGAAGTAATGGAGTGAAGTCATCCGGTGAGGGGAATGAAGTCCTCACCTGGTCCTTCCTCTGGGAGAGGCGCTGGTGGCAGCAGCCGTAGAGGGCAGCAACGAGGAGCAGGAAGGATGCCATGCAGACAATGGTGATGATGAGGGGCATG
>NW_024425563.1:20859374-20876462 GCF_017311325.1 Ursus maritimus | reverse complement strand
AACCGGTCCTCGGTCTCTTCGGGTGGCCCTTCGTCCCCAAGCTTCATGTTACTGACTCCCACCTGCCAGGAAGGAGGACATGATGTGGCAGAAAACAGAACGTGGGTCACTCCCACCCAGTTATGAGCTCTTATGCTTGGCGTTTGGGCGGGGGGGCTATCGTGTCACCCTGCTGTCCCCTCTCTAACCCCTGTCTTCCGGCTGCTGGCAAGTGAGAAGGTCTTCCACCACGAGAGATGCCGCGGAGTGGAAGAGCTGCAGACCTCCGAGGAAGGGGCTTCTGCCCCAGCACATGCGAGGAGTCCACTTACCTCTTTCAGCTCGTCCCATTTGTCTTTCAGCGACTCATACACGTTCCTGGGGAGGAGGTTTGCTGTGGGGAGGAGAGACGTTGCTAGTGGTCTAGCTCAGAGTGATGTGTAGGGGATGGAGACTGGGCCCCAAGAGGAGGACATGCTGTACCTCAGTCTCTCTTGGGTGGCCCTGGAAGGGGGTGTGGCTTGACCCTTCTTAGGAATCCCTGACCCGACTTGATGGCTCCTGAGTGGTCAACCCCTGCCCCATTCCCACCCCACTTAGACCTCAGCAGCCCCTACCCTCAACTCACTCTGGACAGCGATTTCTTTGATTGCCACTGCCTGGGAGTCTTGAATAGGTACCAGCTGTATATGGCACTTATCTTGAACTGGGTTGAAGGTGGCTTTTGCTGCTCGGCACAGAAGTGTGACCAGTTTGTCATCCGAACTGCTGTTCCCCGCCTATTGTGGGGAGACCACAAGTGATTCCTCAGGGATCAGGACAGCAGCCTAGGCTTTTGGGGCTGCCCTTCAGAGCCAAGGTCAGGAGAACGCTGTTGCCTGGTGTGAACCTATTTCCCTCTTCCCTCAGCTGGGGCCATTCCCAGGCCTGGCAGGAGTCACGAGTTCTGTGCTGTGCTGGGCCAGTCCCTGCCTTCTCTGACTCCTGCAAATCTCTTTCCCCGGTCCCTTCACCCTGTTTATCTCATCTATTGTTGAACAGTACCTTTTCACCTGAGTGCCCCCTTCTCTCTTGGAGCTCTTCAGGGGTCATGACCTGATGCCCTTATCATCTCCCTGGAAGGGCCTGAGGAGGCACTGCCCAGCAGCCTGCCACTTGCCAGGTGTTGATGCCCAGTTCGAAGACCTCAGGAGGGGAAGTCCCAGCTCTCGGCCCAACGTGATCTTTCTCAAAGTGAAGCATGCATGCCCTTCCCTACACTAAGACCCTGGCCATAAAGCGAGGGAAGGCCATCACTGAACAAGGGAACATGGGAGTATCTTGAAGATGCACGTGGGGACATCTTGGAGGGGAATCTTTTATACCTCTTAGCAGACAGAGCATGACTGGCGTGGCTTTAGGGCTGAGGGTGAGGAAGCAAAGTGTGGACAGCTTTTACCTGGTCCTGCCATGTCATCTAGAGGCACCCCAAGCTGTGTTTCTCTGACCTGATTTTGGAATAAGGTACTGAGGTGAAGAAAAGGACTCTTGGCATGGCTCACCGCAGGACCCCAAGCCATCCTGGGGTTTCTATCTGGGATTTCCTAAGCTTACCAATTCCTCTGCCTCACACCAGGCAGGGTCCAGGGCTTCCAACCTTCCTTTTATGGCACACGGAAAAAATGCTCCTCCCAACCACTCACACAACCTGGCAAGTTTTAGCCAAAAAAAGAGCCTGAGAATGGCTGGGCATGCATCGGTGTGACTCCTGCCTTGTCCAATAAGCCCAGCCCCGGGGCAACACTTCTCCCTTTAAAACTCCAGTCTAAATGTATGCTTTTGGGAAATTCCAGCAAATGGGCACTCAGAAGAAAAGAACTGTAAAAGAATACAGGCGGCATTAAAATGCTGTTAACCCAAGTTCTCCATCCTCTAGAAACCCTGTCGTTCGGTTCTACTTCCTGGGCCGGGGGCGGGGGAGGGGGGGGGGCCCGCGGTTTGCAAAAGTAGTCACCGACCAGGAGAGGGCAGCCGTGAGCCACCCATCACCTGCACTCTCGAAACCCTTAATCCTCAAAGACTGGAAGTCCTTAATCCTCAAAGACTGGCAGTCCCGAAGAAGTAGCAGCAGCAACCCCCCCCAACACAGCACTCCCTCTCATGTAAATGTCCTCATACACAAGCAGATACACCCACCCCAGCACGCCCACACACCACCCCCCTGAGTCTTGGCAATGGCTCCCGATGCTCAGGAGCTCTGACTGTTCAGCCTAGAGGGAGATTATCTCCATGCTGTTCTTCCACTGAGACCATCAGATGAATACATGGACCAGCAAACAGAAAACCACAGACTATTAGAACAGGGCAAGTTAGTTAGGCTGACTGAGCCTCTTGTTTTCAACCGGGGCCTCTGAAGCCCAAAGAGATCAACTTAACTGAATCACAGCCTGAACTAGGATTGAGGTCTCTGGACTCTGAGAACATGTGAATAATTAGAGTGCAAGCCCAGGAGACCCGGGAACTTCTGGCTCTGCAGGAGCTGGTGGGACTTGACTTAGGGGTTTGAACTTCACTTTGTCTATCAGCTGGAAGGGGCCACTTCCACAGGTAAAGCAAGGGCAGGAAAATGAACACATTTCTCAGTCCGTTCTCAGAAGGAACACTCCATTCCCATCTACCTCCCCTAACCCTGCTGCTAAACCACAGTTTGGGGGTGTAGATCAGGGCGGAGCCTAGATCGGCATGGTACTCACACAAAGGCTGGTTTTCGTCAAGTTCAGGACAAGCATCGTGTCAGTTAGCCTTTCGGGAGATTCGCACTTTATCTAGAAGAAGCCACTGGGATTCAGGTGCAGGCTGAGCCTGGCGGGTCCCATCACTGACCCCTCCCTTCCTCCCCCCTGGGTGGGCGACACAAAGGAAGGAGCTTCTGGCAAGCTGGGGGTGTGACTGGACAGGGTTTCAGAGCCAGGTGTGTTACTGGCTGTCCAGCTGTCTAAGCCAGAATCTGGCAAAGCCAGGGAGAGGGGGTGAATGGGTGATGGTTCCTAACAGCCCTTGCCAGGGCCTCTGGGCTGGAGGGACAAGTAGAAACCCTTCTTAGAGCCCCTTCCATCTGAGCCTGGGCTCTCTTATCTGTCCCACCCCTGCTGGAAGTACCCTGTCATCTCTGTGAGCCGAAGAAGGAGGGGGGACGTTGGAGACTCGAGGGGTAGTCGAAGTCAACTGAGTGCTGGGGCTTCTGGGTCCCTGGACAGGAGACGTGGCCACAGGTCCCAACGAAGGGACTGCAGGCTGTGGAGCCTCTGGCAAAGAGGTCGCAGGAACAGAGGGAATCCCAGTGGTGGAGGAAGAGGTCCCAGAGGTGGAGGAAGTGGTCACAGTGATGGAGGAAGAGGTCCCAGTGACAGCCGGCATCATGCTGGATTTCTGCGGATTTCCATGTAAGGTGACTGGTGGTGCTGTAATTGGGAAAGCAAAGGCTCTGAGAAAAAATGAGTGGTACCTTTAAGAGTGGAGGGCAGTCTCTCTTGTTCTTAGTTCCTGGGGGTTCTTTGGCCTTATCCCCCACCTAGACCACAAGCTACAGTAAGCAGGCTATGAGGAAGAAGAGGCAAACAGATGAAGTCATTTCCTGCACCATATTCCAGGGTGGGTCAGACTGAACAAGCCAGTGGAGACCCAATAAAAGAAGTGACAGTGACGTCAGCAGCAACAGCTAATACTCAACGGACACTCACTCCATCTGGGGGACTGTCCTCAGTGCCTCCAGGGTTACTTTCTTAGTCCTCACCACACCCCGATGAGCAAGGTGCCATAAATAACCCTAGTTTGTAAATGAGGAAACTGGGCTCAGAGGGGCCTGATGATCTACCCAAGGTCACATGTGAAGAAGCGGCACTTCAGGGACTTGAATCCAGGTGTATCCAGCTCGGAGCCCTTGCCTTTCCTGCAGGTTGAGACGGCCTGTGCAAGCAGGTACCCTTAATGTCAGCACGCATTCTGACCACTTGGGGAGTTCTCGGCCACGCAGACTCTCAGGTCCGCCCCGAGAAACTCTCATTCAGTAATCTGCCATGGGTCATGATCGTGAGGCCCACGATCCATCCGTGGGTTTTCAAATTTATTTACTGGGTTGAGATCAGCACTTTCAAAAAGAAACCAAGGAAATGGGATGGAGGAGAAGATACTAGGGCCTATCACATACAGGAAGAATCAGCCCTGGTTAGTGAAACTTTTGTTACCAGTTAACACGTGGTGTTATGCGTGTGTTCTATGTTTGTATTCCTGGGTCACGGTGTCAAACTAAATAAAATGTATCTCCTCCTGGCGACTGCCAGTTTGAGAAGCACTGTTCCGGAGCACTAATGTGCCGCCACTGCAACCATGCAAGTCTTACCCATGAATACACTGTTGGCTTGTTTATGTGTTCAACTGGGCAAGCCAGAGCCCCGGCCCCTCAGCAGAATAACACAGCACTGTTGGCCTCTGCTCAGCACTGAAGGGCGAGCCTGGGCCTGAATGAAGGTGGTGTATTCACAGAACTCAACCCTCAGCATGAATTCCATCTTCCAGCTGGCAACTGCATAGAATATAAGCATTCAGAAGTTTCTTCTTGCTTGGGGGGAAAAAAAACCATGCCTTGGGGTGCCTGGCTGGCTCAGAGGAGCACATGACTCTTCATCTCGGGGTGAGGGGTTCAAGCCCCATGTTGGGTGTGGAGCCCACTTAATTCAACAAACAAACAAAAGCATTACTTACTTGGTGTGGTAGGTGCCCCGTGTAATGGGGAGGTGGGACCCGTCTTCGTGCCTAAACTACTTGAAGCCACTGTAGAGATTTTGTCTGTTCCCTCGGAAGGGCTCCCTGGAGGCTTCGAAGTAGCAGGGCTCGCCGTTGGTTGGTGAGGGCTTGTTGGGGTGCTGACAGCAGGAGAAGCATTAGTAAGGCTGGAGGTTCTAACCAGATCTGGAAGCAGAGAGGACGTCTGCTCCCCACCCTTCGTGGTCGTGTGGCTGGTGGTACCACCAGGGCTGCCCCCAGCTCCAGTTGACTGGGGGGCTGTGGTTCCAGGCTTTATGGATTTAGTGGTTGGTGGAAGTGTCGTGCTGCTTAAACCTTGAGTAACCTTTGGGTCACCAGTAGTTGTCCTGCTGTTGCCTGAGTCCTTCTCATCTTTGTCAGCGGGCACTACAGCTGTGCTGGCCTGGGTCGGCCCTGAACTTCCGGATGCCACTGGGGCTCTTCCACCAGCGGTGGCTGACGTCACCCTTTTGTCAGTGGTTGTTGGGACTGCGGTTGGTGTAGTCTTGACTGTAGTCATCTGCCCTTTACCACTGGCTGGTGGCACTGTGGGGGACTGGTTTGCATTTGCAGGTTTTATGGTGCCGTCGGCTGAGCTAACATTGCGCGGGACCTCTGTTTACAAAGACAACACAGAAGCGAGTTAAGGTATTAGCTGGAAGTGTTTCTCCACACGTTCTACAATTGTTCCCCAGGATCTAGAGGCCTTGCTCCCAACACTGCCATCTGCCTGGGCTGAAGGCCTGTCTTCGATGTGCCCAGATTTTCTCAAGTTCAAGAAACCTCTCGGGACAACAAGCGAAGCAGAGGACGTCAAGGGAAATTCTGCAGAAGAGAAAGACCAGGCCAGCTAATCCCACTGCGAGTGGAAGCCTGCAGCGAATGCCCTGCCCCCTCCCCCATCCAGCTCCAGGCACACGCCCTTCACGTTTTCCATATGCCACCACAGAACCAGGCCATCAAGATCCCCTCTGCCTCCTTCTCCCCAGCTCCCAGGCACGTGACCCTGCAGAAGACTCAGCAGACTCATGCCCGCTGAATTGCCCTGTTGTAGGCATGGCAAGAGAGACATCTAGAAGGAGAAACTGACAATAGTGACATGACACAAACTGCTATTCAAGAACAATTGTGAGACATGCCAAGGAAAAGAAGTACAGAGTGCTTTGACTCTGTTCAGCATGGGAGCTTAACCTTAGCAGATCAGGGAAGGAAGGCCTTATTAATTGTATTCATTTGTTTAACAAGTGACTTATTAAGGGAACAGTTAAGTGTGCGCCCTAGGATACAATGGCGAGTAAGACATACGTGATCTGTACCCTCCAGGAGCTTATGTTCTGGTGGGCAAGAGAGGAATTAAACAAGTGGGACAGAACAATTAAACATCAAATTCTGGAGACTGTATGGGAGGAATGAATAAGAAAACGATACACAGAACGGGGGATGGGGGCTATTTAGACAGGGAGGTGAGGAGAGGCCTCTCAGAGATGCCCTTTCAGCTAAGACTTGAAGAATAACAAGAACTGTGTGGCGAGCAGGAGGAAATGAGTGCCAGGCAGAAGAACAGAACCTGCAAAGGCCCCAGACCAGGGAATAGAGCTAAGAGAAGACAGGTGAATGGAGTTTAGTGAGTGAGGGCGGGCAGGGAGCAGGGCTCAGAAAATCAGGGCCTTACAGGTAAAGGGCCAGTAACTCACTGTCTAGACCCTACATTTTTGAAAGTAAAAGGAGACTCTCTTAAAAATCATATCCTAGGTAAAATGAGACATAAGACCCCCCTCCTTAGAAACCAAAATAAAGATTTTGGACTTCATTCTAAGTGCAAAAAGAAGCCACTGAAGGTTTTAAGCAAAGAAGTTTTATAGGATGATTTGCAAAGAAACACACTTGCTGCTTTGGGGGCTGTGGATTGGAGGGGAGAGCATGTGGAAATGGGAAGAGCGAGCCTAGGACAGTAATCCAGATGGAATGGATGGCAGTCAGCTGTACAAAGTTATTGACAACAGAGACAAAAAGAGAATGGGTCGAGATTATATTTGGGGGCACCTCGCTGGCTCAGTTGGTAGAGCGTGTGACTCTTGATCTCAGGGGCGTAAGTTCAAGCCCCATATTGGGGTAGAGCTTACTTTTTTAAGACTAAATTTTGGAGACAGAATCAACAACTGATGCACAACTAAGTGAGGAGAAGAGGGGAATCAGGCTTGTTCCTGGTTTTCTGTTTGGAGCAGAAGGGAGAGAGTGGTGGCAAGGATGTAGTGGACCTTTGCCATTCTTTGTAGCCTATCAGAATTCTATGCCATTTTTCTCTATTTGGGCAACTCCCCACATAATAAAACGTTGATGGCGCAGGATTTGTCTCCTACTTGCCTATTACAGATACGAGAATGACAGGTATTTCCTTTTCTAGCCTCCCTTGTGACCAGAGCACAAGCACGTGCTAAGCGGTCAGGAGCTAGACCCTTCCATCCCAGCCAGGAGTGAAGAGGCAGGACGAGGAAGTCTGACGGCAGCAACCGAGCCGTCGGGCTCCAGTGCGGGCAGCGGGGAAGGACGCTAGAGTGGAGCAGCCACAGCCAAAGCTACACACCTACTGCTCGGCACTGCTCGGCGGTCCCGGCCCCTTCGGACCACGTCTATCGCCTAACTTAGGGGCTATTAAAAGTAGCCCTAAATGTGGTCTCCAGCAATCCCAGTTCTCCCATAAGCTACACGGTAACCTAGTATATTTTACACATGCATGTGCACACACACACACACACACACACATGTTGCTGCTAAAAAGCAGAAATTTGTATCAGGAGTGGTTATCAGCCATAGGACTTCAAGGATTAGTTTTTGGGCTTTGGGGGTTAAAGGCAGAATTCTGCAAGTATTAAGGGACACGAGTCTAGTATCCTATGGCATCTTGTGGAGAAGCACATTGTCACCTGTCACCTAGAATGAAGTGCCCATGAAATGGCTTTGGTGTTTGCTGCCACAGAAGTGTATGAAGGACACATAAAAGGACATGTGTTAAAAATCAATGTACCATTATGGTTTGTCAGTGGTTTTTCCTTCTTGGTAGTCATAAAATAGTGGTGCTTCTTATAATTGATCATGTCATAATGTTTTTTTGACAAAAGAGATGAGATTGCTGAGGGGGCGACACCAGCATATTTGAGGAATTAGGGGATGGGGAATAGGGTGGTGAATAGCTTACTGTGGTGAATACCATAAAACAGGGTTTCTTTTTTTTTTTTTTAAAGACTTTATTTATTTTGATAGGAAGATAGTGAGAGAGAGCACAAGCAGGGGGAGGGGCAGGCAGAGGGAGAAGCAGGCTCCCCACTGAGCATGGAGCCTGATGAGGGGCTTGATCCCAGGACCCTAGGTTCATGACCTGAGTTGAAGGCAGATGCTTAACTGACTGAGCCACCCAGGTGCCCCAAAACAGGTATCTTAAACCCTAGAATTACTGACTTTTTTTTGGCTAGGGTATTTATTTGTTATAGGAGGTTGTCCTATGCATTATAGGATATTTAACAATATCCCTGGTCTCTGTCCACTAGATGCAAGTAACATATATACATATCTCTCCCCAGTTGTGACAACCAAAAATGTCTTTATATATTGCCAAATATCCCCTGGAAGAGACAAAAATCACTACCAGTGAAAACTGGCTTAAAGAACGAGAATAACAGGGGTGCCTGGATAGCTCAGTCAGTAGTACAGCATGCAACTCCTGGTCTTGGGGTTGTGAGTTCAAGCCTTAGGGTGGATGTAGACCTTACTTAAAAAAAAAAGAAAGAAAGAGAACAAATTCTAACTCCTAAATCCTCCTATCAAAGCACAGACTGAAAACCAGAGACTTTCTGAGACTACAGTGAAGGAATCTCGTACTGTTTGCAGTTGAAGAACAGAGAAGACCAAAAGACAATGTAAAAGTTTGATCCCATGAGTTGCCAAATTACAGTGTTAGTTTAATTCATAACTTCACTGGGTCTCTTATGTGAAAAAGGACTTTGGAAATTGGAATGGTGACCTATGAGAGGACGCAGAGGAATCCGAGTATCCAGAAGTCCCAATGTGCAATGGAGCTCACTTGCCAGTGTCCTCAACTGCTGTTCTCCTGTTCCTACCTTGCTTGAAAACTCTTAACAGGCTCACCTGAGCTCACTGACACAGAAAGCCACATCTCCTCATCATCTCTTCGACTCTTCACTTTTTCCAAACCTATAACAATAGACTCCAGTATGCCCCAGAAAGGCAGAGTCTGCCCCAGGAGAAGGCTTACACACAGAAATATCTGGAACGGGGGCGCCTGGGTGGCTCAGTCATTAAGCGTCTGCCTTTGGCTCAGGGCATGATCCCGGAGTCCTGGGATCGAGCCCCACATCAGGCTCCTCTGCTGGGAGCCTGCTTCTTCCTTTCCCACTCCCCCTGCTTGTGTTCCCTCTCACCTGCTGTCTCTCTGTCAAATAAATAAATAAAATCTTAAAAAAAAAAAAAAAAGAAATATCTGGAACAACTCTAGCAAATATGGATGGTTACACGAGTGTGCTAGACCAAGGACGTGTAATCACATCAGGCTGACTTTATCAATATGGGTATGCATACCAGAGATTTTGGATTCAATATGCTGAGTTCAGCTAGAAGTAGTAGTTCTAATCGTTTCCTTAGTTGGTGAACTGAAACATGGACTCAATGGTAGCCTACATTAAAGTTTGCCAAAAATTCCCTGGGATAATGAGTAAGAAGAAATCCAAAATCTTAGCGAGATAGAAGTGTTAGAACAGCCTATCACGGGGGCGCCTGGGTGGCTCGGTTCGTTAAGTGTCTGACTCTTGGTTTCGGCTCACGTCATGTCCTTGTGGTTGTGGGATTGAGCCCCACACTGTGCTCTGCACTGGGCATGGAGTCTGCTCTGCGCTGGGTGTGGAGTCTGCTTCAGATTCTCTCTCCCTCTCTCTGCCCCTCCCTTGCCTGCTCGCAGGTGTGCACTCTCACTCTTTTTCAAATAAATAAATAAATAAATCTTAAAAAAAAAGAGAATGCTTTATCACGTATAATCTGCTCACTCACTTTTTTCCTTAGAAGAGCTCAAATGACACCTGCTTCACCAAGGCAGTATTGAGAAATACTGTTATTTCATGAGTTCTAATATGCACATCTTTTCGTGTCTGTGAAATGAGGATGTTTTATAAGTTACTGTAGGTCACACTTGGACAGTGATCTTTTTCTAAGTGGTTCATAAAGTAATAGTTCATCTTATCATTGATAGTATCTTGGATTTGATTAAATTCGGGATATTGTTGAGGAGACTAGTAGCACATTCTACGAGATCGTTGTGGCTGTTCTTCATTGGGCCAGGTGCGCTCGTAGGAGATAATGCTGATTTCAGTGGGGTGCGCACCAGCTTCTTTGGGTAGCAGTAGAGACAAGGGTAGAATTCCATTTCTAGGGGAAAAGGTGGGTATAATACCATAATGGATGGCAGGACCAGCATGGTAATCAGAATAATCTAACAAAAGGAATTTTGGACAGGGGCTAATAATCATGTGTTCTTTGGGGGCAGGCCACGAACATCCCCTCTCGAGGCGCAGCAAACTGTGACCTGTGTCAAGTCACCACAGTAGAGAACACAGCCAGCCACTCATCCGATTCCCAGAACTGAATCTTTCCACAGACTCAGGGTGCCCTGAATGAAGTATGTATTTGTTTCCAAGGCTGCTGTATCAAATGACCAAGACCTGGGTGGCTTAAAACAACATAAATGTATGCTCTCATGGTTCTAGAGTCTAGAAATCCAAAATCAGCAGGGCCATGCTTCCTCTGAAGGCACTCGGGAAGAATCTTTCTTTGCTTCTTTATGGCAATCTTTGGTATTCCTTGCCTTGCAGTTATATCCCTTCAATTTCTGGCTCATCATCACGTGGCCTTCTTCCCTGTGTGTCTCCCCTTTTATAAGGACACTAATCTTTGGATTTAGGGTTCACCCTGATCCAATATGACTTAAGCCAGTATGATCTTAACTTGATGATACCTGCAAAGTCCCTATTTCCAAATAAAGTCCCATTCACTCGTACTGAATACTGGGGATTAGGACTTGAACATATCTTTCGGGGAGGACACTATTCAGCCTCCTAATCTGCTCCCCCACCCCCACTTATTTCACTATAAAAACCAGGGTTCTTAGTTTCAAACCTTAGAAATCAACTCCGTCCGCATTCAGCAGAAACTGGAACCCTGTGTGCACCTTGGTCAAGGCTTTCTATGGTCTCCTTTGCAAATGGGCTCTGTGCCTAGCGTCCCTGTCCCCACCACCCGTGACCACATGCGAGGCCTGGGAGGGGTCAACGCCGAGATTTCTGCCAGCCCACGAACAACAGCAAGGCAGCCACGTCCTCCAGCGGCTCGCTCGTGGCCGCCCGCAGCTATTACTGGCGCCGCCTGGGTTCCCTTCCAGTAACAGCTCCTGCGGAAGTGCAGAGGATCCTGGGGAAGCCATCTCTCACCACCCCCGTTTCCCCAAGGCCTACCCGGTCACTGGTAGGCAAGCTGATTTTTCGGGAAGTCACTCTCCCATTCATGGCCACAGTGCTAGAGTCCCCAGAATGCTTGGAATCTCCCCAGGCCTCCAGCAGCATGACCACCTGTGACTTGGCTCCGGAAGCCATGAGGAAGCAGCCCGGTGGCCAGCCTGGCAAAGCCAACACTGGGCCCCAATCCTGAGTCGCCACCAGCCACCTGGCTTCGGGAGGCACTAGGCTCATTGGAGCCCCTCCCCTCCAGACTAGGCAGGCTGGTTGGGTTCTTTTGTTTGTTTGTTTGTTTGTTTGTTTGCAGTTGGGTTCTTTTATATCAAAACAGCAAAACACCAAAAAGGAAATTGAGAGAACCCCAGTCTTTACTCTTTACTATCCAAGCCACATGCAAGCCTTCCTGACACCCTGTAACTATGTGCCTTCCACCAAGTGGAAAATAAACTCCAAGCAGCCAGTTAAAAACAAAAACAAACATAACCATTTTGCTAACAGAATCACTTAAGACGGCTAAAGAATCAGGCTTAGGGGCACCTGGGTGGCTCAGTCGGTGAAGCGTCTGCCTTCAGCTCAAGTCATAATCCTGGGGTCCTGGGATGGAGCCCCGAGTTGGGCACCCTGCTCAGCAGGGAGCCTGCTTCTCCCTCTCCTCCCCACTTGTGCTCTCTTGCTATCTCTGTCTCTCTCTCTCTCTCTCTCTCAAATAAATAAAATCTTAAAAAAATATATTCAGGCTTACGTCAGAAACCATACCCAGGGCCCGTCTCCTGCACTTGTGTGGTGAGGACATCATTTCTACCACCATGGAGCATGGGTTATTCAGTGTGCACCACTGACACCATTAGTACTGGATACTGGATTTCATTTCTGAGATCTAAGGCTTTAGGGATGCTGTCAGGAAGAGCACTAGGAGGCACCACAGGTATCCTCTGGCTTCCAACCGTATTCCTCCCTGCTTCGCTATGTAGCAGCACGTAGGATTCCCAGTAAGATGAGTAAGTCTTACAAGATTAATGCTCCACTTACTTTGCCTGTGAGTGAGTTTCTTGGTGAAACCCTATGCTCTGTGGAATATCATGACCGTGAATGGTATTGCCGACAGAACATGGCAGGTGGGAAAACACATTCAGATCCAGAACGTGTCCATTTTAGCCTCCCTACATCGTGGCCACTTATTCATGAGCCCACAGAGCAATCATGTAGGTGAATGGAGGAAAAACATAACTGACAGGCAAAATGAGTATCTTGTCCATCTGATTATCAAAAGTGAGATAAAAATGGGCGCCTGGGTGGCTCAGTTGGTAAGCGCTGCCTTTGGCTCAGGTCATGATCTTTGGGTCCTGGGATCGAGCCCCACATCAGGCTCCCTGCTCAGCTTCTCTTTGTCCCTTTGCCACTACCCCCTCTCCCACTCGTGCTCTCTCTCTCTCAACTAAAATCTTAAAAAAAAAAAAAGAAGTTTAAAGACTGAGATAAAAATCCTTGCATTCCAGATCTATCCCAAGAGGTCCATCCATATGCCTCCTCCATAAACTTCCTTGCAATGATTCTCTATTCTTGTTCCTTCTACGTTCCTAACCTTCTATCTAAAAATCATTAGCTACTGCCTGTGAATCTGGTCAGATCCTCACCTAAAAACAAACAAACAAACAAACAAACAAAACTGACCATGAAATATACTACTCAAAGTTCTGCCCATTGAAATAACTTTCTTTCCTTCCTTACTATACTTCAGTGTCTCCCCTAAACAAGGCTGTTACCCCACATCAGTCCACTCTTGCCTGGCTCCAGCATATTATATACATAAACAGAACTTGGCTTTATTCACTCCTCAGACAACTGATCATAGGGAACTAACCTCTTTGGGACCTTTGGGGATGAGTTGAGGGAAAAGTAGCAGTATGGCAGGAATAGGCATGCTGAGGGCATGAGCCACATTGCAATTTACAATGTATCCTTCCTTAGGACCTGCTCAGATCTGGTCCTGTACATACTCTTCAACTTCATAATGGAAAGATGCAAAATAACCCCCCCCCAAAAAAATAGGAGGAATGAAACAATAAAGGCAGAAATTAGTGAAATGTAAAACAAAAGACAATAGCAAATATCAACAAAGTCAAAAAGTATTCTGTCTTTTTAAATATAGGAAATTTATTATTTTTTTTATTACTCATTTTTCTTAAGTAATCTCTACACCAAACATGGGGCTTAAACTCATGACTCCAAGATCAAGAGTTGGATGCTCTAACTAAGCCAGCCAGATGCACCCAAAACAGACTTTCTTTAAAAACTAGTAACATAGTAATGACTTTGGTGAGGTTGATCAAAGGGAAAAACAACCCAGAATGCATAAATACAAAATACAAGGTATAAAAATAATAAAAGATATCTACAGCATAGGCTATTATAAGCAAATGCTGATAAATTTGAAGCAAATTAGATGGACACATTCCTAAGAAAATACAACTTACCAGAGTGACTCAAGAAGAAATAAACATAATAATTTGTCCTATATGCATAAAGAAATCAAACTGGTAGTTAACACTTTTCGCATATAGGAAATCTAAGCCTGGATTCAAGGACCAAATAATTCTAGGCTCTTACATGAACTTCTCTATAGCATGGTCTGTTCTGCCTTAACAGGTGTGTCTGTTAAAAGAACTAGGTCATACACAGTGGTCAGTCAACAAAACACAAAGTACACACCAAAGAAAAAGACTGATAAATTTGGCTTCATCAAAATGAAGAATCTGTGTGCATCAAAAGAATCCCAGGGGCGCCTGGGTGGCTTGGTTGGTGAAGCCTCTGCCTTCAGCTCAGGTCATGATCCCAGGGTTCCTGGATCGAGCCCCGTGTCAGGCTCCCTGCTCAGTTAGGAGGAGTCTGCTTCTCCCTCTACCCCTGGCTCATGAGCTCCCTCTCTTCCTCTCTCTCTCTCTCTCTCTCTCTCTGTGTCAAATGAATAAAGTCTTAAAAAAAAAAAAAAAAAACAGGACTTCCAGTTTCAGTCAATGAGAACAGAGAGCCAGAAAGAACACTTCTCCCACCCTTACAGCAAGAAAAAGCTAGAGAAACAGAAAATTAATTACTTTTCTTGAACCACCGGAGAACAGAGGTTGTGGGCAAACAACTCTTCTGAAAAGTGGAGAAAGGCAACTGCAGGGAGAAATGGGACCCAAGCATTTGTGTGCATGGGACAGAGTTCAGTAAGAAAATTAATGGTTGCTAACGGCTTAGTATGGGCTAGTGTGAAGCCCGGGGAGCAGCAGACACAAGAAGGACCCCACCCTGTGTAGGCTTTCTCCCCCCAGGAATCCCACCAGGGCCTCATGAGGAAGCCTGGGGAGAACCCTGAGAAAGCTCCCCCGTGGGGCTGGCTAGGGGAAGAAAACAGTAGTCACTGCTGAAACTCCATATAGGCCCAAGCCCCCAGGGGAAAAAAGCCTTACTTTCCGGTGAAGGTCAACAAAATCTGTAGCCTGAGGAACACTGGTGGAAACCCACCAAAGTTGGGGAAGGAAAATGATAGCCACCAATGAGACCCTGCCCAGATTCATCTCTCCTATTTCTTCTAGGAAACAGAAGCATTAAACTGCAGGAGAAAGGCAAAAAATTACAGCCTGAGGGCACTGATGGAACCCCATTGCAGCTGGAAAAGGGAACAGGAAAAATAAAAAAGCTCTTTACCCCTGGGGAGGGCAGGGATACGTGCTAAGTCCAGCATAACTTCTAGAAAGAGGCACAGGCACCAATGACGACCACACCCTCAAGCCCCAGGTTCCAGCGCCTTTTGTAAGAATCACGTTCAAGCAAAACATCAGAGAATGTCCTCCCTACCACTAACCCAAAGTGCTAGCAATATCAAGTGTGAAGTAAAAATAAGTTGAATAGAGGCGCCTGGGTGGCCTAGTCGGTTAAGCATCTGCCTTTTTTTTTTTTAAAGATTTTATTTATTTGACAGAGACAGCCAGCGAGAGAGGGAACATAGGCGTCAGGCTCCTCCACTGGGAGCCTGCCTCTTCCCCCGCCTATGTTCCCTCTCTCGCTGGCTGTCTCTGTCAAATAAATAAAATCTTTAAAAAAAAAAGGCAGATGCTTAACCATTGAGGCCACCAGGCGCCTCTATTCAACTTATTTTTACTTCACACTTGATATTGCTAGCACTTTGGGTTAGTGGTAGGAGGACATTCTCTGATGTTTTGCTTGAACGCGATTCTTACAAAAGGCGCTGGAACCTGGGGCTTGAGGGTGTGGTCGTCATTGGTGCCTGTGCCTCTTTCTAGAAGTTATGCTGACTTAGCAGTATCCCTGCCCTCCCAGGGGTAAAGAGCTTTTATTTTCCTGTTCCCTTTTCCAGCTGCAATGGGGTTCCATCAGTGCCCTCAGGCTGTAATTTTTTGCTTTCTCCTGCAGTTTAATGCTTCTGTTTCCTAGAAGAAATAGGAGAGAATATCTGGGCAGGGTCTCATTGGTGGCTATCATTTTCCTTCCCCAACTTTGGTGGGTTTCCACCAGTGTTCCTCAGGCTACAGATTTTGTTGACCTTCACCGAGTAAGGCTTTTTTCCCTGGGGGCTTGGGCCTATATGGAGTTTCAGCAGTGACTACTGTTTTCTTCCCCTAGCCAGCCCCACGGAGCTTTCTCAGGGGTTCTCCCAGGCTTCCTCATGAGGCCCTGGTGGGATTCCTGGGGAGAAAGCCTACACAGGGTGGGGTCCTTCTTGTGTCTCTGCTCCCGGGCTTCACACTAGCCCATACTAAGCCGTTAGCAACCATTAATTTTCTTACTGAACTCTGTCCCATGCACACAAATGCTTGGGTCCCATTTCTCCCTGCAGTTGCCTTTCTCCACTTTTCAGAAGAGTTGTTTGCCCACAACCTCTGTTCTCCGGTGTTCAAGAAAAGTAATTAATTTTCTGTTTCTCTAGCTTTTTCTTGCTGTAAGGGTGGGAGAAGTGTTCTTTTCTGGCTCTCTGTTCTCATTGACTGAAACTGGAAGTCCTGTTTTTTTTTTTTTTAAGACTTTATTCATTTGACACAGAGAGAGAGAGAGAGAGAGAGAGAGAGGAAGAGAGGGAGCTCATGAGCCAGGGTAGAGGGAGAAGCAGACTCCTCCACAGCTGAGGGGAGCCTGACACGGGCTCGATCCAGGAACCCTGGGATCATGACCTGAGCTGAAGGCAGAGGCTTCACCAACGCACCCAGGCGCCCCTGGGATTCTTTTGATGCACACAGATTCTTCATTTTGATGAAGCCAAATTTATCAGTCTTTTCTTTGGTGTGTACTTTGTGTTTTGTTGACTGACCACTGTGTGTGACCTAGTTCTTTTAACAGACACACCTGTTAAGGCAGAACAGACCATGCTATAGAAGTTCATGTAAGAGCCTAGAATTATTTGGTCCTTGAATCCAGGCTTAGATTTCCTATATCGCAAAAGTGTTAACTCTGGTTGTTCTTTATGCATATAGGACAATATTATGTTTATTTCTTCTGAGTCACTCTGGTAAGTTGTATTTTCTTAGAATGTGTCCATCTAATTTGCTTCAAATTTATCAGCATTTGCTTATAATAGCCTATGCTGTAGATATCTTTATTATTTTTATACCTTGTATTTTGTATTTATGCATTCTGGGTTGTTTTTCCCTTTGATCAACCTCACCAAAGTCATTACTATGTTACTAGTTTTTTAAAGAAAGTCTGTTTTGGGTGCATCTGGCTGGCTTGTTAGAGCATCCAACTCTTGATCTTGAGTCATGAGTTTAAGCCCCATGTTTGGTGTAGAATTACTTAAGAAAAATGAGTAATAAAA
>NW_024425563.1:20854914-20859364 GCF_017311325.1 Ursus maritimus | reverse complement strand
AGGCAGGCTCCCAGTGGAGGAGCCTGATGTGGGGCTCCATCCCAGGACTCCGGGATCACACCCTGAGCCGAAGGCAGATGCTTAAGGACTGAGCCACCCAGGCACCCCAAGCATCTGCCTTTGGCTCAGGTCATGATCCCAGGGTCCTGGGATCCAGCCCCGCGTTGGGCTCCCCACTCAGCAGGGAGTCTGCTTCTCCCTCTCCCTTTGCCTCTTCTCCAGCTCATGTTCTCTTTTGCTCTCTCTCTCTCTCTCTCTCTCTCTCTCAAATAAATAAAATTTAAAAAAAAATAAGTTGAATACAGCTGGAAGGAATTGTGAAAGACAGACTCTCTGCAGAGCAGCAGAGAGGGAAGACTTACAGCCAAATGGGGGGACAAAGAGGTATCACTTGGGGGATTTGCAGCCTGTGGCGCAACAAGTTTTAAACGCAGCCCAACTCCTGACTAGATTAACACAAATCCTCACACTGAAGATGCAGCAGAAGAAAAGCCATGTGCCAGGTCTGGACGTTTCACGGAAGCAGAATCATACAATCAAGAGTCTCTCATGACTGGCTTTTTCCAGTTTAGTTTCACCCGTGTTAAAGCAGGTGTCAGTTCTGTGTTTCTTTTGGCCGCTGAGTGATACTCCACTGTATGGACATACCACATTTTGTTTATCCGTTTATCAGTTGATGAACGGGTGGGTTGTTTCAACTTTTGGCTCTTTGAAGAATGCTACTACGGACATTTGTGTACAAATTTCTGTGTAGACATATGTTTTCGTTTCTCTTGGATATATGCTTAGGAGTGGAATTTCTAGATCATATGGTAACTCTGTATTTAGCATTGAGGAACTGCCAAACTGTTTTCAAAAGTGACTGCACCATATTACGTGCCCACGAGCAGTGTATGAGGGCCAATTTCTCCACCTCCTCACCAACAACTGTTATCATCTGTCTTTTTCATTACAGCCATTTTACTGGGCATGAAGTGATATCTCGTTGTGGTTTTAATTTGTATTTCCCTAATGACTAATCAAACACAGCAATATATAAAAAAGGATAATACATCATGATCAAGCAAGGTTCATCTCATGGCTAATTCAGTACTTGAAAAGCAATCAATGCAATTCACCATATTATCAACAAAATGAAAAACCATCTGATCATCTCAATATATGCAGAAAAATCACTTGACAAAATTCATCATTCATTTATGTTTTTAAAAAAATCTGAGCAAACTAGGAATAGAAGGGAATTCTCCTAATCTAATAAATGGTATCTTCAAATTAAGCCAATAGCTAATATACTTCACATGGAGAGACTGAATGCTTCGCCCTTAAATTGGGGAACAAGGCAAGGATGTCCTCCCTCACCACTCCTATTTAACATTGTACTAGAAGTCCTAGCCAGTTCAATAAGGGGGGAACACCTCTTATATAACTTAAACTCAACAATAAAAATATAACTCATTTTTTTTATGTGCAAAAGATCTAGAAGGAAAAATTACCAAAGAAGATATACAGATGGCAAATAAACATATGAAAAGATGTTCAATGTCATTAGGCGAATGCAAATTAGAGCTACCATGCAATACCATTACGCACCTATTACAGGGCTAAAAACAAGGTGACAAGGCCAAATGTTAAACAGGAACTCTTCTTTTTTGTTGTTGTTGTTAAGATTTTATTTATTTATTTGACAGAGAGAGAGACAGCCAGCGAGAGGGAACACAAGCAGGGGGAGTGGAAGAGGAAGAAGCAGGCTCATAGCAGAGGAGCCTGATGTGGGGCTCGATCCCACAACGCCGGGATCACGCCCTGAGCCGAAGGCAGACGCTTAACCGCTGTGCCACCCAGGCGCCCCTAAACAGGAACTCTTATACATTGCTAGCAAGAGTGCAAAACAGGACCGCCACCTTGGCAAACAGTGCAGCACTTTCTCTTAGTTAGGCATACAATCACCATACGACCCAGCAAGTGCATTCTTAGTATTTACCCCCAACGGGCTGGAAACTTGGGGTCACTCAAAAGCCTATATGCAAATGTTTATCACAGCTTTATTCATCATCAGACTGGAAACTACCAAGATATCCTTCAGCAAAGGAATGGAGAAAACAAGCTGTCATACATCCATACAATGACGACTTAGCAATAAAAAGGACCTATTGATTCATATTACAGGGATGAATCTGAAAGATATTTTAAGTGAAAGAAGCCAGAAGGCTAGAAGTGTTTGAGGTCACTTATAGGATATTATGGAAAAGGCCAAACTGTAGGAATAGAAAAGAGGTCAGTGGTTGAGGGAAAGGAGAAGAACTGACTTAGGACAATGAAACTGTTGGTGTTGTTTTAGACTTTTTTTTTTTTTTTTTTTAAGTAATCTCTATACCCAACGTGAGGCTTGAACTTACGACCCTGAGATCAAGAGTGGTGTGCTCCACTGACTTAGCCAGCCAGGCATCCCTGGAACTGTTATATGTGTGTGTGTGTGTGTGTGTATGTATATATATCACTGTGGTCATGGATACAAGACTGTATTTGCCGAAACCCATAGAATTGAATACCCCAAAGAATTAACTTAGCACAAATTTAGGGGAAAAAAAAACCCTGAGATGTTCAGGAAACCCTAGGATGCAATGGAGTCTATGAAAATAAATTTATGTTGCAAATGTATAAAATAACCTTACTGGAGGGATGGGGAACACAGTGGACCAAAGTCACTGAAAAATAGTTTATCGACTGGGTACTGTAAAGCTAGAGACAAAACAAACAGTGTACTCAACGGGATCAATTTCTTCCTCAGAAGAGTGTGGGTTGTCAATTAAAAATCTACAGGGACGCCTGGGTGGCTCAGTCGGATAAGCGTCTGCCTTCGGCTCAGGTCATGAACCCAGGGTCCTGGGATCGAGCCCCGCGTCGGGCTCCCTGCTCAGCGGGGAGCCTGCTTCTCCCTCTGCCTCTGCCTGCTGCTCCCCCTGCTTGTGCTCTCTCTCTCTCTCTGACAAATAAAATAAAATAAATCTACTCTGTGTATACCGAGGTTGGTAAATACGAAAATAAATGATGACTAACATAAACCAGGTTTCTCACTGTCAGAGAAAGAAGTTGCAAATAGGCAAGGCAGGTGGGGAGGAAGCTACATGAACCTGGGAAGTTTGATTAGTGACAGATGTCAGTATGAACTCATGTGTTAACACATGCATACAGATAAAGAAATATACAGACAGATGTGTGCACACACAGGTGAGGACACAAACATATATTTCTTAATTCTCCACTGAGAGGGTCTAGAAGCCTCAACATGCCAGCAGTTATGAAGGATCCCCAACCATTCTCCAAAAACACGAACTAGGGCTCTTTGGAGAAATGGCTTGATTCTAGTGCTGATGTAGGGAAAATGCAAGATGAGCCTGGGACATCTCGTAATGCCAGAAAGTAAAGAAGTACTTAAAAAAGAAGTGGGTCAAGTCCACGAGACCTAGGGAGCAACCTAATATACATTTCCTAATGTATATCATTGTTGAATTGCTGTGTTGTTCACCTAAAACGAATACACGGTTGTATGTCAACTCTACTTCCATAAAAAATAAATAACACAAAACCCCAGTCTAATCATGAAAAAAACAAAACAAAACAAAACAACCCAGCAGACACACCTAAATTG
Source organism: Ursus maritimus (assembly GCF_017311325.1). NCBI lineage: Eukaryota > Metazoa > Chordata > Mammalia > Carnivora > Ursidae > Ursus > Ursus maritimus. The sequence goes on along the minus strand of NW_024425563.1, from coordinate 20,855,715 downwards.
AAGGGCCATTCTACAAAACATCTGGCTAGTACTCTTAACAACCAGCAAGATTATGAACAATAAGGAAAGACAGAAAAACTGCCACCGATTGGAAGAGACTAGTGAGACATGCTGACGGAATGCAATGTATTCTGGAACAAAAAAGACCATCGGGGGAAATAACAGTAAAAGGGGAATAAGATCTGTAGTTTAGTTAACAGTATTGTACCAGTGTTAATTTGTCAGTTGTGATAAATGTACCGTGGTTATGTAAGATGGTAATATTAGGCAAAGCTGAAGGAAAGGTATATGAAACTCTCTGCATCATCCTTGGAACTTTCTGGCACTAAAATTACTTGAAAAGCTTTTAAAAAAGAAACCAAAAGGAAAATGAAAAAGAATCAGAAAACAGTTACAACATATATAATCATAAAAGATTAGTATCTAAAATATCTCTTTTTTAAGACTTTATTTTTTAGAGAGAAAATGGGGGAGGGGCAGAGGGAGAAGAGAATCTTAAACAGACTCCCCGCTGAGCAGGGAGCCAGAGGCCCATGGATCTGTCCCCAGGACCCTGAGATCATGACCTGAGCCAAAACCAAGAGTCTGATGCTTAACCTCCTGCACCACTGAGGCGCCCCTAAAATATATTTCTTAAAAACTTCTGTATTTAAGAAAACAATAACCCAACAGAAAAAAAGACAATCAACTAAATTGGTATTTTACATAAAAAGTAGCACAAGGGGCGCCCAGGTGGCTCAGTCGGTTAAGCTTCTGACTTCAGCTTGGGTCGCAGGGTCCTGGGATCAAGCCCCACATGGG
>NW_024425563.1:20710397-20854904 GCF_017311325.1 Ursus maritimus | reverse complement strand
CTGACTTAGGACAATGAAACTGTTGGTGTTGTTTTAGACTTTTTTTTTTTTTTTTTTTAAGTAATCTCTATACCCAACGTGAGGCTTGAACTTACGACCCTGAGATCAAGAGTGGTGTGCTCCACTGACTTAGCCAGCCAGGCATCCCTGGAACTGTTATATGTGTGTGTGTGTGTGTGTGTATGTATATATATCACTGTGGTCATGGATACAAGACTGTATTTGCCGAAACCCATAGAATTGAATACCCCAAAGAATTAACTTAGCACAAATTTAGGGGAAAAAAAAACCCTGAGATGTTCAGGAAACCCTAGGATGCAATGGAGTCTATGAAAATAAATTTATGTTGCAAATGTATAAAATAACCTTACTGGAGGGATGGGGAACACAGTGGACCAAAGTCACTGAAAAATAGTTTATCGACTGGGTACTGTAAAGCTAGAGACAAAACAAACAGTGTACTCAACGGGATCAATTTCTTCCTCAGAAGAGTGTGGGTTGTCAATTAAAAATCTACAGGGACGCCTGGGTGGCTCAGTCGGATAAGCGTCTGCCTTCGGCTCAGGTCATGAACCCAGGGTCCTGGGATCGAGCCCCGCGTCGGGCTCCCTGCTCAGCGGGGAGCCTGCTTCTCCCTCTGCCTCTGCCTGCTGCTCCCCCTGCTTGTGCTCTCTCTCTCTCTCTGACAAATAAAATAAAATAAATCTACTCTGTGTATACCGAGGTTGGTAAATACGAAAATAAATGATGACTAACATAAACCAGGTTTCTCACTGTCAGAGAAAGAAGTTGCAAATAGGCAAGGCAGGTGGGGAGGAAGCTACATGAACCTGGGAAGTTTGATTAGTGACAGATGTCAGTATGAACTCATGTGTTAACACATGCATACAGATAAAGAAATATACAGACAGATGTGTGCACACACAGGTGAGGACACAAACATATATTTCTTAATTCTCCACTGAGAGGGTCTAGAAGCCTCAACATGCCAGCAGTTATGAAGGATCCCCAACCATTCTCCAAAAACACGAACTAGGGCTCTTTGGAGAAATGGCTTGATTCTAGTGCTGATGTAGGGAAAATGCAAGATGAGCCTGGGACATCTCGTAATGCCAGAAAGTAAAGAAGTACTTAAAAAAGAAGTGGGTCAAGTCCACGAGACCTAGGGAGCAACCTAATATACATTTCCTAATGTATATCATTGTTGAATTGCTGTGTTGTTCACCTAAAACGAATACACGGTTGTATGTCAACTCTACTTCCATAAAAAATAAATAACACAAAACCCCAGTCTAATCATGAAAAAAACAAAACAAAACAAAACAACCCAGCAGACACACCTAAATTGAAGGGCCATTCTACAAAACATCTGGCTAGTACTCTTAACAACCAGCAAGATTATGAACAATAAGGAAAGACAGAAAAACTGCCACCGATTGGAAGAGACTAGTGAGACATGCTGACGGAATGCAATGTATTCTGGAACAAAAAAGACCATCGGGGGAAATAACAGTAAAAGGGGAATAAGATCTGTAGTTTAGTTAACAGTATTGTACCAGTGTTAATTTGTCAGTTGTGATAAATGTACCGTGGTTATGTAAGATGGTAATATTAGGCAAAGCTGAAGGAAAGGTATATGAAACTCTCTGCATCATCCTTGGAACTTTCTGGCACTAAAATTACTTGAAAAGCTTTTAAAAAAGAAACCAAAAGGAAAATGAAAAAGAATCAGAAAACAGTTACAACATATATAATCATAAAAGATTAGTATCTAAAATATCTCTTTTTTAAGACTTTATTTTTTAGAGAGAAAATGGGGGAGGGGCAGAGGGAGAAGAGAATCTTAAACAGACTCCCCGCTGAGCAGGGAGCCAGAGGCCCATGGATCTGTCCCCAGGACCCTGAGATCATGACCTGAGCCAAAACCAAGAGTCTGATGCTTAACCTCCTGCACCACTGAGGCGCCCCTAAAATATATTTCTTAAAAACTTCTGTATTTAAGAAAACAATAACCCAACAGAAAAAAAGACAATCAACTAAATTGGTATTTTACATAAAAAGTAGCACAAGGGGCGCCCAGGTGGCTCAGTCGGTTAAGCTTCTGACTTCAGCTTGGGTCGCAGGGTCCTGGGATCAAGCCCCACATGGGGCTCCCTGCTCCGTGGGGAGTCTGCTTCTCCCTCTGCCCCTCTACCCCACTCGTGCTCTCTCTCTCGATCTCTCTCTCTCAAATAAATAAGTAAAAATCTTATTTAAAAAGCAGCATAAAAAGCCCACGAACGTCTAAAAATACGTAATTGGGGAAAGGCAAAATGAAGTAAGAATTATTTCATCACTAGATTGGCAAAATTTTGTAAAGTCAGACAATAACAAGTGGCAACAAGAATACAGAATATAAACTGGTACAAACACGCTGGAAAATAGTACGGTGTTCCGAAGTGAAAGGTGCACATGTCTCTCGATCTACAACTTCCAGTTGTACCACTCGGCATTTATCCTAGGGAGCCATGTATGATCAGGATGTGTTCATAAGAATGCCCCTGACAGGGCGCCTGGGTAGCGCAGTCGTTAAAGCGTCTGCCTTCGGCTCAGGGCGTGATCCCGGCGTTGTGGGATCGAGCCCCACATCAGGCTCCTCCGCTGGGAGCCTGCTTCTTCCTCTCCCACTCCCCCTGCTTGTGTTCCCTCTCTCGCTGGCTGTCTCTGTCAAATAAATAAATAAAATCTAAAAAAAAAAAAAAAAAAAAAGAATGCCCCTGACAGGATTGCTACATTGGCCCCATACAGGTATCAATGTTTGCCCACGGTTTGCCCAGATGGTATATTCAGGTATATTCATATGCTGGAATATGACACAGCACTGAAAATCAGTGAATTGTGTATTATGTTATATACGTTACATAGTATAATACCTGTATTTACAAGAATTAATCTAAAAATACTAAATAGAGGTGCCTGGAAGAACATGTAACTCTTGATCTCGGGGCTCTAAGTTCAAGCCTCATATTGGGTGTAGAGACCACACACACACACACACACAAAAAAAAAAACTTAAAAAAATACTAACTAAAAGAACAAGAATACTTAATATGATTTATATGATTATTTATTTATTTGACAGAGAGAGAGCACAAGCAGCGGGAATGGCAGGCAGAGGCAGAGGAAGAAGCAGGCTCCCTGCTGAGCAGGGAGCCCAATGTGGGGCTCGATCCCAGGACCCTGAGATCATGACCTGAGCCGAAGGCAGATGTTTAACCATCTGAGCCACCGATGTGCCCCATATGATATTGTAATAGGGCTCAAAAATTGGCAAAGTGAAACAATATATTTTTAGAGATAGAAATATAGAAAATATTAAGATTCTACAGATAATTTAGTACTAATTTAGGACAACGGCTACTTCTAGAGGGAAAGGGGGAGATGCCACGGGGGCTTCTGCTCTCTCCCCGTGGTGCTGAATGAAGAGCCTCACCTGGCAGTCCCAACTTGCCCTTTCAACGGGGAACAGGGTAGGTGGAAACCTAACTAGGGCTGATTGAAGGGAAGTGCGTTTGTGTGTAGATAATATCAAACATTAGGTAGGAAAAGGAGCAGAGAAATCACTAGAAGGGGCTGGAATAGTAAAGAAAGTTTTGCTATTCTTTTGAAGGCAGGAAAGGCTGAGAATGCTGTTTTGTTCCCTCTGTAATGTCTCTTGGATCCTTAAGATACAGAAGAGGATACAGGTGTGTAAATCCTCATTCTCCACCACCCCCGCCCCGTGGAGGACCTGACCTTCATTAGACGGGCAGACACTTCCCGCCTTTGAAAGGATGGGTACAGGCGTTAAGTACATTTGTCATTTTGGTAGCAGGAAGATTCAGTGTTCTCCATCAAGCCGCGCTGTTATAGATGAAATCATGTGCAAGGGAAAAGTAGGAAATGCTCATTTTGAAAGGGGGAAAGTGAGCCTACTAGAAAATGGTTCTTGAACTTCAGTGAGTATCAGAATCACCTGGAGCGCTTGTTAAAACCCCAAGTGCAGACCCCAGAGCCAGGGTTTCTGATTCAGCAGGTCTAGGACAGAGCAAGAGAATTTACATGTCTAGGGGCGCCTGGGTCAGTCTGGGATAGAGCTCCATGTCGGCCTCCCTGCTCAGGGGGGACTCTGCTTCTCCCTCTGCTCCTCCCCCACCTCCAGCTTGTGCCGTGCTGTCTCTCTCTCTCAAATAAATGAATAAAATCTTTAAAAAAAGAATTTATGTGTCTAACCAGTTCCCAGATGATTCTGCTGCTGCTGGTCAGAGGACTGCATTTGGGAACCACGGTACTAGAGAAGGAAAGGATGAATGCCAGGTGGTATTTGGTGCCAAACGGAGGCCTGGAATCACAAATTGAAAATTAATCCAATCAGCCGGCATGTGGTTTTACCCCAGCAGTGTCCTGCTTGGGCGTGCACACGGAAAAAGTGGAGGCAGAGTTCATGTGGAATGGGGTTTGCTAGGTGAGTACGCCCGCGGGACAGGGTGCAAGGGACTTGGTATTTGGGAGGTCGGGGTTACTGTGGTGGAGAGTGAGGACAGGAGGGATAAGGACAGATGGGGGCCGACAGCCACGAGGAAAGGATGGGTCACCAGACCAGCTGGATTAGGTTCAAGCATTAGGTCCAGGTGTCCTTGAACAAAGGATTTGGAAGGTAGAGAAACAGTGATCAAAGAATGCAATGCTTAGATTTCAGAGGTGGTGCAGTTTGGCGCAGTGGTCACGTTCAGGGTGTGAAACGGGTGACCAAATGAAGTGGAGATGGGAAAAGGTCTAAAAATGGGAGGCCAGGGTATCTCATTGTTTATACAAGTGGGTACTGAGGTCACCCAGAATTGAGAAGGAGAGGGAGGAGTGGGGGGCGGGGGAGTGGGGGACGGGGGAGCTGTCGAAGAGGTCAGAGGTAACAGCAACCGGGAGAGACCGTGAATCCGGTCCTGAAAGACCCGAACGGGTGCTGGGGGATGCACCAGCAAGGCGCCATTCCTTTGCACGCCTGTCTGCATAGGGGGAGTGGGAGGAGAAGCTTGGCCTGTCTTCTCCCCTGGGGAGAGGAGAACACTGCTCTCAGCCTTTGGTGAGGGCCTGCTTCCTCCCATTCCTGGCTACTGACAGACCTGGGGTGACTGGCGGCTATTAATAGTGGGAAAGGAAACTGGAAAGAATGCCCCAGGAAGAGGGCGTGTGGAGGGAGGGCAGGAAGGCAGTGAGCTGGGAGGGAGGGCCAAGCCTGGATACCAGTGTCCACCCCTCCTTCCTTTGTTACCACCAGCTCATCACCCCCAACTACACTTATCTCCAGGGAAATAACACCGAAAAAGCTGGGGGGTGGGGGTGGGGATAAAATGGCAGAAACCAGGTGGGATCAGCTGGGGTCTTCCCGGATTGGTGTGATAAAGGAAAGCACGCAGACTGGGAATCCAGAGATCTGAGCTTTCTGGTCCTGGCTCTGCCTCTGATCCCCCAAGGCCTCGGCCCCCCAGAAGCCCATGTGTTAAAAGGACAAGATTTCTAAGGTAGAAGCACTTTCCTAAGCATGACATAGGTAAGCCTGCTTTTGCTGTGACGACAGCCCTTTCAGAGGCCTTGCTCTGGGCATCCCTTTCCAAGAACAGACTGACCTCAAAACTCACTTTCCAGTTTGTGCCACTTGTTTCCTGACCCTCTCCCCTCCCAGGAGCCTGATGCTACCCCACGTGCAGCCTGGTTGAAGTCTGAGCCCCTCCTGGCCTGCTAGAGCCCACCTCTCTCAGACCCAAATCCTGCGGCCCATGTGGGATTGGTCTGCTTACTGCCAGGCTCCTGGGTGGTAGCTGCGAATTACAGCCACGTGGGCCAAATGGGGAGCTTTGGGAGGATGCAGGCCCCAAACTCAGATGCCCTGTCTCTGCACCACATTCACTCCCTTGCTCTCCTTGGTGTGCCCCCATGTTATGTCCCCACCTCTGTGCTTCCGTGTACCCCTCATTCCACGCAGGTCTTCACAAGTCCCCTTCCTCAGCCTTGTCTGGTCATCCTTCCCTGCCACCTCCCTGCCTCCTACTTAGCTTGGCACTCACTGACTTTCCCCAAGAGGTCTTTCTGGATTCTGCCCTCTGCCGCAGTGTGGGTCCTATCATTGGATGCTGTTTGCTCTGATGTTCTGCTCACCTGTCCTATACCCATCCCTTATAAATGCTTGTCCCTATGGCTTTAAGAAAGCCGGTCCCCACCCCACCCCCTCCACCTGAAGGTCCCAAACAAGAGTTGGTGAGGGTGGGGGAGGTGTGGAAGCCTGACCTGTGTGAACAGCATCAGTAAGGGGCTTGTGGGCGGAGGACAGCAGCTGGGAAAGGTCAGAGCTCTGAGCTGGGAGCCCGGGGAGGGGAAGAGGGAGGCTGACTCCTCTCGCCCGGTACCAACCAGCTTCAGCCTTCTCCCCAGGTCTGCACTGGGCGCTGGGGAAGCCCAGACCCTCTCTGTGCCTTGGATCCTGTGTTAGTTTCCTCTGGCTGCCAAAGCAAATCCCCACAAATTGGGTGGCTTAAAACAAGTGAAATGTATTCTTTCACAGTTCTAGAGGCCAAGGTATGGCAGGCCTGCCCTCCCTCTGGAGGCTCCAAGGGAGACCCTTCCCTGCCTCTTGAGCCTCTAGGGCCGATCTCTGCCTCCTGGTCACACTCCTGTCGCCTCTCCTCTGTGTCTCTTACAAGGAAAACTGCCATTGGATTTAGGGCCCGCCGGGTCATCTCACCTCGAGATCCTTAGCTTAATTACAGCTGCAGAGACCCTTTGTCCAAATAAGGTGATAATCACAGGTTTGAGGATCCCAAGTGCCTTTTTTTTTTCTTTGCAGGGGTTGGAGGGGTAGGAGCAGGTAGGGTGGTATTTTTCGGCCTGCCACAGGTCCCCATCTGAAAAACCGGGATAATGACCTCTGGGGCTGTTCTCTATACCCCTCCAAACAGCCTGCTGCTTGGGCTGAGGGCCCCCAAAATGCATCTGGTCAGCTTCCCTGGCATAAGGGGTGCTATGGCCTGACTGGCTGTGTCCCCCAACCAAAGTCATCGGTTGAAGCCCTACCCCCTAATGGGATGGTACTGGGAGGCCTCTGGGAGGCAATTAGAGTTAGATGAGGTTATGAGGGTGAGAAGAGTGTCCTTACAAGAGGAAGACCAGAGCTTCGCCTCTCTTTGCCATGGAAGGACATAAAAGGTGGCCATCTAGAAGCCAGGAAAAGGGCCCTTAGCACAACCCAGCCCTGCTGCCACCCTGATCTTGGACTTCCCAGCCTCCAGAACTGAGAGGAATAAATGTCTGTTGCTGAGGCCTCCTGGGCTCACTTGTAGAGGCCCACACTAAGACAAGGGGCTGGGGGTGGAAGTTAGTAATGAGACTAGAAATGGCAGGAAGGGCTGCTCCAACTGTCTGGGGAAGGGCAGGGTCCCGGCTGCCCTCACCAGCTCACTGCGGCTGAGTGGTCAGGCAGACATGTGTGGCCACAGGTCCTGGTCTACCCTCCCTGCCCCTCCCCCGGGGTCCCCATGGCTCTGTCGGCCCCACTATGAGCCTGTCTTCTTGGTGCCTCTAGACAACAGGACAGTACCCCAAAGGGTTATCAGGCCTGGCTCCTCGGCACTGGCTCTCCCAGAGGGGCCCAGGGCTGCCCCCTCAGGGGAGATAATTCCGGGCATTCTTCAAATCTAGAATTGTTCTGCCCTTATCAGCTTGTTTCAGCTGGGCTGCCCGACACTCGCTCTCAGGGTGGGGCCCTGTCTGGCTGTTTCGCTGGGCAGGAGAGGGCTGCCACTGTCCAGCGTGGGTGTCTCTCCGCAATGGAGAAAGGCAGGCTTCACTTGGGTATACTCCTCCCTGCAGGGGAAGGCACCACGGCCACAGGACTTCATCCCACCTCTTCTTCCCCAAGCTAGCAGTTCTCCCTTCTTTCCCGTCCCCTGCACCAGGAGTGCGGTCCAGAGCTCGAGGGTATCCAGCTCCTGCCTACACACAGCCCGGCTCGGTCCCACTGTGGCCCCTCTCCCTTCCCCCCACGAAAGCAGTACAGGGTGCTTGAGAGCACGTACCTAGGAGCCCCACCACCTGGATCCAAGCCCCCGTTCCCCCCACACACGGGTTGTGCGCCAGGCTCCTCGGTTCTTCCATCTGTCCAAAGTGAAGAGGAGCATAATAATAGTAACTAAATCCCTTTAAGTACTTAGAGCAGCGAGTACACATAGAAAGTGCCCTTTAGCAAGGGAGCCTGGAGTCATGCCCGCGCCACAACTCCCTGTTACAGAGCCACGCTGTTACCCTCTGGGGGTGCTCACCCCTCTAAGGCCTCGACACAGGGGAGGGTGGACACAAGGCGTCCTCAGACCCACCGGGTCTCTTCCTAGGCTTCCCAGTGCTGCGTGGGCCCTTAGGTGACAGCGTCAGGGTGACCTGGAATCTTCCTGTGGAAGGAAGAAGAGCCTGAGGCCCGGCAGGGGCCCAGCTCTGGGAGGTGTTTCCTCACCTCCTCAGACAAGCCTGGGGGAGAGCGCGAGCAGGGGCGAGGGAGGAAGAGGCTTTTCTGCTGGCAGCCTCCAGTTCTGCTCTGACAGCAACCCCAGACAGACAGACAGGCCAGGCAGCCCAAGACTCCCTTTGGGCCAGCTGGGCTCTGGCACCAGTGGGCAGGGAACCAGCAGGGAGATGCAGGGTGTGCCCATCTCTCCCAGGCCTGGGTCTCCTCCTCAGTGAACCAAAGCTACATCCCTTCTGCCTCCTTCCCCATCCCACCCTGAGGGGTGTGGGCACAGACGGAAAGAGTCTGGTGGAGTGTCTGCCCCTGGAAGAAGGCGGGGAACTCACGTATTAAAATGTACTGACCACCCACTGTGGGCCGGGGCCTTTTAGGCGGCATTGACACCTAATGCTGAAAAACTCCAGCGGTTTCTGTGAATAAACCGAGGTGAGAAGAGGTAAACTGTTCGATGCCACAGAAAGTGAGGGGTTGGGGGGCTTGGTGCACAGTCAGACCGAGGACCAGCTTTCTTTCCAGGGCCCGCTGTGGCGCAGAGGAAGACCAGGGGCCACACTTAAATCTCTTGGATCTCGCTCTCCACTTGCAGAGTAATGACACTGTGACACAGTAATGTGTAACGGATTATTAGCAGGCTTTCTCTCCACAGCTACTCAACCTCGCTGTGGCCGGAAAAGCAAGCACAGGCCGCCTGTGAGCACACGGGTGTGGCTGTGTCCCAGGACAACTGCAGTCACACGCACAGGCGCTGAGCTGCACTTTGCGGACCCCTGATGTACGGGAGCCTCCTGGGTCTGGTGCTGGGCGCCGAGGTTTTTATCCAGCTGTGGACACAAGGCTGTGATTTCCCGAAAGAAGCCGATGAGAGCCACTTGTACCAGCCGACTATTAGAACCCAAACCACATGATGGCAGACTGGCAAAAAGCATTTGCAACTCATGCTACCAAAAAAAACCCCTAAATTGTTACCTACTCAAAAAACAAAAGAGAAAGAATAAATGAAAAAGATCTAAGAGCAAGCCCTGCCCTGGCAGGGTTCCCTCGCACCCGGAGCCCGCAGAGCACCCACCCCCAGCAGGTGCTTGCTGTGTTCCTGAGCTTGTGGCCACCTAGCGCTGGGCTCCCTCTGACCCCCACAGGAATGGCCAGGGCAGAAGGCAGCCAGCAGGCACACAGGTCAGGGCACCTAACTTGGTTCCCTTCCTCTTCTCCTCGGGGCTGGTTGCTCCTGGTCCGCAGAGCCTCTCTCCCTGGGCCGCCCCCACCCCCCGCACTGTCTGGGGCCTGGGGTTTGGGCTGCTGAGTTGGGTCAGGAGCCCCTCAGAGAACAGCTCCTCTCCTTTATCTTAACAGTGTTTCAGTGAAGAATTATATACATTCTGAGAACTGCACACATCACAGGTGTCGATGGAGCACCCCCTCCCCGGCCCCAGATCGCAGAACGGGACGCCCAATCCTGGAAGCCGGCTTGTTCCCTTCCAGCCACTGTCCATCCGCAAGGGTAAGCCCTCTTCTGACTTAAATATCATGGGCCAGTTTTGTGTCACTATCGATGGACGTCTGCGCCCGGCTTCTTGCCCTGGGCAATTTATTTGCACGATTCCTCCTTCTCGTGGCCTGCAGCTGTGGACTGCTCCCGCGCGGGGACATCCCACGATGTGCTCACCCACTCAACTGCTGGTGGGCGTTAGGGTGGCTCGCAGCACAGGGCCACTTGGCACGAGCTCACTGCAGTTCATGCCTTCGGCAAAATCTGTCTGCACTCACGCAGCGGCGTGCGGAGATGGGGCTGCATGGACAGGGCTGTTGCTGCAAGTCCCGCCATGTGTGGGGAAGGAGAGGCACCAGCAGGGCTGGCCCCGGGCCCCAGGTCCTGAGCCTCCCCATCCCGTGCCCACATGCCCCGCCCAACGGACTCTCCGGCCCTCCCCGTGTGGGCCACTCCACTCAGCCTGGGCATCCCAGTCTCATGCCCGCGCTGGCTAGCTGTCACTCCTATCTGGCTTTCAGGGGCTCTAGAGCAGCTCTGCTCTCTCCTTCCCTAGAAGACCGGCCTCAGGAGGCCTTAGTCTGCATGCGATTCTCAGAGGGGTGGCTCCAATGACCTCTGCAGTCTCTCCTGATGAGGGCACACCCGCATCCCACCCTCATCAGAAGCTCTCCAAGTGGGGGTCAGAAGGTGGAACCCCACCCCCACCCTGTACAGGACCGAGCTCCTCAGCAGAAAGCTTCTAAATACATTCTTTGGATTACTCATTATTCTAATTCTGTGGCTGAAGGCAGAGAGGTAAGAGGAGAGCCTGGAATTCAGTCAACTGTGCCACCAGAGACTGCAGCCCCGCCTCTGCCCAAGGCCCAGCTGCCTCCGCCCACTCAGAGGTCCCAGTCCTGGGCCTGCTGCTGGCCTCTGAGCCACCTGCCATGGCTGTTCCTCATGAGAGAAGCACGCACATGCTGACCCCTGCAGGTCTGGGGCAGGTGTTTCACGCTTCACGTGCGGGCAGCCAGCCAGGCCAGGAGAGGGGATGGGGCTGGGCTCTTCCTGAGCTGGAAAGACAGTCTAACCTCCTTAAAACAATACCCTTCCCAGGGCCTCCTAATCCCTTCAGCCGCTGCAGACCATGTGAATCCCGATCTGTGTGACCAGGCAGCGTGCCCGGGAGCTGCTAACCGAGTGCAAGCGGGCAGGGGAGATGCCCAGCCGGTGGAGCTCACCCCCCCGCCAGTGCCAGGAAGGGCTCCCGTGCAAAGGTCGGGACAACAGGACAGCACCCTGGGGACGAGACAGAGTGCCCTTTGGCCTGTCTTTCATGGGACCCCCTGTGCGACGTACATGAAGCCCCCACAATGGGAGGAGTGAGCTCTGCGGTATGAGACCCAGGTCCTGTGTTGAGTCTGAGGCCTCTGGGGCCTTGGTCTCCTTGTCACTCCAGGGAGACAGAAGTAGTTATCTTGGAACAAAATGAACACTTCAAAAAATGTGTAAGCTTTGGGGGGAAATGTTGAAATACTCCAAGTCTGCAGAGGGGCAGGTCTGGTGGGATGGGAAGCCAGGCTGGCAACCTTGCTGACACCCTACTGTGCGCTGGAGAGGCCTGGAAAGCAGGGCAGAGCGCTGTGGGGCCCGCTGGGCTTCATCAGGCCTGAGACCATGGGGCACAAGTATGGGCTTCCTCTCTCCGTACGCGGTGGCATTTTCTGCAAACCCACCCATCAGAACCCGCTTATCACATCACTCGAGCGTTTATCTAGCACTTACCGAGGCCTTATCGTACGGGCCAGACACTGAACTGAGAGCTTTCTGAGTGATCCCGCTGGTGTCTCCCACACCCTCTGGGGCAGCCCCATCATCGTGCTCCATGCAGAGCAGGTGGGACGGGCTGGGGGGGGGCGCGGGCAGGAGCAGAATCAGTCGGGGCTCCCATGACAACGAACCACTGCACAGGGCTCACACACGCCCGCACCCCATCGCTTCCCCCGGGACACCTACTGTTCTCTAAACCCCCGGGCACACACAGGCTTCCCGCCAAAGCACGCACACACTTGGCATCCAGCTCTTCCCTTAGTGGTCAGTTCGAAAACAACCTTGGTAAATATTTTTCCGAGGGAGCGCGTTGTCATTCCCACGCCACCTTCCCTGTCCCGAAGCCGTGAAAATAACCAGATGTGTACGGTTTTCTCCACTGCCCTTGGAGACCTCCGCCAGGGACCAGTAGCCGCTCCGGGCTGAAAACAAACAAGGGCCAGAAGCCAGAGGGAAGTCCAGCATAGAAGGTGGGACAGTTGCCTCTGGGAGTGGAATGAGAAAGTTCTGTGCGACGGGGCTTGTGAATTTCCCTGGGAATGACCGGTTTCCGCCTGCTGGAAGCTGAAGGTTAAGGCAGCAAGCAGAGCCTTCCAAATTTCCAAACTTTTTTTTTTTCTGCCCTGGAGAGAATTCTCCCCTTCCAGGAATAACACCTGCATCCTTCTCGCTGCAGAATAATCCACGTTAGTACATGTTCCCCATACTAAATGCGTGTGTGCTGGCGCCGGGGGAGCTAAGCCAAGACTCAGTGAGCTAGCTCCCTATTGGAAACCCCACTTACTCTGCAAAGCAAGTTAAAAATAAAGCCAAAGCTCCATCACCTAAGACTCACTGCGCGGCCCTAAGAAGTAGGGGAAGAAGCATGATGACTCCCCTGTCAAGCACAAAATCTAGACTTCTTTGGTGTTGAAGGACAGAGAAGGTCTGCTTGCCTGTGGGGAGTAGGGGGTCTGGTGGGGGTACTGCTTAAAAAGAAACAAACAAACCACATAAATGAATGTAGCTAAACAATTGAGGGCTAGCTCTCTTGCCCCGCCCCCCACCAAGGCCTGCAAGGGGGGGGGGGTTAAAAGCCACGTTCCTTTTAAACAAAGCCAAGTTGTCCCCCTGTGTTTGAGATGTTAGAGCTAGTCAAGGAAGCTTGGTTTCCTATGGGCTCCGCCTAGGGAAGTGAATCAAGAATCCCAAGCCAGCCTGGTTGGAGCCAGGTGTCCAAACAGCTGAAAACTCATCCCCGAAAAGTAGTCGAAGAGGCTTAATGACATCAGAGGGAGAACAGAAGGTGGGGGTGCGCAAACACACATACACATACACACACACACACACACACACACACACACGGATTTCAGGGCTCTTCTGTTCAGAAGAAACTTCCAGAAAAATGGCATGTTTCCCTTTGAAGCTTTTTGAGGTCAGGAAAGGGGGTCAGGTTTGTTTAGGTCACACAGGATTGATACCAAAGTCAGACCTGGGGCTTCAAAAGGCGTGGAAGCAGGGGAGGCAGCACCTCCTATCCCATGGCCTCACGCGCTCCCATGCCCCCGTTCTTTCTCCCCTCTATTGTGTTACCAGTCGGGCTACCATGCAAGGTGGGTACAGACGGCAAGGCCAAGTTTGTCTGGCCACTCCTGGGCCCAGAGCACTAAGGCGTACCTAAAATGGAAGGGGCTGGGGCGCCTGGGTGGCTCAGTCAGTTAAGCATCCAACTCTTGATGTCGGCTCAGGGTCGTGAGATCGAGCCCCGCTTCGGGCTCTGCGCTGGGCATGGAGCCTGCTTAAGATTCTCTCTCTCCCTCTCTCTCTGCCCCTCCGCCTCCTCCACTCACTCACTCTGTGCCTCAAAAGAGTAAATAAATAAATAAAAATAACAACAACAAACCAAAGAGGCTAGTTGGAACCTCAGGACTCCCAGATTTACCTCAAGACTGGGTAATTTACCACCGTCCTCTCGCCTCAAATGTCCCACCTGGAAAGTGGGTGCAGTCCTCTGGAGTGTGGCCTAACGCAAGGCCCCAGGACTTCAGAGACACTGGCCCCAGAGACTGTTGCTTTCTCATCTTCCCTGACAGCCTGGACTTCGCTTTTGCAGTGACGATATCATGCTGAACATGCTGCCGGGAAAGGAGCTGATGTGCACCCCGCAGCTGGGGAAGCAGCCGGGGAAGCAGGGGCCCGAGAGGCAGTGAGCTGCTGAGCAGTGGGGGCCACCATATGGCTGCGTCCACAGCCCTGCATGGCTGGTGGCTGAGCACATCCCCTGCTCTCGAAGCCATGCGGACCTCACTGTCCTCCACACCCCTGACTCATGACATCAGAACTGAGGGACCATGACATCACTTTACCCCACCCCAGCGAGGGAGAAAGAGGCAGACTTCTGGGCACCGGGTTCCACCTTCTTCGGTTTCTAGAAGGTTGTGGTCCAGCTCCTAAAACAGGCTCTCTATCCGGCGGGGCACATATGCTCCTGGTTCCAGCCCCTGCTTCCCCTCCTGCCCCTGGATAGGGACAGAGGCAGCTGAGATGAAGAGGAAGGAGGGCCTAGGCCAGGAAGACCCTGAGAGCTCCCATGCCAGGACACCATGAACCTGTGCACACACCCTTGCTCACCCAACCTCCAGCCATCCCCAGGGAGCTCCCCGCAGCTCTCCCTCCTCCGGCCCTCCTGAATACATCCACACGCTTGCACCCAGTGCTATTTTCCCAGTTCTGGGACCAAAATCATCAGGCAAGTCAGGCCTTTCAGATCACTGGGAAATACTAAACAGGAGGGTCCTCAAGACCTCCTGGGCCAGCCCCTCATCCACAGATGGGAACACCGAGGCCCACAAGGACTCCGGCCCCGGGTGGATGGAGCCTCTTCCTCTTGCAAACCCATTTTCTTATTTTGCCTGCTCTTTATTCACCACCCACCACACAGGACCCTCCTGGTACGTGCACCATGCCTGCCATCAGCCCCACACACAGACGCACACGTAAGTGCTTGTGCACACCAGGGCCTCACAGGAGGTCCCAAGGGCCGCCGGAGCTGGTGTGCTGACGTGACTGCCCCAGAGTACCCAGGCAACTCAGAGATGTGATAGTGTGCGGTCAGGACCAGACTTCCAGATTCTCCCCGGGGCCTGGGAGTAAAGCCAGTGTTTTTCCAGCCAAGTGCAACTTCCCCGGGATGCCGAGGGGAGACTGAGAGCCGGCGGACAGACTCCCACCCTGCCTCTCCCCGGGAGCCAGCTGTCGACGGCACCCGCTCTCTAGTGCCTCGGCCCCCTGTGGCCGCTGAGCAGCGGGAGCCAGGAGGACCTCAGGGTGAGAAGCAGCTCTGTGTGGGGATCCCTCCTTCCTGGCCAGGAGAAGGCATGTGCTGGGGACTGCGCCGACCACACAGGGCTGCTGCATGCAAGTGCAGGCTGCTCAGCAGCGCCCCCTAGGGCTGGGGTGCGGGGCTACATCCGCCTGAGCAAGGGGACCTGGTGCTCCCCGCCCCGCCCCTGCGGGGATGCCCTCTGTGCCAGTTGGAAAGCACAGGCAAGCTTGTGACTCCACCAAACAAGAGGCACCCCCTTTCCACCCTTCGGCTCCCTGACGCCCAGAAGAACGACAGCCTGAAGGTGGATGAGATCTGCGTGTAACCAGGGCTGAGGGCAAAGCCCCAAGCACCACCATCTCAGGTGAGCTGAGGGAACATCCTCTGGGGCCCCCTTCTCCAAGCCCCGGGGGGGGGGGCAGGATGACAGCCTCAGACTGAATTTACAACAGAAGTCGCAGTGCTGTCAGGAACAGGGACTCAGAGCAGCAGGGGCAGGACGGAGCACCACAGGGAAAGAGCCGCCAGAATCACCCGGCAAGCCACGTGTGCCCCCATCGGAGTGGAAAGATCAAATGCCAAAACTACGCACACCCACCGGTTTCTTAAGAATGCCTTCAACTTTCGTCTAAGAAGCAACAGCGTTGTTAAGTACCCACACGGGGCCGCGGTCCTGGAGTGAAACCTGTCCCTAGACTCTGGCACAGGTGGCCTTTCTGTTGGCCACAAGCTTCCGTGTGGCTTCCTGCGATCCCTGCAGGAACGAGGGCGCTGTAAGGCCGCATTTCCACTTCAGGGAGCTCCTGCGCCCGGCCCTGCGTGCCTGGTCCAGCTCCTGGGGGGCTTCCAGCACAGAGTCCCACACCCCTGGGTACCTCTCTGTCCTGGACAAACCGGGACAGGTGGTCCCTCTACTTTTACATCCGTATTTCCCAACAGATGTTCATGGAGGAGAAAAGGTAAAGTTTCCATGATTCGAGTGCGTTTGGGGAATGCTGAGGTAAGCAAAAGCAGTAAGGGGCCTTTCAGATCTGGAAGCACTTAAGATCATAATAGGTACTGACTTTCCAAGAAGTGAGGGAAGAGCAGGCAGCCTTTTCCAAACTTTTTCGATCATGCTTCTGTTTTATTCATGAAAAACTTCCTATTCGTTTATCAAACATTTACTTAGAGCGTACCTGTTAATACCTTAAGGACTACTGGTGTTCTCTTCAGGCACAGTTTGAAAACACACCTCATTTTAACGAGTTATAAAAGTAAAAAAACAAAGGCGCCTGGGGGGCTCAGTCAGTTAAGTGTCCAACTCTTGATCTCAGCTCAGGTCTTGATCTCAAGGTCATGACTTCAAGCCCTGTGTTGGGCTCCAACGTGGAGCCCTCCCCACCCTCCAAAAAAAGGTAAAAAAAAAAACAAACAAAAAAACAATAGGGTGCTAGCCCTCATTTACCATATGGGTAAACTGAGGCAATGCCCCCCCCCAGGGGGATGACTGTGCAGAAAGCCAAATGCAGCTCTGTGAGTGGTTCCTATCTTCTTCCCACTTCTCGTCTTTGGGAGGAGATACTCGGTTCCCTGGTTTATACTTGCTGCTGGATTGCAACCTCCCGAAGCAGGGAAAGTGTAGAGATGCCCTCATGCTTTGTTGTCTGGCTTGGATGGTGCCACCGTGAGTCTGGCCCTGGAGTCAGGTAGGGCTGGGGGAGGAGGAAGGAAGCTAGTTACAGGGTGACACTCAGATCTATGGCCTGCGTGGCGGCAGGAGCCGCAGCGGCCGGAGGAGTACTGACCTCAGTAGAAGAAGAGCAGTAGGATGTTACTCTCCACCTTCCCAGTGTGACGGGCAGGACCCCGGGGGCTGGCAGGATCAGGGTCTCGGTGGCTTCAGAAAAGCCTTGCCTTGCAGCCTCGAGGGAAGGGCCGTGCGTCTGAGACGTGGAGAGAAGGCACCAGGTGGGAGCCAGGAGTGTGTGTGGCGGGTGGTGCCGGCCACCACAGCCCCTCTTAGCTGAGCCCACTCTCCTGGGCGAGCGTGGTCTATGACATGCTCACCCTGAGTGACCCGGCCGTGGGCCAGCGAATAAATGGGCAAAGTCTTGGCCCTGATGCTCCAGCTGGGGAGGGGGTGGCGGCTGGCTCCCTTTCATCAGCCTCATGCGGGGCGAGAGCTAAAGACAATAAAAGAAAGAAAACCGAAACGTCCTGATGCTTCCTCTGTGTCCGGCACACCGATGCGATTGTCTTTACCCCTCACTCGTGGAGAAAGGCATTAAACCTAGTTTACAGCTAGGGAAACAGAGGCCCGGGAACGAGTGTGAAACCACAAGGCTGGCGAGGCCCGAAGCTCAGACTAAAATCCAGGCTTCTAACTTCAAAGCCTGGGGCCTCCTGCCAAGGATTTCAATTTTTCTTCTCTTTGACAGCAGAATTTTTCTCAAAGGAATTCTTCTGCGGAGACCTACCATTCAGAACAGATAAAAGCAGAGCTGCCCAAAGTGGGGGGGAATGAAGAGTCCCCCCTAAATTGGCCTCCTCTTAGCTTTCCCCTCTCGGTGTACCCCAACCTCTCGGTGGCCCCCCAAGGCAGCCCCACAGAGGACCTCCCCCGGGTTTGTGAAAGCCACTGGCCTCCAGCTGCGGCTCTCATGAGATTCCGTGGACCAAACTCTTAAGATGGTGCCTCCCTCCACCCTGTACTTGCCCCCGCTGAGCTGGAAAGGGGAGGATCCAGTGTAGAAATAAATACTCCTTTCCCATTCCAAGGACAGTGAGGGGAAGCAGGTCCCCCAGGGCCAACCCCGGAGGAGGCTCGGCTCATGGGTGGTCCCCAGGGCACCTCGGCTCATGGGTGCAACTCCAGGCTCAGGGGCCCTAGTGGGAGGTGGCCACGTTTCCTTGTGCATTGACAAGGAACTCTTCCATCAGCAGAGCAAAAGACTGGAGCCACCGCAAACAAGGGATAAGCTGAAACTGGCTTAGCTAAGGGGGGGCACAGCCATAGGCCATGAAGGACAAGTGCTTGTGTTCCCCTTGTGCAGAAGCAGTTGATCTGATTGGCAAGCTGAGGACTGGGCGCAGCTGCAGAGAAATCCCCAGTTTGCAGGGACCGAGTCTATGGTAGTATTTGCCAGTGACCTACTCCAACATCCATTCTTTGTGACTTTTTTTTTTTTAAGATTTTATTTATTTATTAGAAAGAGAGAGAACATGAGCAGGGGAGAGGAGGAGCAGCAGGGAGGAGGAAAAAAGGGGAAGGAGAGCAACAAACAGACTCCATGCTGAGCATGGGGCCCCATGTGGGGCTCGATCCCGCGACCCCGAGAGATCATGACCTGAGCCGAAACCAGAAGTTGGATGCCCAACCCACTGAGCCACCCAGACGCCCCCCATGGCTTCTCCATAACTGAACCACTGATTTTGGGCTAGCCATATGGGTGTCTGAAATAAAAATTACTCTTCCCTGAGGGAAGTATGCTTCCCTGCTTCCCTTGCAGCTAGGTGTGGCCACAGGACCAAGTTCTGTTCAACAAATGTCACTGGAAGTGTGGTGGGTGGTTTCTGGCAGGTACCCTCAAAAGAGCCACAGCCTTCTTGTTCTTTCTCCTGACAGCTGAAGCCCCAGTAGCCATCTTGGACCATGAGGCATCATGCTCAAGATGACAGATGCACTGTACCAGCCCTCTGACTGTCATGTGAGAGAGAACACTTCTGTCTTGGTCAGTCCACTATTTTGTAATGGCTAAGAGCAGTCAAATCAAGTTCTAACCACCAGCAGCCCTAACCTTCAACGGACGGTCCTCTGGGTAGGGGAAGCCTAGAAGCCGCCATCCTGTGGCACTCCTGCCTCCAGGAGTCCTGCTCCCCTTCATGCCCGGGCATCCATCCCTCCTGGGCCCAGGGCCAGCCCTGCCAGCCACCTGCCTCTCTTCTTCTGGAAGTGGACAGCACGGAACTGGCATGTAAGACTCTGGGTTCTAAACCAGCCCCGCCACTGACTCATTCATTCATTCATTCACTCGTTCCTTCATTTCTTCCTTCCTTCGTTCATTCAGCAGTTACAAAGTATCTACTATATCCTAGGTCCTGTTCCAGGTGTTGCAGCAACAGCACTGGACAGAGGACCTCGCCCTCATGGAACTTGTCTACTCAGGGGAGAGACACATGAAGAAAGAAATGAGTACATACCGGGGGATGAGTGCTTTGGGGAAAATATGCAGAATAAGGCAGTGAGGGTGTGTTATACAAGGCAGCCCAGATGCCCTCTCTGAGACGGTGGCCTTCCAGCAAACAGGGGACAGAAACGAGGGAGGGAGACATGGGGGTATTTGGGAGAAAAGCCAGTTGTGTCACCTACTACAAGTGTTTGGTGCTGTGCCTCAGTTTCCCCTCTCTGGAATGGTCTGTGAGATAAAAGCTGTCCCAAGACAACCTCGTGCTATCTTGGCTGGAGACTATGGTTCAGCGAGCATGTTCAAAGCAAGTTAGCATGGGAATTGGCCTGGATGGGGACCAAGGGGCCCCATGGACAGAGCTCTGTGAATTTCAGGTACGAAAGGGGCCGAGGTGTCCAAAGTGCCCTCCTCACCAGGCCTAGCTTCCCCACTGTCCTTTCTATGCTGAAAGGTACAGGTGAGATGGTTGTGGGCTCCTGGTCAGTCCATGTGTCTCCGGGGGCCTGGCTCTGGGAGGGCCCCCAGCATCCCAACCTGGGGCTGCCTGGCAAGCCTCAGTCAGTCATTCCTCAGAATTCTCTTCCCCCTGGGCCGAGGCACACAGCCTTCCGGCCATGACAATTGGCGGACGGGGTGCCACCCAGCGCCCTGGCCATAGGGAAGTTCGAGGTGGCTGACCCGAGGGGGATAAGGCTACAAAGGAAGAGAGGGTGGTGGTGGTTTGTCAGGGAAAGGGGTGGGGACAGAGGGAGGATGGGTGGCCAGGAGGCTGAGCAAAGCTGGGGGTCTGCGCTGGCCATCACTAGAGTGGTACAGGGTGGGACCACAGCCCAGGGCCAGTACAAGGGCTTGGGGCGGGGGCATGTGGGATGGGCCGAATGTGTGCACCAGGCATCCAACAAGCATTGCTACCAACCGTGTGTTCCAGATTCTGGCTGGAGGCTGTAGTCACGGCTGGGGCTCCCAGGCAATGGGAGATAGACAGTACAGAGTAACCAACATGGTGGCCAGCACTTGGACATGGTAGGGACAGCCTTTGGAGAGCCTCACTCCGAGTGATAAAGTAGCTCCAAGCCTCAACCCTGACGATGGAGGGATGGGGAGAGTCTGGGCACAGTATAGCATTGTCACCATCATGAAACCCTTTCTTAAAAGGGTCTTAATGAATTTCCCCAGTGCCCAGGAGAGAATTAGCACAGAAAGGCGTGGTCTAGTTCTATGGCCGCAGACCCGCGCACACACCTGTCCTGGGGCACCGTCACTGGGAGTCACTAGGACTTGGGCAAGCAACCCCACTCCCCGGTCTGCATTCCCTCATCTGCAAAATGAGTGGGTGTAGAAGAGTTTCAGAAGGCTTCCCAGCTCTAGAATTCTGTGTTCTATGATCTTCTGAGTTATTTAGAAGCAGTGTGGAAATCACCCTTGGCCAACGGATTTCTATTCTGAACAGCCTACTTGAAGGGGTCTAACGGTAAATGCTGCTGCAAATAGGAACAGTATTTGTATCCTCTGTGGAGATTCTTTCGAAGGCTTTCCGTAAGGGAATACCTACCATCATGAGGCTTGTGTGGCCCAGAGTCACAACCTCCTTGATCTTCTAACATCCCCATGACAAGGAGAGACCCTGAGCAACTTCACCTGTGTTCCTGGGAATGGGATGTGACAGGAAACACTGCCAACTGAGCTCCCAGCCCTGCGTCATACCCTCAGACGCAAATAGGAAGCAAGCCCAGAGCTGAGGATAGAGCTCCCTGGACTCTAGGTGTGGGGAAGTTTCCAGGCGGGCTGGGGCTAGGGCTCGGGCTCATGCTGGGGCTGATGGGCAGGGGATGGGCAGAAGAGGGCCATCCTCTGTCTCCAATATGCAGCTTCCATTCAGCAAGCTTGCAGAGGGCTCCTGGGGCCTCTACACGGTTGATGTGAAGAAGCAAGCTCTTATGAGGAGAGAACCACCTAAGTCCCAACCCCCTTCCCAAGAAGTGCAGTAAGCTGTCCAGAGGGTACCTCCCACTTTCCTGGGGAGTGGAGGGCCTTGAGCTAAGTGCCGAGCTGTCGTCACAACAGCCACTGGTCCGGTCTGGGATCCCAAGCCCGAAACCAGGGCCTGGGCTGATTCCCCTCAGGTGAGTAGTGCAGATAAAATGTCCAGCCACTGCTCAGTGCCCATTGCTGCAAGGGGCCCTGGAGGTAGAGACAGCTGCTGCCCCTGCCCTAGAGGGACTCCCAGCCGGAAGAGACACCCAAACGTAATCTGCTTCCATCTAGAAACCAGGCAAGGCTTCTCAGCAGAGATGATACCTGAGCACAGACAGGATTAAATCTCTAATCTTCCCTGCAGACGGATTCCAACCAGGTGTGGGGGGCCCCTTCCTCTCTCAGCTTCCAGAGGGCAGAGGTCTCAAACCCCACCCAGCAGGAGCCCCTCCTTTCCCTTCAAACATGGATGCCTCAGGAAAAGGTAGATGTGGTGCCTCTGTCCCCACTTCTGTGCCCTGGTGACTGCCGGAGGACACCCCTTCCGACAAGTGCCAAGCCCCCCTCTTCTCCCCCTCCTTGGGGGGCCACCCCCCAAAGTTCTGGCTGAGATGCCACCTGGGAGCTCTGTGACCCCCTACCCCTCCTCTTCTCCCAGCAGCTAAGACCACTCTGCTCCTAACCCCTCACAGCTTGCTCACTCTTGCCTCAGAGCCATGCCCAAGCAGCACCATGCTAGGAATACCCACCATCCCCTGACCTCATCCCATGGAACTTTCTCTCCGGGCTCTGAAAGCTCACCTCCTCCCCAAAGCCTTCCCACAGCTCAATCCATCTCAAGAACCCGCATCATGACCCCCAGCCTGTGTCTCCCCTCCACCCTGCAATTCATTCAGCCCCAGGCAGCCTATGAAATGGTCTCACCACCCCACACTTACCCTTTTTTAAGCTTTATTTATTTATTTGTTTTTATTTATTTATTTATTTATTTACTTGAGAGAGAGAGCGAGAGCACACAGCAGGGAGGTTCAGAGGGAGAGGGAGAATCCCAAGCACGGTCCCCATGGAGCACAGAGCCAAACACGGGGCTTGATCCCACAACCCCAAGATCATGATCTGAGCCCAAACCAAGAGTTGGACGCTCAACCGACTGAGCCGCCCAGGTGCCCCCACACTGACCCTTTTTACCTTAAAATCCCTGTAAAAACCCCCACCTCCTTCAGGGAGCTTTGCCTAGTTCACCACTACCCACATCTCACCACTGTTTTTGCACAAGCCTCCTTCACCCCCACCCTGTGGCTCAAAAGCTTCAGCCTTTGCTACTACGTATCAACTGCTACCCACAACCATTAGCAAAGTCCTGCTGCTCAGCGGCCTTAGACCCATCGAGTTCTCAATACGCATGCTTTATTCATCATCACAGCGAGGACTGATGGAGCTCTGACCGTGAGTCCAGCGCACTCATTCCCTATGTTCTCTCACAGCTTCAGAGCAACCTCCAAGGTAGCTTTGTCATTATTTTATGGACGAAGAAACCGAGGCTCAAGAGGTTCGCTCTTTTGTCTACAGTCTCGCGGGTGTGTCTGGCCCTAGGTCTGAGTGTTTTCCACCACACCGAGCCACCTTTCCCTTCCTGGGATTCACCCATGGAATGACTTGATCGGCCCGATAGTCCAAGTCAGCCTGTCCTTTCAGCAGCTCACAGGGCAGAAAACCCCAGACATGTTACATAATGAGAAACTAGAGGTGCTCTCTTCTCTTTTATTCTGTCTTACAGATAAGGAAACTGAGCTCAGAGGTACAATTGGCCACATGGTTCAACCAAACGAACATCAAACCAAAAGTACTGAAAAGAGGTCTGTCTAATGGTCGGGCCCCTAGGTTTAATGCTGCTTACGCTTCAGGCTGCGTGATCCGCCTATATTGAAAGGTAAGCTCCGTAGGAGACCTGGGTGGGGTAATTCCTTTGTAAGGAGACTCCACTATAACCCCTTATTGTTTAGAATTGAATCACAGGATTCCACCAGTTTGGGGGGATTACACCATCCTTACTGACCCCTATAGAAAGGTCTTAAATCAGCTCAGCCACTGAACATCACGCCTGCACCCCCCAGCCTTTTCTGCCTCAAGGTATACAAATAATAATAATAATGAGACTCCCTTGTGCTTTACATGCTTCCAAACACTTACCTTTATCCCTTATTATATATCACAACAGCATTTTAGGGATTGGGCACTAGGGGCTTGCACAGGCCAAGAGACTTGCTGGTGCGGATGGGAAGGCGGTGCTGGTCATTGTTGTTTACTTGTTTCCCATGTCTCAAGCTCCTTCCACATGCCATGCCCCGTGCTAGGCTTGAGGAGGGCTTCCTGGAAGTGGCGTGGTTTCTGGGCAATGCCCAGATGCTAGGGAAGGCAGTCCCAGCCTTGAAGCCAGCAGTGAGTTGGGCTTGGAGCTTTTTCCATGGGTGGCTCTGGAGTACCTCTTAGTGCAGAACAGCCCCTGGCCTCTCCTCAAAGCTCAGTCTCTTTAGGCTCTGGCACATGGGCAGCTAGTCTCCTAGCTTTCCTGGGGAACTAGCCTATCATTCCTGACACAGCCCACCTCCCTTCTGGGTGGTGCTAAGAGGCCCTCTCCAAAAAGGTGCATGTCAAGACCCACGCTGAAGTCTGGCTGCTCTGAGAGCACGGTTAGACTCCAGCATCTTCTCAGTCCTGCAGGTTGTGCAAATGCGAGGTGACTGTCATCCTCAGAGCCATTCAGACCAGTCTTCACACCACAACATACCATCTGGGACCACACCTTTGCCCAGTGAAAGTGCCCTTTCCTTTTAGGTCGAGCTGCTGGAGTGTCAGGGCCTCCCACAGTGGGATGCTCACACCTGCTTGCCCCCGGAAAACCAGCCCCTTCCCACCGAAGGTTCCATGCGGTGCAGAGAAGAGGCTGTGCTGCCATTTTATCCTACCCTGCCCCTAAGAGTTCAGCCCCAGATGCCAGGGCCTGCCAGCAGCAGGGTCCCTTCCCTCTCTGAGCTGTCACCAAAGGCCTCCTGGCCCCAGGGTAGGAGCACCACCTCCACTCTTTCTCCTCGCAGACATGTGCTCAGGTGGGCCACAAAGAAATGCATCTCTTTCCCGGGGCTGACCCGCTGTTCTTACGGTCATGGGACACCTGCTTGGCTGCGTTTGTGGTCACCCCTTTGTCCCCCTAAAAGGGTAACATTTAACCTTCAGAAAAAATATGGGGTTTTTTTTCCAAGGTGCACCCAAGCTTGTTTCATGAGACAAGTTCCTGTTTATACAAGAGCGGCTGGGTCTCACCTTCCTGGCCATGTGCGAGAAGGGAACTGTTTTCTTTGGTAGCATAGGAGACAGGTTTCCAACACAGCCAGGTGTCTCGGAGACTGCGGAAGATCCACTTACTACCCTTTTACCTGCCCCAGCACAGGCTCAGGTGAGCCGAACCGCACACACTGCTTGGAAAAACCTCTCTGCAAATGCGGAGCACATCGCCCGCGTGAGCCGTAACCAGAGGCTTGTCACCTGCTTCAGAGACTTCCTCGGAGCTTCCAGCCTGCCGTGCTTCTGGAATCAACGACTACACAATACCGTTGCTCATTCCCTCCGACACCGAGAAAAAGAGTGATCAGACTTGGGGGGTCCCGGAAAAGCGTGGAGCCTCGCGGTGCCCCAGGTCCCCGCTCGCTTTGGCCGCAAACCCATTCATGGCCGGCGCGCCACTGTTTGCCCCACCACAATCCACCTCCCACTCCATTGGCATGGAGACCGGGGACAACTCGCGCGCGGGCCCGGCACCTGCAGTGTTCTCCGGTTTGGAAGCGGAGTGTATGGTTCAAGGTCAGGGCTCCGCGTGTGGCCCCAACCCAAGGCGCGCTCAGGAGCTGCTCGGGGTCCCGCCACGAGGTGCGGCCCGGCCGGGGGCGCAACGGCACGGTGGGGTCGCGGCGGAGCACGGGCCACCACTCACCTCCCTCGGAGAGCGACCGCAGCGGCAGCAGGAGCAGCAGCAGCGCGGAGAGCCCCAGCGCGGAGCGCGTGAGCGCGGAGCGCATCGTGTCCTGGCCTCGGGCCTGGAGCAGGTGGCTGCGGGTCCGAGCGTCTGAACGGCGAGAGCGTGGGCGCCGCTCAGGGAGGCCTGGCTGTGGCTCCGGCGGCCGGGCGGTGACCCGGGGTTCCCGAGTCGCGCTCCGGCGGCCCCTCCTCGCGGCCGCTGCGGCAGAGCTGGGCTGAGGCGCGGCGCCAGTCGGCGGAGGAGCGGCGGGTGGCTGCGGCGCGGGCTGTGTCTGCGCGGCTGGGCCCGGCCGGCGGCTGCGGCGACTCCCGTCCCGTCCGCGCCGGCCCCCGCCCCCTCCTCCTCCCCCAGGAGCGCGCGGGAGGCTGCAGAGGGGCCGGGCGGGGCGGGGCGGGGCGGGCACTGGGCCGGGAACAATGAGCAGAGGAGGAAACTCCGCCCTGGAGCGCGGCGGGCGGGGGAACGCGGGCTGGCCGCGGGATCCGGGCGAGCGGCCCCCGGGCGGGCGGGGTGGTGAGTGTGTGTGTGCGCTCGGGGCGGCCGGGGGGCTCCCGACGCCGGACCGCTCCCCCGCCCGCTGGTGAGCCCGCCCCAGCGCACAGGTGTCTCCCGCAGTGCTTCGGTGGGGATCCGGAGGCACCCCCGACCCCGCCAGGGCCCTCGCACGCCCAAATCCGGAGCAAGGCGACCCCCAGCCTTGTGTGTTCGCCAAGGATCTTTCGAGGCCTCCGGGCTGCGGCGCGTTGTGCTGCAACTCCAGAGAAGCACGTCTCCCGACTGCCAGGTGCAACTCACCTGCGGGCGGGCCCGCCTTCCGCACCACTTGCGAGCAGGTCTGCGCTGCAGAGTGTGCGCTGGGCAGTCTGGACTAATTCGTTGCTTCATCTTTCCAAGCCTAGGTTCCTCACCTGTGAAATGGAGGTGATGGTTTTAAAAAAGAATAGGACTTTTTGAGGGAAGAATACGTGCCCGTCTGTGTTCTCAGGGCTTTACCGATATTATTTCATTTACTCTTCACAACAGCTCTATTTTTAGCCTCATTTTGCAGACAGGGAATTAAGTCAAAAAGAGGTTAAGAAATTCGCTCAAGACCCAGGAACTGGTAAGTGGCATACCTGTCTCTGAGAGTAGTTTGGAGAAATAGTTTGCACCCAGTGCCTGGCAAATACTAATTGCTCAACAAGTATCAGCTACTATCCTTATTCTTGCTGTATAAAGAATAAAGATTTAGGGCTCTGGGGGCAAACCCGATTTGGGTTCCAAATTCGTTTGTGCCCACCTAATTAGTAGTTAAGACTCTGGCAAGTTACTCTCGGTACCTCAGTTTTTCGCATCTGTAATATAAGGACCACATCACCAATCTCAGGGGCTTGCTATGAGATTTAACTAAGACAGTACGCGACGAGCACTTAACCCAGGACCAGAACACAGGATGAAGCGGCTGGCATTTGATGTGACAGTGAGAGAAATCTGCCTACTTAGGATGGGGGTGGGAGTTGAATTCCATAAACCGAGTTAACCCCGTGAAAGAACAAAGAAGAATCCCCTTTTTTGTTGTTTTTTTTTTTTTTATGTTGTTTTGTTTTTGCAAAAGCTGTCGGTGGGGATGTGGGGAGGAAAACGAAGTTCCCGGAGCCCCTGCAGAGGAGACGCAGCGGCGGCGCCTGGGCGGGGGGAAGTGGGGTGAAGTGGCCCTAGAAGGGGAGGGGTGATTCACCCTGGAGGCTGGGGGGGCGGGGGAGGGGAGGAGCAGCATGGATCTGGCTCACGAGACTCCTGGGGTGATAATCTGGAGTGTCTTTCAGATGCGTCGGGGAGAGAAGGACGGTGCCCGGGACCTAGCCCGGTTATAGGGACCTTGGACTCCTTGAGCCCCTCCTGTCGGCTGCACGCAGGCGCTGTCCGATTGGCTCAGCGTCTCTGGAGCAGCGAAGGAAGCTCTGGAGCCCTGGCTGGGGGTTCCTGCCGGAGCTGGGCTCAACCTTGGGAACGGCTGACCACGCTGTTTTCATCGGGAAGTTTCTGCAGGATCGTTCTGACCCTGTTTTCCATGCCGCATATGGGAAAGACAGAGGGTGTTCCCTGTAAATACCGTGGGATGTGTGTGACTATCATTGATGTATTTTAGTACTGTTCGCCTAATATCCATGTCAACAAAAGCTTGTTTCTCTGTCTGAAACCAAGCAGTACAATGTAAAAACTGGGAATTAAAAACTTTGCATTATATGCTCTCTGATTTAAACAGTGCTTTGCACTCTGATGAATCAATTTCTCTGGAAACCTGTAAAGGAACATGTTAGTTTTGTAAAGGGAGAATGTATATTTCAAAACTTGGGGCATTTTAAATTCCCAGGATTTGGGATCAGTCCAATTACCAGATCATGCAAAATTTAAAATGAGAGCAGACATCCGGGTTTAGGAAACAGGACCTGTTCTTTGTAACTGAACACTTAGCAAAATAAGAATGCTCTGGACCCTCCCAAGTATCCAACACCCTGCCCCCCCCCCCAACACACACACACTTATGCACAATGGGACTTTCAGGAATAAGGCCCGAAGCTGGCTGGGCTTACAGGGGTCACCTATGGTCAGTGAGCAGATCTGTCCCCAGGTAACTGGCCTGTGTCCTTAGTCCTATTTAGCAGCTTGTTCCCACTAGCAAGCTCACTGGCCCAGATCACCTGAGCTTAGAGTGGAAACTCAAAGCATTTTATAAATGCTATTCCACAATCCCTCTGGGATTTATTACATGTTGGTTATATTTATGCGTGAGTTAGCTCCCCTAGAAGATTTTAAACTTCTTAATGTGGGGTCTTTCTTATTCAACTGACACTTTTTTCAGACCACCCAGAACAGCCTAGCACATCACAGATATAGATCCAGATATAGATAGAGATATTGAATGCAAACATGAATGCCACCTGGGAGATATTACACAGGGGCGTATGGCACAAGGTTTAAAATGCTTTTTCCCATAGTTCCTGTTAAAGTCAGGGGGCATGATTATGGGCTCCGCCTGCAATTCAGTGACGTTGCTGACCACATTCTTAAGTGCAGGTTTGGTAAAGCCCTCCTTGTCCTCATATGAAATAACTTTAATCCCCAGTCACAGCATCTCAGTTGACGGATGGGACGGAACCTCAGCCACCACACCCCCAGTAAGAGACAAATGCATACATTTACCATCCTGAGGCCACAGCACCTGTTCACAGGTGCCAAGGATGCCCTTACTTTGGTTTTCTAACCCCTGACCTCCAAGTTCCTCGGGGGCCCAGAGTTGTATTTCATTCATCTTGGAATCTCAGTGCCGCGTACAGGGGCACCTGACTCCACGAAGGAGGCTAAATAGATAAAGAAGTGATTGGATTGTATCTACCAAATTGTATGATTCTGTGACTATCAGCTGGGGTTCAGGTTGGGCACCTCTCGCCAAAGTCATGCACCTAAATATGATTATTCATCAACATCTGCTCAAACGTGCATAGCATGTGGGGCTCTGTGCACAGTGCTGAGCAGGCGAACATGACTGTTCAGCCCCTGCCCTCTCAACACAAACACAGCTAACGTGCCATAGAGGCTATAGTAAGTTCATGAGCAGCCACGGAAGAAGCACAGAGCAGGACAGGCTCCGCGTGGGCTGGGGAGGTCAGGGAAGGCTCCTAAGGACGACAGAAGGTCTCACAGGAGGAGTGAGATTTCACCAGGGGAAGAGCAAAAGGGCAGGTATTTCAGGCTGGTGGAGAAAGGAGCTGAGAACTGCAGGTATTTTGCCTTAAGCAGAGTGTAGACGCGAGACTGCAGGAGGTCACAGTACTGGGAGAGGCTGGTGTATCTGTCCCTGCCCCAAAGGGCCTGAGCTCAGCGGTGGTGGGAGGGACAAGGAGGGATCCGACGCTATAGAGGGACTTGGGAGGCAGAACAGATAGGCGTTGGCGACCCATGTGGACTGTGAATACCCATGGGGCACTCAAGGGCCACGTCTAGAAGTTACATCTGACGCTGAAGCTCAGACCCGAGAAAGGACTAGAAATCGAGATTCAAGAGCCACTGAGGTGCAGGCAGGAGTTGTAGCCATGCACCTAACTGTGATCCCCTGAATTCCCAAACACCTCAGATTCAGAGAGAGCCTGGGGCCCAGTGGGTGTTCGAGCCCACCAGCAGCCGCATCACACGGGAAGAAAAGGCCAGGAGAGTTTGGCTGACCTGTCCCCACTCGCACAGCTAGTAAGCAGAGCTGGCTCCAGGATCAGAGTAGCACTCAGGCCACTACTGTAACCCGGCCT
Organism: Ursus maritimus; assembly: GCF_017311325.1. NCBI lineage: Eukaryota > Metazoa > Chordata > Mammalia > Carnivora > Ursidae > Ursus > Ursus maritimus. The sequence goes on along the minus strand of NW_024425563.1, from coordinate 20,825,313 downwards.
CTTGCAACCCTGTCAAGATTATCCGCATTCATGCATCTGTGTCCTGGGCTGTTGCTCTCTCAACTCAAAAAGCCTCAGGTCCTATGGCAGGAACAAAAGAGGATGAGCTGGGGAGATGGAACCGGGGGAGGGAGACTGGAGTCAATTCCCAATTAAGCTGGACTAAAAGAAGCCCAAGCCATCATGAGCTTCAGCTGTCTTCGTGACACGTTCGCGTTCGCCCCAATCTGCTTTCCAGTCTCATCCCCCATGGAGCTCCTGACCATCCCGTCCTGCCTCTGCCCCCGCGGGATAAAAACAGAATGCAGCCAGCTTCCTCCACCCTGGAGGCTGACCAGGGCCAGAGCAGGGCTTGAATAGTATCGTGGAGCCATGCCTGTATTCTGGGCAAGTGCTAAACACTTTACTCTCCTAAAATGACTTAATCTGCCTGCTCAGCGGGGAGTCTGCTTCTCCCTCTGCCTCTGCCTCTCCCCCTACCCCACATGTGCTCTCTCTTGCTCATACACTCTCTCTCTCTCAAATAAATCAATAAAATCTTTAAAAATAAATAAATAAATAAATAAATAATAAAATGATGTAATCCTCATACAACCGGAGAGGGACATATATTACCATCACCCCATTTTGCAGATGAGAAATCAAAATCTTTATTCCCCTGGCATCCACCCGAAGGCAGATGGAGCTCTGCTACGTGGCCTTCCTCTCTGGGGATTGACCTGCACGTGTCTAGTTTTCCTGGTGAGCCCTGAGCTCCTTGAAGAAAGAGCTGTGTCCTTTGGACCCCGGGCACCCTCGGCAGCTCCCAGCTCTGCATCTTGCACCTTCCCCTCCTTCCTCTCCTGTCTTCCCTCCATCTGCCACCAGGGTGTTATCCTCAGAATCAGGTGGGATCCTGTCCCTCATCTGCCCACACTCCTGTCTGCTTCCTGGTGAACAAAATCCAGGACACAGCATTCAAGGTGTCCACACTCCGGTCCTAATGAAACTTGCCACCTTCTTCTCCCACTGAGGGGGACAAGGCTCTTCAGATTCAACTGTGACACTCATTTTCACCTTTGAGTCTTTGCCTTTGTTTCTCCTTGTGCCTGGAATTTCTACGTGTCCCAGGTGGGAAGGCTCCCATGTCCTGCAGCCCTATTCTGGTCTGACCTCCACCTCTGAGGTCATGATCACGCCTCCTCTGGGTTCCCATTGCCTTGAGTTGATGCCTTCATTCGCTGACTTTGAATGGTTTTTGTGAGTTATAGACACATGCGAACCACAAGTCCTTTGAGGGCAAGAACGTCTATTTATTTGTATGTCCCTTCCATAGTTAGCATGGTTGAATAGTGGTGCTTGATAATAAAAACGATGTGAAGAGCGCCTGGAGTCCGCTGACCTTACCCCACGTGCTAGGGCTGAGCGACGTGTTTTAAGTCCATGAGCCTCATTTGTTTTTAACTGATTAGGAAACCGAGGTGTTTATGGAAATTAAGTAATTGGCCTAAGATCACCCAGTTATTAAGTAGTGGAGTCAGGATTCCAATCTGGCAGCCTGACTCCTAAAACCACACTGAACCTTTACTATTCAGAGACTGAATAAATGCATGAATGAATAGTGATATTCATTATACTATAATTTTGCCTGCTGTGTTTCATAAACATGGCTAAGATGAAATGTCTACCCCTGGGCCAATCTAGAATATACAATGCAGTTGCAGCAGAGTACCAGTGTCTCTCAATTCGGGAGATGACTGTTCACCCACACAACCCCTCCTACACTTGTCAAAACCCGTACTTCCCCGCATCCCCAAAGAAGGCCACCCCACTCAAAAATTGACATGGCCTGACTACAGGTTTCAGTCACTGAGACTTCATTATTCCCAGAGCTGTAGACCGTGCTTGCATTTAAGTGAAATACAGCAAGAACTTTTCACTGAATCACATCTCAAGGCTACTCACTCCATCTGCAAAAAATCAGAATTACTGCACACACACCCCTGCCCCCCACAGTGTTTTAAACTGCTGTGCCCAGTTCCTCCCTTTCACGCTCCAAGGATCTTGGCTGGGATTTCTAATGGTTTTTAGTCACTCTCTCTGGTCACTTGATTCACAAAACCCAGGTTTATACCCAGTGGATATTACTTCTGCTTCTTGGCCTTAGGTCTCCAAGAAAAGTAGCTAGTCCAAGCGTCCTTCTTCCTTGCCACGGAATGAGTAATACACACCGTGACCCCGCGGGGACCCACAGGCACAGGGTTGCAGACCCGTGAAGGTAAACAAGCTGGCCCAGATATGGGTGAACGACAGACACGGGACAGGGCTGGAAGCAGTGCCGGAGGTTCCCATGACTTCATTCACCTCTGGGGCATTGTCCTTCCCCTGTCACCAGGGCTTGTTGATAACATTTACACACTCGGTGAACAGCTGGGGTTGTGTGATCTGCCTCTGGGAAGCAGGGAGACAGTGCAGAGCCCAGAGCCCAGAGAGGGCAAGTCTACACAGGGCTGGCTATGGGCACCGAAGACAGAACGGAACCTCCCCGCCTCCCACAATCACAGACTCTCATCGCAGAGGCCACTTGGGAATTCCTGAATGCTCAGATTGGAAGGAATCCTGAAAAGCATGGACCAAGAGGCTTGAATAAAATCCCAGGTCCAGAGAGCCTTAGAGTGTAAGGAAGGGGTTCTCCCCTGACTCCTTCTGTTCCTTCATCGCAGGGATGGTTGGTGCATTTCTAGATTTTTTTTCCTCTGTGTATGCAGTTCTGGCCTTCCCGCTGCATTCAGAGCTCCATGAGGCCACCGGCCTTTCCTCTGTGCTCACTTTTACATCCCCAGGGCCTAGCACCGTGCCTGGTCATAGCAGGTGCTTGGTAAATACTGGTTGGATACATGAATCCATCTCCACAGATAATTTAAAAAATTGTATTTCTATTCTTTGTTCTACCATCAACTAGCTTATGATGTCAGGAAACTCTCCAAGTGTTAGTTTCCTAATCTGCTAAATGGGGTAAAAAATATCTACCCTAGGGGCGCCTGGGTGGCTCAGTTGTTAAGCGTCTGCCTCAGCTCAGGTCATGATCCCAGGGTGCTGGGATCGAGCCCCGCATCAGGCTCCCTGATCTGCTGGGAGCCCGCTTCTTCCTCTCCCACTCCCCCTGCTTGTGTTCCCTCTCTCGCTGGCTGTCTCTCTCTGTCAAATAAATAAATAAAATCTTAAAAAAAAAAAAAAAATCAGGGGCGCCTGGGTAGCGCAGTCGTTAAAGCGTCTGCCTTCGGCTCAGGGCGTGATCCCGGCGTACCGGGATCGAGTCCCACATCGGGCTCCTCTGCTATGAGCCTGCTTCTTCCTCTCCCACTCCCCCTGCTGTGTTCCCTCTCTCGCTGGCTGTCTCTCTGTCACATAAATAAATAAAAAATCTTTAAAAAAAAAAAAATCTACCCTAACTCCTTTTCAGACATAATTCCAAACCCTGGAAGCAAAGGGCATCTGTCTGGCTCAGTTGGTGGAGCATGTGACTCTTGATCTCAGGGTTGTAAGTTCAAGCCCCATGTGGGGTACAGAGCTTACTTTAAAAAAAAATAATAATAAGGAAGAAAAAGAAAAAAAGAAGAAAAAGACCAGCTCTGGAGGCAAAAATTTTTGATGAGCTTTAAAAAATATAACACTCTGGGGCGCCTGGCTGGCTCAGTCAGTAAAGCATGCGCCTTTTGGTCTCAGGGCTGTGGGTTCAAGCCCCATGTTGGGTGTGGAGATTACTTAAAAATAAAATCTTAAAAAAAGAAAAAAGAAAAATATAATCCTCTCTGTAGTTATTTCTCCTGCCCTTCTTCTGAGTTATTTTCTCAGTCTCTCCTAGCCTTTGGACAGGTTGGTATTTCATACTGGCCGTGGCAAATCCTTTGAACCCCAGGAATGAACACTCTCTGTTATCTCATGAAGCACCTCAAGGTCATTGCTTTTTCAAACCTCCAAATCTTGAGAGATAATTTATGGACACCTTCCCCATACTGCTTTTTGAGAAGCCCTGTAACCGCCCCCTCACCCCAGAGATAGTGAAGGATGTAGGAGGACATGAGGGTCAAGACCTAAGGCGGGGAGGCACCTAGTCCATTCTGAATGAGGCAGCTTCCTTCCTTCCCTCCCTCCTACGGAGACACCCGAGAGGGACTCTCACAGATTCCTTCAGCCCTCAGGGAGGGTCCAGCAGTCCCTGTGTCCACTGAGTTCTTGCCTCCGAGTCTACCCAGAACCTGAGCTTCATGGGTAAAACTGTTCAGACTCTGTAGAAGAGGGCTTGGGCCGAAAAGTAGTGAGGAAGTGTCCCTGGGAACCGTCCCTTGCAAAGAACACCCCCCTTCCCTTTCTGATGCTCAAGGGGACTTTTTTTTTTTTGTTCTGTTTTGTGTTTTTTTGTTTTTTAATATTTTATTTATTTATTTGAGAGAGAGAGGAGAGAGCGTGCAAGCAGGGAGAAGGGCAGAGGCAGAGGGACAAGCAGAATTACCACTGAGCAGGCAGCCCAACACCAGGCTCCATCCCAGGACCCTGAGGCCACACTCAACTGACTGAGCCACCTAGGCGCCCCTCACGGGGCCTTTTTAACAGCAAACTCCACCTACACGGTCAGAAGACCAGACTGTGGGGCTCCTGACCAGCTAAGTCAGTGCAACCTGCCACTCTTGACCTCGAGGCCATGAGTTCAAGCCCCACATGGGGTGCAGAGATAACTTAAAAAAAAAAAAAAAAAAAAAAAAAAAAAAAGACCGGATTGTCTCTGTAAGCTGTTGCATCTGCGTTCCCCTGTTGCCATGTACACAGACCTAGGCTCCTCCGTGGCCCGCTTTTCTGCCCGGTGCCCCCACACCCCCAAACCCCAAGCTCAGCCTCCTCATTTTCCTCCAGGGGCTGTCAGTGTTTTTGTCTCTGCTTTTGAAACCAAAATCCACCAAGGCGGCAAGGTGTTATTTGGGAACTGAGGTGCACAAACAACGTGGGACTCCTCGGGCCACGGAAAGTCAGCGAGCCTGGAACTTTCCAGATTTCTATCTGAGACTCAGTCCTCAGAGACATTTTCTTCTTCGTGCATCAAATACGTCTCAAGTCATAGCTAAGGTTTGCTGAGCACTTACTTTGTGCCAGGTCTTAAGCATTATCTTATTTTCTTTTCTCCATAAACCTGTGAGGAAGGATCTATTGTCTTCATATTTTGTAGATAAGCAAACAACCTGAATAACTTGCCCAGAGGCATCCACCTATTTAGGGGCAGAGCCAAGTTCCAGAACCCCAGGCAGACCATTCGGCTGGAGCTGTCTAGAAGTGCACCCTTCAAGTGAAAACCTTTTCCACTCTTCTTCAAGGCTGGCTCAGAGACAGCCCATCTGCAAGCCTATATATTGAGGTTTTCTCCCCTGTGGCACTCGATTCACACACCATTGGAACTCTTGCCATACCATGATAAATGGGGGCACCTGAGGGGCACCTGGCTGGCTAAGTCAGGACAGCAGGCGACTTGTGATGTCGGGGTGGTGAGTTCTGGCCCTGCATTGGGTGTAGAGATCACTAAAGAAATAATAAATTAACCGTAAGAAAATGGTGGCACCTGAAGCTGTCCCCCCACCCCTGCCCTTGCTTTAGAGGGAGGGTATTACCTTATATCCACTGCTGGCTCCCAGCTCCTAAAGAAGTTTCACCCATGTTTCCTGAAAGAAAAAAACGGTCAACACTAAGGTGGTGGATTCTCTCACAAGCGATTCTGAGGGCCAGGGTGAGCGGCGGGCTTAGTTCGGGTCCTGGAGGATTGAGACTGAGTGAAAGAGATGATCTCAGACTTCTAGGGATTTATGATCTAGGGGCGCCTGACTGGCTCAGTCTGAAGTGCATGACTCTTGATCTCAGGTGGTAAGTTCGAGCCCCGCATTGGGTGCAGAGATTACTTAAATAAATAAAAACAAAAAAAAATAATTTATGATCTAACTGGGAAGCTACACGTAAACCCTTGAAATACATAGCCTAAGGCTTTATGAAGACACAGCAGCAAGGGCAGAAAATGCTTATCTCGATCTTCATTACGGACATAAACTCAAAACATTTAAAAAAAGATTTATTTATCTACTTTACTACTTTGGGGGGCGGGCAGAGGCAGAGGCAGAGAGAGAGAATCTCAAGCAGAACACCGCCCCACCTCCCCCACCCCAAGCTCAGAGCCCATGGACTTGATCCCATGACCCTGGGATCATGACCTGATTCAAAACCAAGAGTTGGATGCTTAACTGACTCAACCACCCAGGCACGCCAACATTTTTTGAAATAGGTAGCAAGTCACATGATTCAAAAGTCTAAATTGATTATAATGACTACTCTCCTTTTCCTCCTACTCCAGCTACTCATCCCCTTCCATGCAATCAACTCTATTCCTTCCTTTTGTGTTTTTCCGGAGATATTTTATGCATGTGCCAGAAAAAAATCATGTGTTTTAGTTATATTTTATTGCATATATATGTGTATATGTTACACATATATTAGCTATACAAATATATTAGCTATATATAGTATAGCAAAAATATATCACATATGTAATATATAGGCCTTTTTACTAATTGATTTTGGCTGGGATGCCAGTAATGTAATAGGCCATCAATTAGAATCCAACATTTAAGCTCACTATGTGCACAGGCTTTGTTAGAAACTGGACTCCAAGATGAATATAACAGAAAACTTAAACCCGGTCTGTAAACAGCTCCCTCTTAGGATCCGTTGAGACCTGCCCTATTTCAGTTAATTCAGCCTGCATCCGGGAGTGGGCTGGGCAGGGACTGGGGCCTAGGGAGGTCAGTAGGGGAGGTGGGGTGGAATTCAGTTTTTAAGGAAAATTAACCACTTTTCTCTACTTTGTGTCCCTGGAAACTCACCATAAAGTGAGTCCTTGTAAAGCAGATCATATTTTCTTCATAAAAATAATGAGGCAGTTGGAGGTTACATCCTAAGTAAGGTCTTGGCATCCAAAAACACAGTGATGACTGGGGATGTCATAAGAGCAAAAAACTATAAACCTTGATAATCACTTAAAATAATAAAATTACGCTCCAAAGTATTTTACAAATGTACATAAATGTACCAATCGTATTGATTACACAAAGGGCCCCAATGAAGCATAAAACGTATAGCATTTCTGCCTCATAAATCTTCCCTAGGACTGATACATTGCTTATGATAAGCATTAATTAAAAAAATTAATTAACAATAATTCTCCCTGCCCTTCACAGACGTTAGAAAGGCTTTTGAGAATAATCTGAAGATATTTTGAGATAATAATTAAGAGACATTTTTGATTTAATAATTCAATAAATTTTGAGATACCTTTTAGGCATCCAGAGCTCATTAAAAACTTATCCAAGAAAGTTTGAACCATTGCCTAATCGTTCCCCCAGTAAATTTTCTTTGATGGAAACAGAGATGTTCAAAATCACCCCTTTGATCTTAATGTTGCCCTCCAAGTGGCAGCAGCTCATTCAGCAGGCAAAAATTGTGAGCACAAACTTTGCGTTCAACACTGAGGGATTAAAAAGAAAAAAGAGTAAGACGTGGTCTCTACCTGGGAGAACTCATAGTGGACTGGACAGAGTAACCGCAGCAGCTGCCTTTTGGAATGTTTATTAGGTACCATGCTAGGGTAGCTGTTAACTCATTCCATCTTCATACTAGAAGGAAGGTACTCCTTTGTACGCGATTCACAGAGGAGGACACAGATTAAATTTACCCAGGTGTTATGGATTGGACTGCATCTCAAAAAAAAAAAAATGTTGAAGTCCTAACCCCCAGCATCTGTGCAACCTTATTTGGAAATAGGGTCATTGCAGACGTAATTAGGTAAGTTAAAAGGAGTTCATACTGGAGTGGAATTGGCCCTTAATCCCATAAGCCTGATGTATTTATAAGACGAGAGAGACACAGAGCAGAACACTTTCTGAGGACAGAGACCATGCGGGAAGACGGCCGTATGAAGAGAGAGGCAGAGATTGGAGCAATGTGTCTACAAGTCAAAGATTGCCAAGGATCGCCAAGGATGGCCAGCCATCACCAGAAGCTAGTCGAGAGCCAGGAAACAGCTTCCCCTGGGCCCCAAGTAAAAATCAGTATGACCAACACCCTGATTTCAGACTTCTGGCTTCCAGAACTCTGAGGCAATACATTTCCAGTGTTCTTAGGCTGCCCAGTTTGTGGTGTTTTGTCAGAGCAACCCCAGGAAACGAGCACCCCCGGTTACGCAGCTAGTGAGACGGACCCAGGCTGGGTCTGCCTCTTGAGCCCGCGCTCTTAAGTGCCATCTTGAGGGGTAGGAAAGGGGAGCAGAGGGGGCAAAGACTCTGGGGGGCACAGGGTGGAGCATCCTCCTCTGCCCAAAAATCTGGGAAGGCTTCCCAGAGGAGGGAACTTTGGGGCCGGATCTCAGTGGTTAAGCAGGCATTTGCCAGAGCCAGAGGGGTGGCAGTAGGTCACGCTGGGCAGAAGGGTCAGCAAGTAGAGGGAGAAGTGACTGCACAGGAGGGAGCTGGGGAGATGGCAGCAGGTGCTTGTTGCTGGTGCAGGTGCCGGTGGTACTTTCCGCTCTTAAAAAGAACTCCTAATAAAGGGAGGGCTCAGTCCCCATTTCTTTCCTTCCCCCCTGTTGCCTCCTTGAGGGAGTTCAGGCAGAGATCCCTTCCAAGGGCCTCTTCAGCCCTGCTGGCCTTCCTAGGCTCATTCTTCTGCCCCTGGAGCCCCTGTCCTCACCGTCCCTATGGCTGACCTCTCGGGTCCTTAAGTCTGGCCTCAGAGGCACTCACTCTCTGCCTTTAGGAAGCCTTCCTCATTATCAATCACCATACTCTGTTCTCTTTGTGGCATTTTTTTTTCTTTTTTCTTTTTTTAAAGATTCCATTTATTCATTTGTCAGAGAGAGAGAGAGCGCGCACAAGCAGGGGGAGGGGCAGAGGCAGAAGGAGAAGCAGGCTCCCCGCTGAGCAAGGAACCTGATTTGGGACTTGATCCCAGGACCTCGGGATCATGACCTGAACCAAAGGCAGACACCTAACTGACTGAGCCACCCAGGCATTCCATGGCACTTCTTAACAGCTCAAGCCATACCATTCTTCATAGCTGAAACCATTACCATGCGCATACTCTGTGTTATTGGCACCTTAACCTTAGCTCCATGTGAACAGGGACATGATCTAGCTCGTTTCCAGAACTGAGGGCCAGGTCTGGGATTTAGGGATATCTTCTATAAAGATTTGTCGAGTGAACCTAGGCAGAACTTTCTAGCAGTGAAAGCAATTTAAAAAATACGATGGCCCCAGGAGGGCCTATCACTAAAGTGGTTCAACAGAGTCACTACAGGTGGGCTTTAGGGCATGGAATCATTGGACTAAAACCCCTGGACCCTGAGCATGCATGGCTCTTTGAAGAGCGGGCCTGACCTGAAGGCGGACTCTGTGTCCACTGGGACTTGGGTCTATCAGAGGGAGGCCACTGCCTGCATGAGAGTCCAGGAGCCTCCTGACAGGGAACTCAGCCTAAGGAACAAGAGAATCACACATGTCACTTAGATTCTAGAACAATGGGCCCGGGGCAGAGAGGAGATTCACTTCTGGGGCCAGCAAGTGGCTGTTCCCAAAGCTGTGCTGTGGCCCAGCTCCCATACAGAGGGGGCTGAATCACAAAGAAAATAACACCAAAAAGAGACTCTCGGGTAACATTTTTGCTGGGCACCGGGGGGCACAGGGCCTCTGGTGGCCAGAACCTCCACCAAGGGCAGAACGTCCCTGCGGGTGGCAGCATCCACAGCAGAGTGGCACCATCAGGACAGGAACCCGGCCTGCTGCTGAGCCAGTGGGAAGCTTAGGCCCTGGTGTGGGCGTGACCTGCCCAGAACATGGGGGCGCTTGCCTGACTAGCACAGAGGGGCCATCTGGGCCTGGAACCACGACAGGAGGGCAAGGTGTTGGTGGCCAGACAGGACAGCTGTAACATTATGTGCCTACTTCCAGGTCATAGGCTGGGGCTCCCAGGAGGGTAGGGCCTGGGGAGCAGGGGGCCAGGAAAATACTGGCCAGTTTACAGCCTCGGGGGCCCTTTTATACCCCTGAACTGGTTATGTCTGCGGAACAGAGTCGCGAATGTTCCTCAGACTCCTGAATTGTCCTTCCTTTGTCTCGAGTGTCCTCGGCTCTTCCTGACACTTCCCGCTGTGTGGTCAGACACTTCACATGTCAGTGGTGTGCCGGAAAGAAAATCGATCCAACCAGAGCTGCAAGGGATTTCTCACCAACCTGTCTGTTCCTTCTGGTGCCCTCAAGGGAGGAGAGTGAGTCCCTACCTTCCAGGGGCCTCTGGTCTATTTGGAGAGGTAGGACTTGCGCGCGCGCGCGCACACACACACACACACACACACACACACACACACACCCCTGCAGCGGATGTCTGCATTCATCTGCAGCAGGGAAGTACTTTAGCCAGTGACTAAGCTCAGGGCTACAAAATCGTAACCTTCTTGTCCAGAGAGGTGTTAAAAGGGTGCTGGTGGAGAGACCTAACAATTACTAGGGGGTTGTTCCTTCTGTGACGGGTGCTGTGTTGGAGGTAAACGCTTCATATAAAGAAAGTCACTTCATTCCTGCAACAACAGTTATAGGGAGACAGACACCGGCGCCTGACTAGTGGCCCACACCGTCCGTAGCCTGGTGGGACCAAAGCTGGCGGATGTATGGAGGCACATCGCAGATGGACCCATGAGGACGCGCATCGTGGGTGTCTCGTTTTTCATCGTTGAATCGTTAGGGCCTGCCTCAGTGCCCAGGGCATATTAGGTGTTCAACAAATATCTGTGAGACGAATGAAAACAGCAAACTGCAGAAGCTTATGGCCCACGTGGTGAGAGCATCTCCAGTGGTCTGTGCACTTGACAGTCCCGTGAGGAGGAGTGCTTTGGTGTATTACTGTGCCCGTTGTTATCATCAGCATCCTTCTCCTTTTGCCAGCGACAGAGAATCCACAGGGAGTGTCATAGTCCCCGGGACCAGCAGAGCTCTGGGTGCAGACCAAGCCTTCTGATCTTCTGACTCTGAGCCCCAGGTTCTTCCCAGCCCACGCTGATGGCAAGCACGTGAGCCAACCCCATGAGAACCGGCCTTATTCTAGTAAGGGAACCCAGGTCTCACCTCAAGCCCCGTGCTCGCTCCCTCCCGCCTTCTTCTTTCCCTGTCTTTACATTCTGGAAGAAGGTGAGTCCCCACCGCCACCTCTCACCATCCCTGCTTGCCTGTAGCCCCCCAGCTAAGATGGTTGGATACACTGCGCAAAGTCCTGGGCTCCCACATTATTCTGGAAAACAATGCAGCTGTACCTGGTCCCGGTTGATCTAGCGCACGCCGGCAACACCATCTCAGGACTGCAGGTTAAGGGAAGTATAGCACGTGGAAGTGCTCTGTGCATCTCCCAAGTCCACTCGAATGTTCATTATCATCTTTTGAGCTCAGCTTCTCTGGCATGTCTCTGTGTGTCTCCTAGAAATGTCCGGCTTCCAAATCTCACTCTGAGAAGGGGGGAGAATCTAATTCATGCTCATTCCTTTCCTGCGGGGGGAATGATGGGATAGGGCTCTGTGCAAGGAAGAAAGAAACGCTGAGGAAGAGAGGGGACACATGTTTTGTAAGGAGCAGGAAGAGGAGCAGGAGTTTGTCAGACAAACGTGCAGGCCTGGCCAGTTTGCACCCTGCACCTTAGCTCAGAAATAAAATTCCAGGTGAATCTGGAGTAGAAGGGGAAGTTATCTGGTTCAACAATAACTTATTAAATTTCTACTACGGTCTCTGAAGGCACCACAGGGATATATGAAGAAGGTATAGCAAAACCTCACTGTTCCACATCTCACCTCTCTTGACAACTCCTCCCTCTGAAATAGACTCATGAACTAGGAAGGAGAAAAAGTGATTGATTCATCAGAAATATACCACAAAGTATACACATAAGTATACACATTTGTATATTTGCTCTGGTTCTATTAACTTTTAATTTGCATGTAGTTCTAGCAGATTTATTTTATTTATTTTTAAAAATAATAGATTGTGGGGGTATCTGGGTGGCTCAGTTGGTTAAGCATCTGACTCGCTTTCTTTCTTTCTCTCTCTTTCTTCTCTTTCTTTCTTAAGATTTTATTTATTTATTTGACAGAGAGTGAGACAGCAAGAGAGGGAACACAGCAGGGGGAATAGGAGAGGGGGAAGCAGGCTTCCTGCTGAGCAAGGAGCCTAATGCAGGGCTCGATCCCAGGGTCCTGGGATCATGACCTGAGCCAAAGGCAGACGTTTAACGACTGAGCCACCCAGGCACCCCTGACTCAATTTCTGCTCAGGTCATGATTTCAGGGTCATGAGAATGAGCCCTGCACTGGGCTCTGTGCTGAGTGTGGAGCCTGCTTAAGATTCTCTCTCTCCTTCATCCTCTGCCCCTCCTCCTGCTCACACACTCTCTCTCTCAAAATAAAATAAAAAATAAAATAAAATAAAATAAAATAGTAGATTGTGGCATATGCCTTTTTTTTTTTTTTTTTAGATTTTATCTTTTAAGTAATGCCTACACCCAACATGGGGTTCAAACCCACAACCCTGACATCAGGAGCCACGTGCTCCACTGACTGAGTCAGCCAGGCGCCCCAGTTCTAACAGATTTAGATGTTACAAACTTGAAAGAAAGTTGCTACTCTGGATGGGTCTATAAACAGTGGTCTAAAATTAGCCTAAAAACAAGGTAGGACAGAAGGAAATCTACCAAAAATGGTTGTGAAAGAGTCATCTGTGATTTAGCCTGTGGGGCAAGTGACCTTATCTATCCCAATAACTTTTGTATTGATATCGCTGTATGACCACATGGTACACAGGCCAACCCCTGAGAGCCAGAGAGGTAAAGGAACTTGCTCAAGCTTGCACAGCTAACCAGGTGGACGGAGTGGCCCCCAGATCTCCTGGTCCCACCGGGCCCAGGGTTCCTTCCACTGCTCACACAGGGTTCCTTCCACTGCTCATACAACCTAACCGAGACCCCAGGTTCCCAAGAACACCTCAAAGTCTGTTCGAGGTCTTCTGTCTGAGACACCGGGAATGTGTGTGACTACTTTTAGAAAGAATTCCACCGTAAATGATGATGACGCAGAAAAGACTGGGACCTTCAAGAGGTCCTGTGTGCTCTGTTGCCCACGAACACAGGCACCAGCTATCTGGAAGCACAGACTCACCCTGAGGAAGTGGGCGGCAAAGGTTTTGCTCTGGAGGAAAGAAAGAGTCCCCTCCTTCTAGGAGCCCATGCTGACTTTGAGCGCCAGGCCAAGGCCTATCGGGACAACAAGAGCCAGAGGGTGGTGTCCACAGGAGCGCTGATGGCGGGGTAGGCTCGTGATCCCCTGCGATGTGCCAGGGGAGCGTGCGGAACATCTCATCAGGTATATAAATACCAGACGGGCTTATTATTGGGTGTATACGGCCACATTATTCTAATTCAGCAATCCTGCCCCCGGTGGTGGGCATCCTGCCAGTCTGCATTCCCACATCCTGCTGCTGACTCCGGGCCCACCCGTTTCTATATTGAGGAGCTCGTCTCCATAAATAAAGAACAGGAGTCAGGCACGAAAGAAAGGCCATTTAGAGCACTGGGAAGGCTGTCACATGGGCCAACAAAGGGCAGGAAGTGCCGGGCGGTGGCCCTGTGTCGGTCCCCAGGCCCAACTCACCTGGCTGGGCTGTAGGGTCTTTGTGCAACAAATGTCAGGCCCAAGTCCTGAACTTCCTGCCATTTGTCAGGCTGTGCTGTGACCCAGAGTTCACCAAAAGGCTTGCTGCTCCCAACAATACACACATACATCCTTTGGAAAAATTCTCTCTCTTTCTCCTGTCCAGGCAGCGATGGCTTTTTATGGAAGTGGCTGGGGGATCCAAGGCTGAGCCATGGAAAGTTTTGGTTGTATTTCTTTTCTGAAGAAGTCGGGTTCAGGCAGAGCAGGGAGAAGGCAGAATCCCAGGGGCAGGAGACAGAAAGGAGCTCTGGGGTCCCACCCCAGCTCCACTCCTGACTGGCTCAGAGCTCTGAGGCCATGGGGTGGGGGTGTCTGCTTCTGTGACCCGTTCACTTTCTGCTCCTGAGCAAGATTCCTAAGTCTCCATCCCACCTGCCTCCCCTGGGGCCCCAGGACTTCTCTGCCTCTGAGTAGGCTGCAATCAGTGTCAGGAATACCTGTGTGTCTAAAGAGGCGAGCTTCCTGGAGCAAAAATCAGGCCATGTGTCTGAAGCGAAGGCGACAGGATTGGAAGCCATGTCCCTGGCTCCCAGCTGCATCTTGTGCGAGGAGACTCAGGTCACTTCTCCAGGTGACAACCAAAGACATTAACTACCCATTCTGCTCTCATGAGCTGTGCTCAGCTGGCGAGGGGCTGAGACAGGGGCTCCCAGACGCTGGACGAACACTGGTAAAGTAGTCACCTGTCCTCTGTGAACTGAACACAAAGAAACATGATGTATTTTCCAAAAAAAAAAAAAAAAAAGAAAGAAAGAAAGAAAGAAAAAAGAAACGTGATATATTTTCCAGCTTGCTAAATTTATTCCATTGAAAGCACTCTCTCATTCTGAGATTATGTTCTGAAATGAAGAAAAAGAAAAATGTGGCTTTTCCTGTACTGCTAAACTTGTTCAATTTTAAGGATCATTCTTCATGCTGCCATTATGTTCTTCTTTCTTTCCTAGTGTTACTTTCTTCGTGTTAAAGTGTACTTTTGGGGCACCTGTGGGGCTCAGTGAGTTAAGCGTCTTGATTTCGGCTCAGGTCATGATCTCAGGGTCCTGGGATCGAGCCCCCACACTGGGCTCTGGGCTCAGTGAGGAGTCTGCTTGTCCCTCTCCCTCTGCTCTTTCCCCTGCCTGCCCCCCTGCTGTTCTATCTCCCAAATAAATAAATGAAATCTTTTTTTAAAGATTTTATTTATTGATTAGACAGAGAGAGAGAGAATGAGAGAGAGCATAGGAAAGAGAGGGTCAGAGGGAGAAGCAGACTCCCCGCTGAGCAGGAAGCCTAATGCAGGACTCGATCCTGTGACTCCTGGATCATGACCTGAGCCGAAGGCAGTCGCTTAACCAACTGAGTCACCCAGGTGCCCCTAA
This sequence comes from Ursus maritimus, assembly GCF_017311325.1. Taxonomy (NCBI): domain Eukaryota; kingdom Metazoa; phylum Chordata; class Mammalia; order Carnivora; family Ursidae; genus Ursus; species Ursus maritimus. The sequence continues at coordinate 20,810,145 of NW_024425563.1, read as the reverse complement.
ATAATATCTTTTTTAAAATGTGCTTTTGTTTATGACATTACAGTAATTTAAAAGTGTTTTTATTTGGGGCGCCTGGCTGGCTCAGTCAGAGGAGCATGGGGCCCTTGACCTCTGGGTCGTGAATTGGAGCCCCACGTTGGGGGTAGAGATTACTTAAGTAAACAAACAAACAAACAAAGTTTAAAAATTTACAAAAAAGTGTTTTTATTTGATGAAACAAAGAGTTCACAGTTGTGCACTAGCCCTCCGAATAAAAACAAAACCAAAAAATCTACTACCACCTGCAGCTTTCAAGGTTCCAAAGTCTAAGGAGCCAGTCATGGGGGGCGCATGGGAGAGGGAAACTGTCATGGTGACACATTCCAAGATCTCAGGAGATTCGGTGCCAAACTGTGGGACCGAAGTGACTTGTGCCGTTGGAGCTCAGAGGGGACGCTGGTCAGAGCCTGTTCCACAGGGAAGTGCTCAATTAACATCGGCTGAGTAGATGAATGACTGGAAAGCTTTGATGAAGAGGACTTAACAAAATTGGACCTGGGAAGGAGAGGAAGTCTTGGCGAGGGGGTGGCGCTGGTCAGGGGGTCAGCTCAAGCAGAGGTGTGAGGCCCAGGAGAGCATGCTTGTAGGGGAGCTGCGGGGGCTGGTCTCACCAAAGCAGGGACAGTACTAATTGGAGTAGTAGGCTACGATATTAAAGAAGTGGAGATACACCTTGAGAGCCAGACAAATGTGTTTAGACTTTATGCAGCCATTAATGGTGAGCCATGGTAGGTTCTTGAGCAGGGCAGTGCCAGGGTGAAATGCTAGATGAAGGCTATCACTCGGGCAGCAATGTGTAGGATGCTTGGAATCCAGAGCCTGGGGAGCATCCAGAGGACTCTGACCTGGAAGGGCAGGGGGTGGGGGTGTGGGCTTCTGAGCTGGTGAGGGCACTGACGGTTGGGAAGGGTCCAGGAGTATGACTGAGATTTTAACTCAGGAGTCTAGGAAAGTTTTGACATCCCTGAACAGGTGGAAATGTGGGAGAGGTAAGAGGTTTGGGATGAGACAGGTGAGCTTGGCTCTGGGTTTGCCAACTTTGAGACGGCCAGACTTGCGAGTGGAGGTGTCCAGCTGCCCAGGGCTGTGATGAGAGCGCTGGGAAGGTGCCGCCAGCTTACTGACCCCCGCCACCTAGCCAAGGGAGGGGAGAGGAGAGGCCACCTGGTGCTCCTGTGGCTCGGGCTGCAGTAGGGGGGACCTCATGGAGGCGGTGGCCCTTTCCAGGAAGCTCTGCAGCGTGGCTCAGTAATGTGTGGAATTCAGGCCTGGATTAAAGGAGTTGAAAGCTGCCAGGACGGCCACTCTGTCCGGGAGGGGGACGGTCAGGCAGGCCAGACTGTCCGCTCCAGCAGCTTAGATAACCCTGAGCTATTTCAGGAAGAGAGCCCTAAGAAGATAAACAGGCCAGGGCCAGCAGATGGACAGATAACCTGTGCTTCCCCGAGGAAAGGCGAGAGAGGGCCCTCTGGGACAGGGTCCTCCGAGACAGGAAGGTGCCAGAGTGCGTCACCGGTGGGGGCTGCGGCTCCTCCTGGGGAGGGGCATCTCATCACCCTGGCCCTGCCACTCCCTGGGGGGCAGGCACAAGTCCCTGTAATTCTGATGGGAAATGGACACTGGGAGTTCCTTCAAATCCAGGAGCCTTGAATCTTCGTAGGGGTCCGAGTGCCCAAAACAGCCCCAGGATTGCAGACTATGTTTCACTCTTCCAAGTTGTTCACGAGTCAGCCGCCTGCCTGCATTGACTGGAGGCACAACCCCAGTGTCGTGCAGTGTGTGTGTGTGTGTGTGTGTGTGTGTGTGTGTGTGGTGTGGTAGGTATGTGTGTGGGCACTGTGGGGGGGACGCGGTTGGTGGTTGTAGTCATTGAGTGCGTGTGATGGGTGGGTGTAATGTGTGTGCGTGTGCACGCAGTGGGTGTGGGGTTTGTGGGTAGTATGTGTGAGTGTGCGTGTGTAATACGTGTGCATAGTACATGTGTGCCATGTGGGGTGTGGGTGCACGTTGAGTAGCACGTGTGTGCAGTACCTGGGGGTGGGGATGTGTGTTCGTAGAGTGACCGGAAGGGAGTAACTGGGAGGACAGGGTCCCGGCTCCGCTCCCACCCTCACCCCCTTGGAAACAGAGCTGAGTGGTCCCTGTCCTGTGGTACAGGGGCTGTGGGTTACTTTAGAACATGGTCTGAGGCCGGAAACCATCACAGAAGGCCTTCAGGACTCAGTTCCAAGCCTCTTGCAGTCACCTTGCCTACCTTGCCCTCCCAGGGACCTCCTTGTCTATGTGCTTTCCTGTCTCTGGGTCCCTGTTTACGCCATTTCCTCTCTGTGGAAGGCCCTGCCCATCCTCTCCACCTCAGAAAGCATCTTTGTCCTTGAAGGCTCAGCTCCCAGACACTGGACCATGACACCTCCGTGGGCGCTTTCCTGACTCAGGCCCGCTGCCCACTGCCTTCCACCAGCTCACGACTCAGAGCTTCCTGCAGAAGCCCGTGCACCCTTCCCAGGCTTGTGGTGGCGGGCAGGGGCCTGGCCATGTGCTGCCCCCACTGCACTGAAACGTCACAGGGACGAGGATAGGGGCCCAGGCTCAGGCTCCGCCCCCCCCCCCAGGACTCCTCCCTGGGCTTCCTGACCAGGCTTGGCTCCATCCCCACACGGGCCTCACTGTGGGCACTTTTTTCCGTGGCTGTCTTGACAGGACCTCACACTGCGTTCTGCACCTCAGTCCCTGACGTTCCTGCTGGCATTGCTATCCTACCTGCAACCAGGCTTAGAAACTGGGCTTCCTCCCACTGCCCTGAGTGTGTGTGTATGTGTGTGTGAGAGAGAGAGACAGAGAGTCCAGTCACTGACCGCATCTCTTCTTCTGGTCAGTGGCTGGACTCATGATAAGGAAGAAGATGTCCTGTCTCTTCTCACTGTCCTCCCCCACTTTAGGTTTTGATGACAATAGTAACAGCAAACATTGAGGAAGCATTGGTTAGACTCAGGGGGACAGGTTGAGGCCCCTCCACCTCCTTCACCCATGGAGATAAGGCTGCAGGGAACATGCAGAGCACGTCCCCCATGTACCCGGGTGAGCATCTCTTTGGGCAGCTGGGGACTGGGTCTTGCCCACACACTTCCACAGTGCTCTCCAGAACAGCACGCTGCTCCACGGCCACCTGCATGTCTCCTTACCAACCACTGAGCACTTTATGTGGCCCTTAGCTCCCCACCCCGCCTTATGGTCTGTTCACATCTTTTGGCTCTCTTCTGTTCGGCTTGATGCCCTCTCCCTATTGATTTATAGGAGTCTTTTGTATATTCGAGATTTTACCTAGAGTCGGGATAAATTCTATGTTGGGTTTAGACCTGGCAATAGCTTCTCCTGTTCTGTCATCCATCTCCTAATCTTGTTCATAGTATCCTTCATTGGCAATGAGTCCTTCATCTTGATGTAATTAAAATCAAACTTTTAAAATTTGGTGTGTGCTTTTGAAGTTTTAAGATGTCCTTTCCGGTTTCTAAGTCACAAAAATATTCTCCCAGGTTTTCTTGTATTAGCCTTACAAGGTTAATACAGTTCTTGTACTAGGCTGATACTTTATCTAGTATTTTCCAAAGTGACAGGTACTCTGCAACACTTTGCAGACACTATCTTAATAGTCGGAGACTGATTCAGATGCTTGACATGTATCAACTCATTTAATGCACACAACCCTGGGAGGGGTGTACTGTTACTATCATCCCCATGTCACATTTGAGAAAACGGAGGCACAGAGAGGTTAAGGGACTTCTCCAGGGTCACAAAGGTGACAAGTCAAAGAATCTAGGAGTCTGGCTCCAGAGACTGTGTCTTCAATGTCAGTGGTAAACCATCTCTCTCTGGTGACCTTTACAGCAACCCTCAGTGTGATGATTAACGTTATATGTCAGCTTGACTGGCTGAGGGATGCCCAGAGAGCCAGCAAATTGTTTCCGGGTATGTTCCTGAAGGCATCTGCCTTCAGCCTCAGACTGAATGACCCCACCCGCTTTCCTGGTTTTCCAGCTTGCAGACAGCAGATCTGGGACTTCCTGGTCTCCATCATGGCAGGAGCCAATTGCTACAGTAAATCTCCTTTTGTATATATCTCTATGTATCCCATTGGTTCTGTTTCTCTGGAGAGCCCTGATTAGTACACTCAAGAGTAACTGAACAGGGGCGCCTGGGTGGCACAGCGGTTGAGCGTCTGCCTTCGGCTCAGGGCGTGATCCTGGCGTTATGGGATCGAGCCCCATGTCGGGCTCTTCTGCTGTGAGCCTGCTTCTTCCTCTCCCACTCCCCATGCTTGTGTTCCCTCTCTCGCTGGCTGTCTCTATCTCTGTCGAATAAATAAATAAAATCTTAAAAAAAAAAAAAGAGTAACTGAACAGGTGCCACTCCTGGGGATGGGGAAGGGCCTTGCCCCAGCTCACAGCCCCAGCTAGGGGCAAAGGTGGTCTGAGCTTCAGAATGTGCCTTGAGCTGCTGCACTGCTGTCTTCACTTCTTTCCCCTGGGGAAGAAAACCTAAGATGAGGACCTGGATCTGGGTGGCTCATTTTATAAAATGATCTCCCCCTTCAAAAAAAAAAAAAAAAAAAAAAAAAAAAAGATCCCAAAGAATAGGAATGGGGGCATTGGAGAGAGCAAACTGGGAAGGAGGATAAGCCAGTGCAAGGATGCCTTCGCAGGCTGGTCACTGCTGTGGCCGGGAACCTCTGAGGAGTACACAGAGTGGGTCCCAGAGGGGCGTCTGGGCGGCTCAGGGGGTTAAATGTCTGCCTTCAGCTCAGGTTATGATCTCACGGTCCTAAGATTGAGCCCTCCATGAAGCCCCGTGTGGAGTCCCGCATCAGGCTCCCTCTTCCTCGGGAAGCCTGCTTTTCCCTCTCCCTCTGCCTGCTGCTCCCCCTGCTTGTGCTCCTTCTTTCTCTGTCAAATAAATAAATAAAATCTTAAAAAAAAAAAAAAAAGGTCCCAGAATTGTCCCTTGAAGAATAGGACAGCATTTATCCAGCAACTCCCACCCTGCATTGGCCAAGAATTATCCTGTCCCATGTGTGAGTGTCCAGAGTACCCGTCCGGGTCACAGAGGAGTCTTGGAGCAGAATGGTCGCAGGGGAATCTCACAGCATCTGTCAGATGCCCCCCCCACCCCGCCCCAGCAAAGCTGGGTGCTGCAGCCAAGGCTGAGGCAAGGATGGGCACAGAATACCTGAGGCCCAGGAGCTGCCTGGAGTTATCCCTACCATCCCTCCTAGTCCCCAGAAGTTTCTCTCCCTGCAGGCCTGTCTCATTTCTCCAAGCAGATCATTGGCTTCTGGGAGGCGGGTGTGGGCCCATCAGCTTATTGATCTTTATTTCCTCAGGAGGCCCAGTGAAGTGCTGGGAACAGAGCACACTCTGATATAACAACCTCGTCTTTTACTGAGCACCTTTCATGTTCCTGGCTGGTTCCAGGGGGGTTCTCTAGCTGTGCCACTGCTTTAATCCTAGTGACAGCCCTGTTTTAACTGCTTTTTGGATTGGACATAGAGGCTAAGAGGTTTAGGGCTCACTGCCCCAGGGCTGGTGCCAAACAGGGACCTAGAGCTCCCTCAGTGCTGGCTGAAGGAGAAGTCCCCGGTTTCAGCCACCTAAGCTGGGGAGACCAGCGGGCATAGGGAACGAGAAGCCTTTACTCAGAGGAAACAGCTAGAGGCGTAAAGGCCCAGAGGCAGGAGAGCTGGGGCTTGGATGAGGAAGAGTACTTTAGCCTAGCGTAGGAAATTTGTGAGAGGTGCTCTTAGAAGAGCTGCTGCTTCGGGGGTGGGGGTAGGGGTGGCGAGGTCAGAGCAGGGAGATTACTTCTTCTATACCTTAGGTGGCGATGGGTGGGGGAGCTTGTGTTGGATTTTTAAATGCCCCAGTCAGGGGCTCTCTCTCTGTCTCAAATAAATAAAGTCTTTTAAAAAAAAATGCCCCAATCACACTGAGGTCTCCTTGAGGGCAGGAGAGAAGCAGAGAGAAGCACCTTTCTCTGCCCATGTGTGCATCTAGGTGTGTGTGCCCTTTGCCGTGGTCATGGAGGGCGGAAGAGAAGTCAGGCGGTGAGCACTTCTCAGCATACCCCCTGGTTACATTCTCTCACCTATCTTCGCCCACCCACCAGGCCTCCCCCCACCTTGCTGCTGAGGGGCTGCTCCACACCTCTGTGACTGGTTTTCAGCAGCGAGCCTCACAGTCCTTGGGGGCCCCTCCGTCACATCACAGAGGAGCAGCAGGGATGCTCTCCCTGCAGACTCCCACCAGCTGCCACCCTTCCCAGGCTTGCACAGTTCAGTGGCAGCAGGGATGGACAAAGGGACAAGAGATGCCCCGGAACTGTGGCCTGGTCAGCCCTTGGTCACAGAGGTAGTCCCTCCTGCATGTTTCTCCCCTGACTTCAAAATCTGTCTCTGTAAGTGACTGAGCTGTCCCTCCCTCCTTTAGCCTGGCCCTGGTCCTGGGCTCCCGGCTCACAGCATACTCCCCTCTAATGCCACCTGCAAGAGGTAGCCCCTGCCAGCACTTAGCTGTTTATATTAGGATATATATTAAGAAACAGGTTCAAACAGGGGCGCCTGGGTGGCGCAGTCGTTAAGCGTCTGCCTTTGGCTCGGGGCGTGATCCCGGCGTTCTGGGATCGAGCCCCGCATCAGGCTCCTCGGCTGGTAGCCTGCTTCTTCCTCTCCCACTCCCCCTGCTTGTGTTCCCTCTCTCTCTGGCTGTCTCTCTCTCTGTCAAATAAATAAATAAAATATTTAAAAAAAAAAAAAAGAAAAAAAAAGAAACAGGTTCAAACAATGTGTGTCGCTGTTCAAATTGCTCCCCGACCTCAACAATGTCACGACCATCTCTCCACGGACTGAACACGGATCCAACGCTCTCTTTTCAGGGGCTGCTTAATGTTTCAGTAAATGCACGAGCCATGGTGCTTTTAACAGCTTCTCTTCCTGTTCTGTATTGAGAAACAGTCATGGGTAAAGCTCTGTTCTGGGGACCAGAATTTACAGTCAAGTAAGGAAAACAGGAAATATCAGAGTAATTTTTTTAAAAAGATTTTATTTATTTATTTGAGAGAGAGAGTGAGTGAGAGAGCGAGCGAGCACACAAAGCAGGGGCAGAGGGAGAGAAAGAGGGGGAAGCAGACTCCCTGTTGAGCAGGAAGCCTGACGCGGGGCTGGATCCCAGGACCCTGGGATCATGACCTGAGCCGAAGGCAGACGCTTAACCGACGGAGCCACCCAGGCGCCCTAATATAAAAGTAATTATATAAACAAGCTGGAGTACCATGGATGGCGTTAAGTATTATAAAGAAAATAAAACTAGAGGGTTTGGAGAAAGAGTCATTCCGAGGTGACACCTGACAACTCAAATACAAACCTCTGGATAACAAGAAGGATGCATAGTTTGGGGCCAGGACACACTGCTGGCAACACCTTTGAGCCCATATGCTGTGGGAGGTAGAGATGGAGAGGGGATGGAGCCTGACGCACTGGTCTCCCCTCTTACCTGGTGTCCTCAGGGGGAGTGGCAGCAGGTACAGGCAAGGGACAGGTGCACAGGTGCGACAGAGCCCTGGGCCAGGCCCAGTGAGACGGCTTCCTCACTCCTGTGACCTCTCAAAGTAATGAGGAGACTTTCTTATTGGTAAAACTGAATACACTGCCTCCCCTGCCTCCGCTTTCACAAGATCATGTGAGTGAATTGCCTTAGAGAGGGAAGTTTCTAGACGAGTGTCCTAGTGTTCTTTGCTGTAACAAAGCACCACACGCTGGGTGGCTTAGAACAACAGAAATCATTGTCTCACAGTTCTGGAGGCTACAAGCTAAAAATCCAGGTGTCAGCAATGTTGGTCCCTCCTTAGGGGCTCTGAGGGAGAATGCGTTCCAGGCCTCTGTCCTAACTCCAGGTGGCTGTCAGCCATCCCTGGCGTGCCTCGGTTTGTGACAGCAGAACCCCAATCTCTCCCTGTCATCACGTGGCAATGCCCCTGGGTGTCTGTGTCCAAGGTCTCTCTCAGAAGGACACCAGTCATTGGATTAGGGCCCACCCTCATGACTGCGTCTGAACTCGATTACATCCGCAAAGACCCTATTTCCAAATAAGGTCACATTCACGAGTACCAGGGTTAGGACTTGAACATACCTCTTTGCAAGGACACAATCCAACCCATTATAGTACCTAATGTCACCTGCAGCAACAGCACCATCCTTGTCATCACCACCGCAAAGAACCAATGTTAAAAAACAAACACACCAGGGCCAGGGCGCCTGGCTGGCTCACTCGGTAGGGTGTGCAACTCATTGATCTTGGGGTTTTCAGTTCGAGCCCCACATTAGGTACAGAGATGACTTAAAAATAAAGTCTTTAGAGCAAACAAACACACCAAAATGCATTATCAGCCAATGCATATGGCGGCTTTCGGGAGGGAGCCTCACCTTATTTTAGTATATACTTGGACACAACAAAGGTAGGTCCCGCCCAGCACTTCTCAAACCATAGCTCACACGCAAATCACCTGAATCACCCGGGGGGTCTTGTCAGAACGCAGACTTGGTCAGTCGGCCTGCGGCAGCCTGACGTTGTTCTGCAATTCTGTCGAGCCCCAGGGTGATGCCTCTGCTGTTGGTGCACGGACCACAGTGTGAGCAGCAAGGGTCTGATGGATTGCCGCCACGCGGGCCTCAGCCCCGCCGAAGGCGCACATGGATCACAGGCGAGGAGACCTGCCCTCTTCCTCTGGTGACCTTCTGATTTCAGGAGCCCGCCTGGCAGGCTTTACGCAGGTCGTTTCCGCTTAGGTGGTCCCTGCTGTGACGTCCTTCCCTTTCTAACCCGTCCTCCATGTGGCATGCTGTCTTTTCTTAGCTTGCCATTAGTATGCCAGTGGGCGACCTGCACGGTGTGGACCCCACTGGGGAGCTGAGAGGAAGCTCAGCTGGAAGGAGGGCTGCAAACACATCAGAACACAAAACACACACATTCAGCCCAAAGACTCCTGTTCCTGGACCCCATCCAGACTCGTCCCTTTATTATTTTTGTTCTTTTTCCTCTTTAATGAGATCTTGCCTGAAAACAGCCTGGGCGTTGCTAAGGTAACGCCTTAGCGCCTTCCCGAACACTTTATTGTTTAAGGCCTGCCGCGTTGGCCTGGAGGAATTTGCTATTTGTTTAAGAGATGAAAGCCACAAACTTCCCCACATTCTTCTCCAGTTTCACTCGCTCCCCTTGGACTGTATGGCCCAGGCAGAGTGAGCACATTGGGTGGAGGGGACTCACAGGGAGCCAACAAAGTAGTGGGTGCTCGTGAGTGGTCCTTACCACCCAAACACAGAGATCTGGAATTTCTCTTGACGGGACAATGGGCGTAAGTGTCCTCACTTGAGGGTCTGAGGACACGATGAGGGAGGAAAGCTTCTCAGTAGTGGTCCCTACCAACCTTGAAAGCTGGAAATAGTGACTCAAGCCTCACTTCCCCCAGGGCTTCAGCTGAACAGATGATATCTCTAGGACGGGCACCAGAGATCCCGGGGAGCAGTCACCTAACCTGCCTGATAACGCATGGGGTGTAGCTCCGGGGAGGTGTTTCAGGAATGCATCTGGGCCCCATCAGATACAAGCTCTATCAGGGCCCCCCTGAGGCCTGCCGGGCGGCAGGCTAGGCACCCGGGCTGCACGGTGTGTGGTGACAGGCCCGCCAGGGCCTTGCATCAGCCTGGATCTGCAACTTCTTGCCGGCCATGCACTGACCCTACTCAGCCACAGACAGATCTCGGTCTCTCTGTCTTTGCTTTTCTTTGTGTCGTTCTGCTTCTCCCACTGACAACCCCTGGGCTCCCCTTCTATGGTGGACCCCAACTCCCTAAATCACGGTTCAGGATTCACTAGCTTCTGGGCCCGGTGATCTCACAGGACCTGAGTGGCAGCCCCCTGGTCAGGAGCTCACGCTTGGTGCACAGGCCCCGGCTCACAGGGTGAAGGGCCGTGTTTTTAAAACGGAGCTTGCAGCTATGGCAGCTCTCCTGCGGACTGCTCGTCCCATCCAGTAGAAAGCACGTGATCAAGGGATGCTTTCAGAGGAATTCTGGAGACAGAAACAAGTCTAATGAGGAAGCTTGATTCAGTGGCATATGGTATCATCTCCCCTCTGTCACCCATGGAGACTCTGGTAAAATGGGCTACGTTCATCAGTATTTCTGGCCTTAGGGGCACCCGGGGGGTTCAGTCAGTTAAGCATCTGACTCTTGACTTCAACTCAGCTCATGACCTCAGGGTTATGAGATCTAGTCCCAGGATGGGTTCTGACCTCAGCAGGGAGTCTGTTCGATATTCTCTCTCTCCCTCTGCCCCTCCCCACTTGTGCTCTCTTTCTCTCTAAAATAAATAAATCAATCATTAAGAAAATACTTTTGGCCTTAGACTTGTGTTTTTGGAGGGAGGTTGGCTGTGCTGATTCTAGTTCCTGGGAGGACACAGGTTTAGAACAGAGGCTGGTCTTGGGGGCCCAGCCACCACTGGTTACCTATAGAAAACGCCTGAGAAGTTTGGCAGTGTATGGAAGGAGAAAATAGGATGACTCCACTGGAATAGCAGGATTGGTGTGGGAAATAAAGGCAGAAAGAAAAATTAAATTTCCTTACTACCTATAGCCCACTGACAAGTCCTTGGAACAGGAAGAGTGACATTCCTCTAGGGACTCAGCTGCCTCTCGATGTCAGTACTTTGCTGAGGGCAAAAGGCAATCTTAGCCCAACTGCCAGGTTCCTGTAAGTCTGTAACATGTAAAAATGCCTCTGGAAACTTCCTTTATCTCTACCCCCCAAGATACATGTTGGCAATCATCCCCCAAGCATATGACCCACCGATATACATCTGAAGGGTCTCATGACCGAGTCTTTACTAGACAGTAATAAATGACCTTTTCCCAACAATAACCAGCCCCCTCTAGGCCCTGGAAACCTTGCTTCCAAAATTCCTTAGAGCTTACACCCCTCCCAACTTGAAAGTTGACAGTCAGCCTTTCCTCAGGACCCCGGTACAACTCTTTCTGCCCAAGGGTCCTGTCCCTGTGCTTTAATAAAACTACCTTTTTGCGCCAAAAGTGATATCTCAAGAATTCTTTCTTGGTCGTCGACTCCGGACTTCACATTTTCCTACATCAGGATCATATACACATTGACGCAGAGCAATGAAGGACGAATGCCGAGATGCCAGGGAGACACACACCCAGACAGATACACAGAGAGCACACCCACACCCACTGACAAGCAGAGGTCTGAAGAGAGCCTGTGGCCGAAGCAGGCCCAGTGCCTCATCCCTCCACACAGAACGGTGAGGCATCCAGTGCAAAAGGGAAAAAGGAGCCATCTTTGTGGCTGTCCAGGGTGTCACGGTAAAGCAGTTGCTGAGCTCATTTCAGGAGAGGAGCGGGTGAATGCTATGGGCTAGCAATTCCGTTTTCACAAGAAAATGTGTTCCTTGAGGTTGAAAAGGGAAAAAAAAAAGGCAGGAGTAGACATACTTTTGGAGAAGTTGCCAGGTGAATTCTGAGTAGGTTTCATCTGTGGCCCTGGCACTCAGAAGGGACCCCCCCCTTAGGAAGCAACTGTCGACCCCTGAGCGTCTGGAGAAACGGCCGGTCTGGGCTGGAGAGCCTGTGGTGCCCAGAAGGGTGGCTGTTGGCTGCCTGTGGTTCTCAGTGCACAGGCACCCACTCGGGGGAAAGGGGGCGAGACCATGAAGGAATTGGACGCTGGATTCCAGCCATAGCCTGTCCCGTGGGGCTGGGCCGGCACCTGACAACGGCACGCGGAAATGGATGAGTTGCTCTCAGGGTAAGACGTGGAGCTCACACTTGAGCTTTAGGCTGTTACATCTGCCAGGAGAGCGGAGATCTTGCCAACCTGTTCATCTTCCAGAGAGCACTAGAGCTCCGAGGTTAAGCGGTCCGCCTGAGCGCGTGCAGTGAGTTATGGTGGCCTGGCATACTTGTTCAACAACCCTGCTTCCCCGGAGGTCAGTGTTCTTTTTACTTCTTGGAGGGAGATCAAGTCCGCATGGCTGGGTGAGTGGGGAGAAAACCTGACAGTGGGTACCAGCGTCTCTGAGGAAGCCCTGGAGACCTGTCACAGAAGTTTCTGGTACATTTTATCGGTAGGATCTCTACCTTTTCAGGCCAGCTATCCTTGATGCAGACTTCATCTTGGTCACAAAAGGGATACAGTGACTCGAGTCCTCAGAGTGTAGGTGATTTGGACCGGATCAGGAAGGCAGTGAACGGAGAAGCTAACTGGTGGCATCCAGGAACAGGCTGTGACCTTCGTCCCACCACGGAGGTGCCCCCCTTCCTCTTCTCCCCTCCCCCCTGCTGCTTGCGAATCCGTTGATTTGCAAAGTGGCATCTGGTGGGAGAGCGGCGCCAGTTCGGCGGGAGAAGGAAAGGGCAGGATCTCAAACTGGTAACGGAGGGATCTTCCTTCACAACAACCGCAGAAGCCTTGCTGGACCGAGAGGCAGGTGGAAGGCTGAAATTACGGGCCAACGGGGGCTTCTGGTTAATCTCTTCATGGAGACTCATGATGGCATCCGTGTCCCTCGTTCACGTTGGTCTCCCACTGAACACGCCCTGACCGTCACCTTTGATGCCCTGACCACTCCTGGGATGGGAAGTGGGAGAATGAGACCAAACTCCTGTCCACATCGGGAGGGGGCGGGAGCCAGGCATCCAAGTCCTCAGCGGCTTGCTTGGGGTCTTACAGAGTCCTCAGGATCCAGGGTCCTGGCTCCCGGTCAGCCTGCCGGCATGCGGGAGCCTTTGATGTTCCCAGAACCCTGAGAGCGCTGGAGGGCAGCTCTTCTCAGGAAGGGTGTCACATTTACATCACTTAGGACTTGGGCCTGCTGCTGGGGCAAGAGGTGAGTGAGGGAAATGCGGTGAAGAGCAGCAAACGAAAACCAATCTCCCCTGCCGTAACCCCCCCCCCCCCACACACACAAGTGACTCAATTGGTCATTGAGATGAGAAAACAGCCACGAATTCTTTCTGCTCCCAGCTAGGAGCTTCCTTTTGAATGCAAAGGAGAGACTGGGAGCTCTCAGCAGAGTCAAACGTGGATCTCCATCTCAATGCCCAGAGACAAAGGCCAAAAAATGTGAGGAATTTCCAAAGCGCCTCTTGCAAACAGCATCTCCCCCACCCTCTGGCTCGGCTCCACCGGCACCACGATGGGAATGGCGGCTTTCTTCTGTGGGCCTGGCCTGGCTTGCTGCCCACTCGATAAAAGATTGGATCTGAGGACAAACGAAATTAGGAATCTCCCTTTGCAGCCTCATGTTCTTGTGCTCCTGTAAGAAGATACTTCTGTGAACCCGGACAGTGGGTGGGCCTGGGGAAGGGGTATGGTGGGGGCAGTCCGCAGGCGCCCTTGCTCACCGCCCCCCTCCTGCCCCTGGGTGGGCAGCCACTGTGATGGCAGGTTGAGGAGACGGATGCGCCCCACCCACTCCAGGGCAATGAGAATGTTCTCACTTTCTGAGGGAGGGCCTTTAAAAGGAGCCTCATTTGGCTAAGGGTTCTTTTGTTCTCCTTTCCCTTCAAGGCTGAACAAAAGGGAATAAGCTTCCAGGACGTCAGGAGGAGCGAAGAAAGAGACTGGGAAAGAGCCCATAGAATTCTCATTTTAAGACAACTTTGAGTCAGAGACAGGGACCGCCGTCCTGAGGCTCTTGGCAATCTGGGAAAATGTCTGCTGGCCTGCACTGTGTCCATTTATTTAACACTAATTTTCCTTCCCTTCCCTGCAGGATGCTGGGTTCTTTGGGGGTCACTGTGACCCCTTAGAAGGTGAGAAAAAAAACCCCAGAAGATAACAACCCATAGATAATCTTGTGGGGGGAGGTTGGGAGTGGTAACACTAGATTGTACAGGGGGCACCTGGCTGGCTCAGTCAGTGGAGCTTGGGACTCTTGATGTCGGGGTTGTAAGATTGACCCCCATGTTGGGGGTAGACATGACTGAAAAATAAAATCTTTAAAAAGCAGAAAAACAAAAACAAACCCCACACTGGTTTGCACAACCTCTGCAGGATTGTTCCACTTATCACATGCCAATATTAGGGAATGACCTTGTTTACTGGCTGCCCTGACCTACAACTTGGTAGGCTTGCTTCAGCCTCTCCTTGCTCCCCACTGGCTTCCAGATTAGCTTTCCTCAAGCCCTAGCCTCGTCATGCCCTTGCCAATGTTAGAACCCCCAGGAGCACCTGCTGACTGCTCTATCTGGCCCAGGGGTACTGGTGTGACGTTCAAGGTCTGACAGCAGCCCGGGGTCCCCTCTTCCCAGTCTCTACAGCTCACCTCTCACTGCTGTTCAACAGGGCCACTCCCGCCTGCCATTTATCCCATCCCTCCCCACGGACAGTCTGTTCTTACCTTCTTGACTTTCATCCCATCTAACATGTAGGACACCTCCCGTCCTCTCCTCCTCCCCCCATTTCAGTATGGCATTTCACAAACTCCTCACCCCTCTTCACTGCTCGTCACATTCACCATTTAGCTTGAGTTACTTTTCCTTCAGGAAGGTCCTCTGACAAACCCCACCTCCCCTCTTGGTGTCAGGCAGGCCTGGCCTCACAGTGCTGAATAGCCTGATGCTCTTACTCTTTTACCCTTGGGGAAGTGATGGACCTTTGAGCCTTTTTTTCCTCATCTGTGAAGTAGGGAAATGATTACCCACCTTATAGGCCTTCATGATGATCACGTGAGGTGATAAGAATACTGTAGTAAGTGCTACCCCTATCTCCCTCTTCCCCCCCAAATCCCCTCAATTCTGATGTATTCAGTGTGCCTTGCCTTCATGGGTACATTTTGCTTTGGGACTGTCTTTGGGAGCTCAAACGATTTATAATCTTCTTGAGGTCAGGGGTGTTACAAAACAAAGTTCAACTGAATAAATGTGGAGATCTTACTGGCTTTATTCAGTGACTCATGAATCGGCAGCATCCTATCTAGCAAGTACAAAGGAGCTCTGAGAAGTTGTACAAAATGGAAGACTTACAGGTAGAAGGAGTCAGGGCAAGGCAGTGATTCTCGCAAGGAGTGGATCGTTTCAGGCAAGGTCACCTTCCTTTGGAGGACACCAGGAGTCTATCAGGCAGATAGATTTCCTTAGTAGTGTTGACCAGGACACTCCAGACTGACCGGTAAAAATTACATTCCTGGGAAAGGCAGAAACCGCAGTTTGGTTAGGTGATGTGGGCCTTAGCGCAAGTGACTCCATGTTGGGCCTGTTGTCTTTTTTTTTTTTTTTTTTTTTTAAAACAAGGGAGAGCCTATTCTGATGGTCTTAAAGTGAGGTCCTCTGACCACAGCAGTAGTATCTCTTGGGAACTTGGTAGGAATGCGAGTGCCCGGGCCCCACCCCAGTCCTGATGAACCACTGACTCTGGTGGATGGTCCGGCAATCTGTGTTGTATCAAGCCCTCCAGATGATTCTGGTGCTCACCTTTGAGAACCACTGCTCTATTTCATTGCTTGGAGCCTGAATGTGCTGCAGAATAGCACAGCACTCACGTTCCATGAGCCTCAAAGAGCCAGTCAACCAGCTCTCCAACCAATGAAGTTGCCCTCCTCCCCAGAGCTGACTCTCTTCATTCAGTCCCTGGAGGTAGGTACCATTCAGACAGTTGGTTTTCTTCCTCTCTCTGCTTCATTGTGTGTGTCCTCTCACTGACATTTTGTGTCAGCCAGGAGCTTGGATGGTTGTTAACAGAGAGGTGCAGGCTTTCCAAGACCCACTGTGGGGTGCATTCCTGGGCCCTGCTTTTCTGAGCCTGCATCTGGGTTTCCCAGAAGGCAGAAAAAGGCAGTGCTGGGTGGAGGGCGGGAATACAGGCAGCGTGTGCTTGGCCTTTGTGGAAGCCGAGGGGAAGATTCACCCTGTACCCCAGGCAGCTTTCCTCAGGGAGCAGGGGATGCCTGGGCAGCCGAGGAGGGCCAGCCTGGCATGAATGGAGACCTTGTATCGAAGACCTCACTGGAGCCAGGAGCCACAACACAGGGGCTTTTCACGAGCAACCTCGCAACAGAGGCGCCATTGAGCGTGACTGGTGGCTTGCGGGCAGACGTGGGGTCTGGTGGACGCGTGGCATCAGTGGAACAACATTGCTGCTTCTGCTGATCCTGCCTTGGCCGGGGGTGCGGGCACTTAGATATCTCCTTCCGGAGAGGAAGACTCGAAGAGTCATACTGTCCATAGCTTACGCTGTTCTGACATCCTCCTCCTCCCATGTGCCATGAGTCAGTGTGCAAGGCCGTAGCAGGGGCACAGAATGTGAGCAAGGGGGTCCATGTGTGCAGGGAGTACTCTGGGACGCTGGGAAGGAACGGGTTAAAGGCAGCTGCTCCGAGACGCTGCCAAGCACAACTCTGGGGGCTAGGGAAGATGCCAGGCATGCTCTATCCGTTGAAGGGGGATGGAAGCCCAGTGTGCCCCCCCTACCAAGGGGTCATTGAGAGGTGAGGAAGCACTGCTGGGGGGCTGTGCCGAGTCTACTAGTCAAGAACAGATGACAACTGCCAGGGGTATTCAGGACAGGGTGATGATGAGGATAGGGGTGTGGTGGGGTTAATGCTACCAAAGGAGAGTCCCTCTGTCACCTGCAGCCAACCCTTACCTCCCCAAGGTGGTTAATTGATCAGCTAGCCAGATCCCTGGCTTCCTCCCTCATCTTGCACTGTCTTTTCTTTCTTTCTTCCTTTTTCTTCCTTTCTTTCTTTCTTTCTTTCTTTCTTTCTTTCTTTCTTTCTTTCTTTCTTTCTTTCTTTCTTTCTTTCTTTCTTTTTTTTTCTTTCCTCAGAGAGCCAGAGAGCACAAGAAGGGGTAGTGGCAGGTGAGGCAGAGGGAGAAGCAGGCTCCCCGCTAAGCAGGGAGCCTGAAGCGGGGCTCCATCCCAGGACCCCAGGATCATAACCCAAGTGGAAGACAGACTCTTAACCGACTGAGCCACCCAGGCACACCTTGCGCTGTCTTTTCTAGGATAACCCATTGTCCTGGATGACGTGGGACCAAGGATTTCCTGGGATGCAGACCATTTGGTGCTAAAATAGGGTCAGTTGGTCACCCTGCTTTCATCTTGGATAGCTTTTACTCCACTTTATACTTATTTCCCATGACTCCCCCATCAAAAATTTGGTAACAAAAAGGGATGGGACTCTTTAACGACTTGAGAGCATGGTTAATGGTGTACTGCCTGTGGACGGAGTGGATGTGTTGAAGCCCCTGGGTTAAAAGAAAACTGGGAAGCAAGTTGTGGCTTTAGTGTAATTACATTGAGGAGGTGGTCATATTTCCTCCATTTTCACTCTGTGGACACAGTGATCTCCTGCTTCTTTGGTCCTTTGTAAGCACTCTTGCACTTAGCCTGGCAGGTCCCACTCATCCCTCCAAACAGCCCATGCTGGGTGAGGTGGCCTCTCGTGTACTCGTAATGTCATATGTGAGATGTGCACGCACACACACACTTACATGTACATGTGCATATGTACCCAGCATGCCTCACACTCAGCTCCTAATCTGCTCCAGGAGATTGTGGTCTCCTCAAAGAAAGGATTGTTTTCTTTCCTTTCTTGGGTATCTGCTGCCACGTGGAAGGCTTGGGATTTCCCATCTAGGAGAGAATTAGGGACAACTTCATGGACAAGGGGCCTACACGGCTGACTTGGGGATTGCAGGGTACAGACTGCAGGGCGGTGGCAATCTGGAAAGGAGCTATGTAGCACCTGGGAGAGCGGAGGCCTGAGTTTCTCCTGGCTGCCGCCCCTGCTGCCCCTGTCTCCAGAGCAGTCTTGAGTCAGTCCTCCTGGTGTCTGCTCTCAGTCCTGGGTGGCTATGGCTGTCATGCAGTGGTGACTCACTGCTCCCTGGGGCTCGGTTTTTTTCCTGAGCTCATTGACAGGCTGGCCCAGGAGAGTCTTGCATGCACAGCCCTCTCAAAATGACAGCTGCCTCAGGGGCCACTTGATTTTCAGGGAAAATGCTGTTTTGCTTTCACTCTGACATCAGAAACAAATGATTCCAACCAGGTCATCTTGGGGCACCCATGGGCTCATGTTTTGTGGTCACGCGTGGGGTGTCCACCTGTCTCCTTCAGAGGTCTCCCCTGGGGCCACATCCAGACTGTCACAAGCTTCCAGCCTTGGGGCAGGAGGCCCCCTGGAGAAAGCCTGGGGGCAGAGGGTATGAACTCAAGGTGAGCACCAGGAAGGCCAGGGGCCTGGGCCACCAGCAGGAGCTTAGGTAACCAGGGCAGGCCCCACCCCACTCCATGAATTATGGTCTCTCTTCCTTCTCTTTTGTTCTCACTTTGCCTGTCTATACCTCTCTCCTCCCCAGCTGGCAGCCCTTGCATCTTGGCCCAGGAGAGGATGACCTGGACAAACGAGTCTCTTTCAATCACCCTAGCAACCCCATTACTGCTTTGTTTCTCTTTGTAGTACTTATTACAACCTGCAATCAATCGCCTGTTTTGTGCTGCCTTCCCAATTTGAATGGATAGAGAGCAGAGACTGGCTTATTCACCTAACTGTGCCCCAGCACTCAGAACAGTGCCTGGTACACCATAATTAATGACTGAATGAACGAGGCCAAGTATTTGGTCTCAGGCCCCAGACTACAGCAATGTAGTGCAGGGCAGTGCCGAGGTGCTGTGTTTAGACGTTTCCTGGGACATGGGGCGCCTGGCTGGCTCAGGTGGAAGAGCATGCAACTCTTGATCTTGGGGTTGTGAGTTTGAGTCCCATCTTGGGTGCAGAGATTACTTAAAAAAAAAAAAAGAAAAAGAAAAAATAAAGGAAAAAAAAGAAAGAAAGAAAAGTTTCCTGGAACAGAGAGCTGGGAATTTAGGGCTAGGGAAGGCCCCCTGCAGTTCTAAACTCACTTTTTTTTTTTTTTTTAACCCAGGGGAGTCATAGGAGGCTGGAGGATGTTTTGGGCAGAGAGAGAGTGAGCCCCCCTAATTGTGTGCCTTACCTTCTGAAGAAAGGGGAAATCTGCAGACTCTCGCTGTGCTCTTTGCATCTTCTCAAGAGTCCTGCTCTGCTAATGCCCACACTCCTTTAGTCCAAAGCACTGAGTTTATTTCTCCTTCTGTCCTCCAGCTCTGCCTGCTGTGTGACCAGGGCTCCTTTGCTGACATGGCAACTGGCCCTGGGAGGGGACAGTGATGATCCTGTGCCCAGGCTCCTACAGAAGAACAAACTGAGGCTCAGACGGGTGAAGACATTTGATCGAGACCACACTGACTATCCTCGACAGAGCCGAGAATTCGTTCGCTTATTCATTCACTGAATGCATGTGTTAAGTCCCTACTAAGAGCCAGCTCTTTCCAAGGCACCTGAAACACATCACTGTACAAAACGACAGGACGATAACATCAGTATAACAGAATTAAACGCTAAAACAATGACCACTTGTTAATCTTTTACAATTTGATAAGTGTGGTAAGTACTCTTATTTATACTATTTCATTTAATCCTTACAACAAATGTACAAAGTAAGTCCTCCGTTTTCAGATTTTCATCCTCTCAGCTAATAAGATTCTGAATTCAAGCCCTGTGTTTGTGGCTACTGTGAGATATCTCGGCCTCCTAAATTATAACACTTCAGACTCAGCTGTCAGCCCAGGACGGTTTCTGCCCTATTTTTCTGCCTCTTGGACTTGCCCTTATCTCTGTGCTCTATTTGAAGAGTGTCAGCTGTTTAGAGGTCCAAGTCTGTATCCTCAAGTAAAGTTGAAAAAGGGATGTGATATTGTCCCTGCTCCTTCTATCACACATTTAAGAGGACAGCTTCACAAGGGAGAAGCAGCCCAGGAGGGCCAAGTGGAACCCCTGACACTCATGGGCTGTGACTAGTATTTATGGTTTGGCAGAGCCAACGTATCTTGACAGGAAACCTAGCAAAAAGGGGAAAAAAAGTAACTTCAAAACCATACTAAACTTAAAAATCATTGTTTAGGGATGGATACCTATGCACTGAAGATATTCTGAAAAGTAAGACTAAAATTAAAAAAACTTCAGGAGACTCGTTGCCTTGAGGTGGAGGATGGAGAGGGCTGTAAGATGGCACAAAAGAGCTTCGGACGGATCTAAAATGTTGTTAACCCGGGTCACTCGTGTGGGTATTCATTAAGTTATTATTTTTTAAGATTTTACTTTAAGTAATCTCTACACCCAACGTGGGGCTTGAACTCACAACCCCGAGATCAAGAGCCGCATGCTCCACAGACTGAGCCAGCTGGGCGCCCCTCGTTATTTTTATAGAAATGATACATAAGGAAAACTTTAAAAGAAGGATGATGCTTCATATGCTACCGTTTGTGGCCGTGTCTCTCGATCTCTCTAGCTACCCGTCGGTCCCTCCACTCACCTCTATGGCCCAGATGAAAGGCAAAGGAGGAATACTGAGGAAGGGGGTGAGTGAAGAAAGGAGTGGAAAATTTATAAAGCTGTGGCCCTGCGGGTAGGTGAGAAAAGGCAGAGCCGTTGGCAGAAGGGAAAGGATTGGTTAGAGAAGCACGATGACAGCCGGGACCATGAGGTTGGGGAGTTGATGGTAAGTCAGGATCTCTGCAGGAAAGTGAGGCCGCACACAAATATTACCAGAGAGGGTTTAATAAATGACTATTTACAACAGGTGGGCAGGGTTAAGAGACACCAACAAGAGATGGCCCAGTACCCCTGGCAGAGCAAGAACTGGGAGCCATTACCACTCTGGATCGAGGGGAAAAAGGAGAGAACCTGGGGAGACAGCTGTATGGAAGGGCTCCCTGACAGGAACGCAGGCAACCCACAGGGACCTGAGGGAGGGGGAGCCTGAGGAACAAACGTCCTCGTCTCCTCTGGTTAGTGTTCCCCACAGGCTGCATCTGCCCAGAAGCCAAAGGGAAGCCCAGTCACACCGTCCCTACATGTCAGCCTCCTGGGGTTCAGTGTGCAGAGTGAATCTGGAGGGGCAAATGGAAAATACTAGCCCCTCAGTGAAGAAGAAAGTTTTGTAAAGAAGTTTCCAAAATGTCAGAATGCTCTATGAGTTTGGGGCCTTAGCTTCACGCAAGGCAGTAGCACCAAACAGAAGGCGTCATCCTATTCTTCATTAGTGGGCACTCGAAGGGAAAAAAAACGTCTGTTTCACTTAATTTTTTTAAAAAAGGTTTTATTTATTTATTTGAGAGAGAGAGAGAGAGAATGAGGGAGAGATCACAAGCAGGGGGGAGGGGTAGAGAGAGAGAAGCAGACTCCCTGCTGAGCAGTGGCCACATGCAGCACTCAATCCCAGGACCCTGGGATCATGACCCGAGGCATCCCAAGATTGTTTCTGATGAAGCTGTAAAAGATTAATTTTGTTGAATCTTAACCCATGATTTTTTTTATTGCTCTGTATGGTGATATAGGAAATATGCACGAAGAACTTCTAGCGCATAGTGAAGTATGATGGTTGTTTTAAGGAAAACACGTGTGTGAGTTATTTGAGTTGTGAACTGAACTAGGGGTTTTCTCCACGGAACACTTTTTTTTTTTTTTTTTTTTACTTCAAAGAATGACAAATTGTTTATTAGACTTAGATATTTTGCAGATATTTTTAAAAGTGATCAAAGTGAGACGGTCACTTCAGTGAAAACAACTGAGAGTAATTGTTTGTTGTCAATTATAAAACATCAGCTTTAAAGTAGAAATCAGAATCTGGAAACCTTGTATCCACCTCTGTGAGCTCGACAGCTGCCTAATACTTAACGACTTTTCTGATGGGATTGGTGTTGAGATTAATTAATGTAGTTTTTGATATTATATGAAATGGGCCCTCGCTTGGAAGAGTCTATGATTTAATGAGCCAGTAAAAATATTTTTCAGGTAGGCTCCATGTCCAGTGTGGGGCTTGAACTCACGACCCTGAGATTAAGAGTCATGTGCTCTACCAGACAGATACCCCATCAATATTTTTTTTTTTTGAAGATTTTACTTATTTATTTGAGAGAGAGAGAGAGAGAGAGAGAGCAGGAACAGAGGGAGGGGCAGAGGGAGAGGGAGAAACAGACTTCCCACTGAGCCGGGAGCCTGACATGGGGCTCAATCCCAGGACCCTGAGATCATGACCTGAGCCGAAGGCAGAAGCTTAACCGACTGAACCACCCAGGTGCCCCCCCCCCCAATTTTTAAAATGACCAATCCAGGAGATTGCAAAATCATGAATAGATACAAAGATCCATTCAAAATTCAAGAGACTGATGTATTTCCTTGTAACAGAGAATAAAAGTTCAGTGATATGGTTTCAAATTACACATTGCAAGCTACCTTTAAGAAACTGTATCACTTGGGGCGCCTGGGTGGCTCAGTCAGTTAAGCGTCTGCCTTCTGCTTGGGTCATGATTTCAGGGTCCTGGGATCGAGCCCCGTGTTGGGCTCCCTGCTGGAAGGGAACCTGCTTCTCCCTCTCCTCCCTGCTCTTGCTCTCTTGCTCACTCTCTCTCTCAAATAAATAAATAAAATCTTAAAAAAAAATATTTAAAAAAATGCATACCACTTGTTGAGTATCGGAGAAGATTATCCACAATTATCAGAAAAGGCTATGAAAGGTGAGCCTGGGTGGTGCAGTTAAGCAGCTGACTTTCGGTTTTGGTTCACGTCAGGATCTCTGGGACATGAGTCCCCTATTGGCTCCGTGCTGGGCCTGAGGCTGCTTAAGATTCTCTCTCTCCCTCTGCCCCTCCCCCACCTCTAAAAAAAAAAAAAAAAGAAAAGAGAAAAGGCTATGAAAATATTATACCTGTTCTCAATGGCAAATCTGAGGCCAGAATTTCCTCATACTTCAACCAAAACAACATTTCACAATAGATTGAACACAGAAGCAGACACAAGAATCCAGCTGCCCTTTACTCATCCAGACAATAAAGAGATTTGCAGGCATGTAAAACAATGCCGCTCTGCTCACAAGTATATTTTTGTTTTATAATATAGTTTTTTAAAAATAAAAATGTTATTTATGTTAACATGGAATGGGGTTATTGTTAATTTTAAGGAATCCATATTTAGTTTTTGTTTTAATTCCTAATGTGGCCAGTAGCAGCACACAGAAACCAGCTAGTTCGTGTCTCTAACACAACACTCTGCACCCAATCCCAATGCGTGTTTTCCCCAGCCACCAAGCATTTCTCTGACACCAACTGGGTGTCCTACAGCATGACTCAATTCTGACACTGTCTACCTGGAGATGGCATCAGACCCCCGGGTTTAAGGCTCAGCCTTACAACACTGTCCCCCTACCTCCCTTCACCCCTTCAGATCCCAATCCCAAGGCCATGTTATCACCTGTGCTTTTCATTGATGGGCTATAGATCAGAGGTTGCAATGATCTCCTCTCTGGATTCGATTAATTTGCTAGAGTGGCTCACAGAACTCAGAGAAACATTTTACTTACTAGATTATCCGTTTATTATAAAAGGGTATATAACTCTGGAGCAGAGAGAGGGAAGCGATGCCTAGGGCAGGGTGTGGGAAAAGGGCGCGGAGCTTCCATGCTCGCTCTGAGCTCCGCACGCTCCTTAGCCTCCAACTCTTCACCAGCACGGAAGCTCTACCCTCCCTGTTTTTTGGGTTTTTTATAAAGGCTTCATTACATAGGCATGATTGATTAAGTCATTGACCATTGCTGACTGAACTCAATACACAGCTCCTATCCTCTCTCTGGAGGTGAGAGGGGTGGGACTGAAACTTCCAGCCCTCTCATCACAACATTGGTTGTCCTGGCAACCAGCCCCCCATCCTTGGAGATAAGTTATCTCATTAACATAACAAAAGACACTTTTAATGCTCCCAACACTTAGGAAATTCCAAGGGTTTTAGGAGCTGTGTGGCATGAATGGGAATGAAAACGAAATTTATCTTATTATAAATCAGCATATCAGCAACCATATTTAACACTAAAGGAATCCTAAATCCAAAAAATTCGAGAAGCAATAGAGGGAACGTAATGCAGCTAGCAAGTTACAGGATTGTTGGAATTGCTGAAAGGCCAAACAGAGAGGCAAGGAAGCCAGAGGGAGGCTTCACTGGAACCTGCTACTCTTTGTGACTGGAGGACAAGGGAGGGGGTGGTGTACCAGTGGCCAGGAGCAGGAGCTTCCTTTTAGGACTTGGTATTAGAAAGGACTAGAGTCAGGGATACCAAGTGGGAACCAGAATCATGTCAGGGGCTCCTTGATGGGAGCTCAAAATATGAAGGAGGTGAGTCCCTGCTGGAAAATCTGTCAGGAGCAGAGAGAAGTGGGGACAAGTGTCCTGGTTTCTCTTTCTCTTGTTATCCAATTACACTGGACAACCCTGTCTGGAAGCTAGTTCTCAGCAGATCTTGGGGAACACAGCTTGTTGGAGTCAGTCTTCCTGCATACGGAGCAGAGGAGAGCAGGCAGCTGAGAGCAATAGGCACATGCCTGGCCCAGAAAAGGAAGGAAAGAACCAGAACGTTGGCTGGAAGGAGCCACAGGGATGAGAAAGGCTGCTTAAGATAGGAGGGTCTTGTACTGTTGTGAGGGAGATGGGCAGAGTAGAGGAAGAAGAGGCAAACCCAGCCCAGGTGGGGTAAATGGCAGAAGGGAGAGTTGGCAGACTCCAGGCAAAAAGTCAGCCAGTTTCCATATGAAAAGGCTTAGTAGGGCCAACTGATTGGAACTGGAAATAAAGAACTTATTTAGAAATTGTCTGCATGCTACTCTTACTTAGGGTCTGCATCTTGGGGGAGATTATTGGATACTGGGGATGGAAAGTTAATGTCATCTATTCCCAGGTTAATCATTTTAAGTCTCTTACATGCAGTCTAGACCCCTCACATATCCAACAGCCAGCTAAAAATCTCCACCTGCATGATGAGGCGTCTTTTCCTGTGGCTTGGGTAACTCATTCATGCTCGCTCCGGTCTCACCCGAAATGGACTTCTTCCCAGAATGCTATCCTGGTTTCTTTTCTTTTTTTTTTTTTTTTAAAGATTTTATTTATTTATTCGACAGAGATAGAGACAGCCAGCGAGAGAGGGAACACAAGCAGGGGGAGTGGGAGAGGAAGAAGCAGGCTCACAGCAGAAGAGCCCGATGTGGGGCTCGATCCCACAACGCCGGGATCACGCCCTGAGCCGAAGGCAGACGCCCAACCGCTGTGCCACCCAGGCGCCCCGCTATCCTGGTTTCTAAACTAGCCTCCTATAGTTCAGGCTTTATTGTCATTAGCTCATTAACGTCTGTCTCTTCTGTCAGTCTAAATAAAAGAGTAAAATGAGGCAATCTCAAATTACCAGAATTTGAGTAACTGGGGAAATGCCCGCTGCAGCAAGCCAGAGGCGATTCTCTCTGGGGTTTTGGGTGGGCTGTATTTACCTGCAAGGAGTGCAAAGCGGGGAGTCCAGCCAGAGTCCAAGCAGTAAGTTCATTGGCTTGAGAATGGGGAGAGCTGCTTAGCAGATGTTTATTGGTAGGCGCTAAATCTCGGTCTCACGTAAATCAGCGGAGAGCGGGAAATCAAGCGCCGTCCCTCACCCTTCTTAGGGCGCATGCGTGAGGTTCTCCGTTTCCTATCCTCCGATTCCATTTTAAACTGAAAATTTTCTCACTTCCCACCGGAGGTAACTGCATCTCCGTGGCCAGCTCCTGGCACAGTGCAGTAGTACCTGTCCCCCATCCTCGGTTTCTCTTTCTGGGGTTCCAGTTACCCATGGTCAGCCACGCTCAGGCTGCAGAAGGTCCTCCTTCTGCCGAATCTGCCGAAGGTCAATGATAGCCTCACTCTACGTCACAGTGCTACGTCATCACCTCGCTTCCTCTCCTCTCGCTTATCATCTCCCATCATCCTGAGAAGCAGAGGGGTGAGTAGACTCCAATGAGATATTTTGAGAGAACAGTCACAAAACTTTTGTTACAGTATATTGTTATACATGTTCTTTGTATTATAATTGTTAATTTCTCACTGCACCGAATTTATAAGTTAAGCTTTGCCATAGGTATGTATTTATAGGTACTTTGTGCAGTGTAGGCATGAATGGGGGTCTTGGAACACTCCCCCGTGGATGGAGGAGATGCCTGTTGTGCTTGGTACAAGTAGGTACTTAATGAATACTTGATGAGTGAACAAATGGCTGATTGTTGTAGGAATGGGGGTGCATCCCCATCCTTGACATTCACATTGAGCAACTGTCCCCTCCCTCCTGCCTTCAGAATCCCAAGGACCCAGAGAAGAGACCCATGTTGGGAGAGCTTTCTTCCCTAGTGTATGCAGCTCACAGAAAAGAGCCAGGAGCTTGAAGTTGAATTCTGGCTCTCACACGGTGGCTGTGAAGTCTCGGGCAAGCCATATAAGTTTTCTCAGTTAGTCTTCATTTTCTCATGGATCAATTAGAGACAGTAATATTTGCTCTCCCTACCTCTGGAGGTTGTTGTGAAGGTGAGAGATGATGTTACTGGTAGAATAGCACCAACGCACAAACCCGAATTCAGAGGAGCCCCTGAACAGTCCTCCTGCTTTAAGCCCTAGGTAGCCACACTGATGTCACCAGCCCTGCTGTTTATCTCCTCCAGAGAGGAAATGTTAACTGGAAGCACTTCAAGGGACACAGCTCTTTGTGGAGCTGGCCATGTCTCCACAGGCTTCTGAAAGCGTGGTGGAGGCAGCCTCCAGCAAGTGTGGGGTGTGCTGGCCAGTCAAGGGGCCCAACCCATCTCCCTCCACTACTGCCACTGTGGGGCTCAACATGGGGCAGCTGATGCAGAGAGCAGAACAGGTTAGATCCAAGAGTTCTGATTCCCAGATCAGCTCTGGTCCTGGACAGGTCCTCGTGCCACCAAGGACAAATGAAAGAGATAGGTCATGAGCAGAAAGAAGCCTCCTGGAAATGCCTGTGCCTTTCTCTGCAGAGACCTATGCCCAATCCTGGGATATAGGGACTAAAGGCACAGCTTTGCCCTCAAAGAGCTTATGGTTGAACATGCGGTAGATGGATGCCCTTATCCAGGGCAAAGACCTAGGCTTGTTAGGGAGCAGTGAAGGCTGAGGCTTGTCGGGGGCGGAAGCAGTGGGTGGGTGACCCTGTCCCACTGCTGCTAGCTGGCTCTTTCTCTCCTGGAACTGCTGAGGCAGGTCTGCCAGGCACTAAGGAGGGTGCTTCCTGGCTCCAGGCATTGGGGGTTGACTCACACGGATGCTATTGGAAAGAGCTTGTCTCAGAGGAAGGCCTGAAGTTCCTGAGGAGAAACAATCTCACTTCCTCATTTCTCCAGTTGAAATGCTACACGACTTTCCTCAGGGGCCATTAGAGCCCCTGGGCCTGGCCCACAGAAGCCTGAGAGGCCTCGCCAGCAGAGGATTGGAGGTGAGGTGGTCTGCAGGAATGCAGTTGCCCGCCCCCCACTCCTTAATCCCCAGGTCTGGGGGAGGGCGTGGCTGGTACCAGCTAGGACTGCAGTTTCACCACCAAAGCCCCTCTGAAGCCAGGAGGCCAGAGTATATGAATTATAGGCCTGGCCCAGCTGAGCTGGGGAGCCCTGGGCCTCACACTGCTCTAGGGTAGATAAGGATGGATCAAAGGGGCCAAACCCTCCTACACCCCTATGTCAGGATCCACCACCCAGTGGCTGGAGTGACAAGAGAGATAATATATATACAAGGAGGGGAATTCGTGTTTCCTTTTGAAGTCGTTTGCACAAACATCTTGTGTGTGAAGCGGTCCATGCACATCTGCTGCACAGCCCCCCACTGTTCTGGTGTTAGGTCTCACACACACACACACACACACACACACACACACACACACACACACCCTGACCCAGATCCTCCTATTAGGCCTGTCCTGTGTCCTTTCTGGTTTATCCCTTGGAGCCCAGGTTGGCTTGAAATGAACATCGACAGCAGCTTCTGTGAGCCTCAGTAAGACCCCTGGGGGGCTCTTTGCCCACCCATGCCAGTCTTGGGGTCAGCAGACACTTTGTTATAGCCTTTAATCTAACCTAAGTCCTGGAGGAAGAGTGGATTTTCCTGGAGGTTTTGTGGAGGTCAGGAAGAGGGCATTTCACACATCCATCCCCCAGCGACACTTCCCTGCCTAGTAGACAGCCTGGCCCACTCCGTATCCTCGTTCCTCAGTGCTGGCTGCCAGCACCCTCTTCCCGTTCTGTTCCTTATTCAGGCTCTAAAAACCCCTCTGTTGTCCAATGCAATGGGGCCTTTCCCAGGTCCTTCCCTCAGGCCTCCTCGGGGTTTCCCTGCAGCCTGCAGACTGCAGCTTTCACCCAGCACAGACTCAGAGCATCTCAGCCAGCGGCTGCCATACGAATAGCTTTGCTGTGACTGCCTTCTTAAATCTGCCCAGGCTGCATCTTGCCTGCTTCATTCCTGCCCCCCAACTCCTTTTTATTAAAAAAAAAAAAAAAAAAAAAAAAAAAAAAAGTTTTCCTTTTTTTCTTTCTTTTTTCTTATTTTTATTATATTAGTAATCTCTGCTCCCAGTGTGAGGCTCGAACTCATGACCCCGAGGTCAAGAGTCATATGCTCTACTGACTGAGCCAGTCAGGTGCCCCCCTCCTCCAACCACTCCTAAAGCAGTGAAGTTTAATTGTGGGGTGTGCAGTCCCCATTGCAGGGTGCAGGGCCCAGCTGGGTGGGTGGCTGTCCAAGTTCCTGCGTGCCCTGGGGTATTTCCAAAGCTCAGGGCTGGGGTCTTTGTCTCCTCTCAGGATCCAGGAACTCATCCCCGCCTCCCCCAAACCCTAACAGTCTTTCCTTCCTCCAAACAAAGAACCCTTTTGATCTTTATCACTCTCTTGGAACATAATGCCAAATGTCTTTGGTAATAAAAATAAGATTATCAGCAAACACTCAGAGAGCACTTACTATGTTCTAGGTACTATTTTGAGCACTTCGTAGTTATTAGTTCATTAAATTACAGTAGTTGGGGTGGGGGTGCTCTGTCTAATTTCTTTAATTATATAGTGAAGTCCTCAAGGGCGGAGACTGAGGTGACACATCTTTGTATCCCCCAAATTCCTTGCACTCCAGGAATGTTTGCTGACTGACTCAGTCTTGGGAGGTGCCGTCCCATCCTGGTTACTCACTTTCCCTTTCTCTTCAGATGGAGCTAGGATTTCCTTTCTTATTCCCTCCGGGTAATGGAAAGTGATAACAGTGACCTGGGGAGGCTTTGGGGTCATTGGGACTTTCTTCTTCTGACTGCAGGTGGAACACCTTGCCCATCAAGGAAGGCACCTGCCAGAAAGGAGCAGAGGAAGACATAGGTGGGCTTTCTTTATTTTATTTTTTTAAAGATTTTATTTATTTATTTGACAGAGATAGAGAGAGCCAGTGAAAGAGGGAACACAAGCAGGGGGAGTGGGAGAGGAAGAAGCAGGCTCATAGCAGAGGAGACTGATGTGGGGCTCGATCCCACAACGCCGGGATCACGCCCTGAGCCGAAGGCAGACACTTAACCGCTGTGCCACCCAGGCGCCCCCATAGGTGGGCTTTCTGAGCAGGAGTGGAGAGAGGCACCCTTTGTGTATGTGTTCAGGTAGTTGTCTCTGGAGGGTGGATTGTGGATAATTTTGGTTTTCTGCATTTTCTACCATGAGCAAACACTACTTTCACACTCTCAAAAGAGGAATTAGAAATGTAAAAAATGAAAGGTTTATTGAGTATTTTGTTGAGTAATGACTATTGAAGTAAGTTTTAAAGGATGAATACAGAAGCCCCAGAAGCTGGGCTGGCATTCAGCAGGCATCCATCCTGTTGGCCAGTGCCTTGTTTTCATGGACCAGTACCTGTGCCACACCCATTAATAAATATTTTAGTATTTCCCCTGCCCAGAAGTCGTATCTCTTCTTTGGATAGGAGGAAGACTGTATTCCGGAGTCACTTTCCTTTCCCAGGCCAGCAACCCCAGTCTAATGATGGTCGATGTTGGTCTCTTTGCTTCCTCTAAAGATGGCTGCAGGAGGGGATTCTACCACCTCTTCCCTGGCTTACCTGCTTTCACCTCTCAGCCTAGAATAAGCAGTTTTTGGCTCCAAGCTGGTGTCCACACTCTAGAGCAGAGATCCTCAGCCTTGGCTGCATGTTTAGAAAATGCCAAGGTCAGTCCCATCCCATCCCACTCAAATCAGAACCTCTGGGGTGAGCCCTCAACAGGGGAAATTTTTAGGTTCTCCAGATGTCTCTGATGTGGAGCGAGGGTTGAGGACTACTGAGGCAGATGCAGAAAGTTCCCCAGTGTGGACAGAGGGGCCAGCGTGGATTTGCTTTCCTGCACTAGGTGCTACGGAGGAGGACATGCAGACGGCTGCACACAGAGGTGCCTGCCTGCCCTCTGAGGGCCTGTAGTTGATCACAAGGTTGGTGAGCAAGCTAGAACCTGTGCGCAGAGAGGCGGAAACACTCAGTGTGATGCCCGTTGTGTGCAGCCCGTGCCAGTTCAGACACGGCTGTTGAAAATGCTGAGGAAGGAGGCAGTTCTTCCTGGAAGAAGTTCTAGAGGCAGTTTTTGTGGGGGGAACGTGCCGTCACAATGGTGCACTGACTCTTGTCCTTTCTAAGGGTTTTCTCTCAGGCTCCTTATCTGATGAAGCAGCTTCTTTGTAACTCTGGCCCACGCTGGGTGTGGCTGGCCACTCTTCAGTCACTGCCCCAGCTCTCCAGGACACCCCGGCAGGACTAGGCTCCGACAGATAAGAACCGTGCTTGTTAGCACAGCTGTGCTCTGCAACACCCAGTGTTGTTTTCAAACGTAGGGAGATTTGGGTGCGGAAGTGTGGCTATATCCACCCAACTTCAGAGTTGGGCTTGGTTCCAAATTAAAGGAAATTTAGTCAGTTTTCCCAGACACAGGGACAAAAATAGAGTTGACAGGAACCTCAGAGGGTCTGCTGAAGTACCAGGGTTACACCTAGAAAAATCAACTGGCTCTTTGGTCTAGATACTGTCAAATGGCCAGATCAGACTTGAACTTTTAGCGTCAGCAATTACCCCTGGAATCTGTCCATACAGGTTCTTCAGAGACAGTGCTCTAAAGGTGATGGTGATTTTGTTTCTTCTGCTGTTAACAGTCCTAGAGGTCTCTGTGTTTCTGGGGCCCCTTTGGCCAATAACCTGGATTCTGGGGTTTATGAGGTTCAGATATACTATGTGTATGGTCAAGGAAGTTGTCCCTGAAGGGGAAGGAACTGGATGGCATAACTCACGTTTGGATAGATTGATGATTTGTTATGTCCAGCTTGGATTTTGTCTCCAGTATGTGTGTCCTATGTAAGCTCATACTGCAGAATGGGGCCTCCAGCGAGAACTGGTTCTGCCTGGACATCCCCAGCAGGGCTATGCTAAGCCATTGTTGACATCACCGCTGTCCTTCTTCACACTCTGGAAGACGTACTCCTTTTTCCTGCTGTTTCACAAACTCAGCTCTA
This sequence comes from Ursus maritimus, assembly GCF_017311325.1. Classification (NCBI taxonomy): domain Eukaryota; kingdom Metazoa; phylum Chordata; class Mammalia; order Carnivora; family Ursidae; genus Ursus; species Ursus maritimus. Next base: position 20,778,593 of record NW_024425563.1, on the reverse strand, counting down.
AGGGCTTTATACACCGAGGCAGGGCAGCGGTCTCCAGCTCATCATGGGCCTTTCAGACTCTCCTACTTGAGCCAGTTTCCCAGCATCTGACACATGGAGGTCATGCTGCTGTTGAGCAGCAGAATTGAGCCTGAAATTCAAATCTTTGGATCCCCACCCTGTCCCCTATGTGGTGAGGCAGCCATGCCCAGAGACTCCAGAAACTGACGTGGCATAAAGCAGGAAGTGTATAATCAGGGTTGGAAAAGGACAACAGAAGTCCCACATCCCCATACATTTGTCATTGTGCCCATGCTGTATGTGGCCTAGCCGGGCCACAGGTGGTCCCTGCAGACAATACAAATATCCTCATCCCATGGGAAGGTTTCACAGAGCTCCGGGCTCCCGGTTGTATTGATGGTAGAGAAAGGGTGTAAGACGGCAGGGCTGAACTCATTTTCCTTTAAAATTAGAAATGCAGCTTGGAAGTGGCTGGGGTGAATGATTTGACCTCTCTGAGCTTTATTTCCTCATCTGTAAAGTGGGAACAAGAAAGGGACCTACCACACAGGGTGTGGCGGAGGATCAACCGAGATGCTATTTACAAAGTGCTCAGAGAGCACAGCATATGGGAAGCTTACTAAGGCTCAGAAACCATTTTTCCTAAAGGGTGCTCCTTCTGAGCCAGCCTTCCTTCTTCCTTTCCCTTTTCCATCTCCTCACAGCCTGTGTGGATGGGTGTGGGATGACTCTGTCTCTTTGAGACAAGCTGTCCCCAGGGGAAGTGACTTGTCCCTGAGACATGCAGTGAGTCAACAGCTTGGGGGTCCTGGAGCCCGCACCTCCCTGCTGGCTGGGCTGCCGCTAGGGCACTGAGTTTCTGCCTTCCACAGGCTAGCCTGGGGCCCTGCCTCCCATCTTGCTGCAGTCCCCTGCCGGAAACCCTGCCCCATTGTCCCAGGCAGCCTGGGCCTGGGGAGCCCAGCTGCTGCTGGGCTGACAGTTTCCTTTCGTGGCTGAGATAACTTTGGGAGATGTCTATCAGGTTCAGGGAAAGGGTGGAGGGCCTGAGTGAGCCCTTTGCTGCCCTGAGATATCTGGCAGGCCCTACATAGAGAGGAGCTCATTTAATCTCACAGCCTGCCCTCTGCCACTTTCTCCCTTCCTCCTTCCCCCCTCCTCTTCTCCCCTCATTCTCACCCCTACCTCTCAAGGCTTTGATGAGTTTCTGGGAAGCTTGGTTGGAGTCCGGACAATCCTCATTAACTCTTTCAGTGCTGTCAGTGCTGTGGTTAGGGAAGGCAGAAAAGTACCTGGGCCAGGGGAGGGGAGGTGTGGGTTGGTAGGGATGGTCCAGTGGCTCTAGTTTTGTCCCAGGAAAAAGCTTCAAGAAGCTTTTTAAGTCCAGGCTCTATCATGGATTAGCTCAGTGAGCTTGGGAAACTTAAAGTTTCTTCTCTGGGCCCTGGGTTTCTCATCTGTTAAACGGGGATGAAAATGCCATATGCGTAAGGTGGCCACAAGGAGTAAAAGATCTAACACATGTAGGGAACCTATCAGAGGGTCTGGCACAAGGAGACTAGCATGATGGTTATTTCTGTGCTGCCATGTGGTAGGTGGCCTTGTGACATCAGTGAATAGGAACTCTCACCACCTCATCCTTTACTGGAAACGGCAGCTATTGTGATAGTAAATCAGATGGGTCATCTTGGCATGGAAGGAAAAACATTTCATTCATTCATTCATTCATTCATTCATTCAGTAAATACCTATTGATTGAAAGCTTACTATATACTAGGCACTGTTCAAGCATCTTGGGAAACAACAGTGAGGAAGACAGTCCCTGTCCTCAGAGTGAATGAATGTGCAGGGCTGGCGCTGGGGCCTGGGGCTTGGGGTGGGGGTGGTTGGGGAGGTGGGAACAGATAATAGATTAGCAAAACATAAAAATATAATTTCACGTAGAGTTGGGTGCTTTGAAGAAAATGGAAATAGAATAAAAGGTTAGATGGTGGTGGGCTGCGTGCGTGCTATTTTAATTAGGGCAGGTAGGGAAGGCCTTTCTAAGGAGGTGATCTTTGAGCAATATTTGAATGAAATGAAGGAATGAGAACATGTGGCAGGAGTGTTTTCCAGTCATTGAGAACAGCAAATTTGGAGGCCCTGAGGTAGAGACTCAGCTTGGCAGGTTCTAGCAAGACCATGAAGACCGGAGAAGATGAGGTGAAGGGAGAGAGGGTGCATAGGAGCTGTGGGTACACTTGGGGCTGGGGAGCCCCTCTGTCCTGAGGGCTGCGACCTCTTTCCCTCCACAGGTGGGCTGTTGCCTGTGTGTGGAGGGGGTTCCAGGGAGCAGCAGGAGGCTGACTGACCATGGTGGACGGCATATTTATTTTAATTAGGGTGATGGCAGGCAGCTGTCACTGGTTTCTTTTATTTATTTATTTTGTCCCTGGTTTCTGATGGAACTTTCTGGTGCTATTTGCTGATGCCAGAGGTAATCCTGAGTTCTGAAAACACAGCAGGGCCCAGCTGCTCCCTTTGGGCCAATCCTGGTTTGGGACGAGCTCACCAGTGTAAGGGAAACAGCAGGCAGCCAGGGCAGTGCCCTCCACGTGATACTGCTCCAAGCTTTGTGTGCCAGCCTAGAGCCCTCATTAGGACCATAATCCACGAGAAGAAGGTCACCTCAGTGCCCACGTCGAACCCACTGCTTAACTAACTGACTGATATTTTCTTTCGTGCTCACTCAGACCATTTCAAAGCAACAAATATTTCCTGGGACTGAGCACTGTGGGTAGTCGTGGGTATGGTGTGCTGGCTGACAGCTGTTCTGATGGGTTTTTACATATGTAACTTAAAATCTCTAAAACCCCATCAGAGCGGGATGAACAAAAGATGTTCTCTGTCCTCAAAGAGCGTGCACCTTGTCAAACCACCCAGCCGACTGTCCAGTGCGCCTGGGTGAAGTGCTGTTCCTGACAACCGCATAAGCCAAGCACCAAGGCACAGAGTACATCAAAAATCAGCTTCCCCGGTATTTAGCTCCCTGAGCTAAAACCACACGTTGCCTGCCTCCTCTGCCCCTACTCACCCAGGAAAACCCATTTCCAAAGCCTGTAGTGTTTTTCATTCATTTCTTCTGGGTCTGTTCACCTCTGCAAAACTGGTGCTTGGGCTGGCTTGCCAACCCTTGCCCTCCAAGGACCTCTTCTTGCATATACCTCAGGGCCTTTTGGGGTTTTCATTCCTCGGATCCCCCATTCATACTGCTCCCTCCATCTCCCTACAGAACTTCATGATACAACATTTGGCTTCCTGGACTTCTCTGTTCACTTCTGGCCTATTCCTTCCTCCTGTCAGTATTCCTCTTCCTGCCCATCCCTACTCTTGTTCTGTTCCAGGGTCTCCTTGTAAAGCCCCCTGGTCTCATGGGACTGTCATGGCCACTGTTTTGCTGATGCCACCTTGTGCTTTTAGGCTCCAGCCTTCTTTGGGCTCCCAGTGGCCTCCTGGGATCCCCTACCCTGTTCAGCACCTCAGCTCCCCCTTTTGAGCTCTGATGAAGTAAAGTGACCTTGTGCTCTCTCAGCCAGCTGGGGCAAGGAAAGAGCAAGGGTGGCAGTGGAACACGCCATGGGGTTTTAGAGTCTCCCAGTTGCAGGGCTGGGTGGAATGCCCCTGCGATAACCCCCAGGCCAGGCAGACCCAGGATTTCTGTGATGGGCCTGGACAGGGAAGGGGGTGGGCAGTGACTAAAATTAGAGCCTGGATTCATTCTGGGTCATCCACGGAAAGTGTGGTAGTGTGGAGCAGGGTGGACCATCATTTCCCTGATCTCATCCAGTGTCTGTTTTCCTTTGTCTCTCTAGGGCAGGGCTATCCCATCTGCCCTTTATCAGGGCCTGCTCACACCGGGAAGGCTATGGGCTGCCCCTTTTCCTGTCTATTTTCTCAACCTGGGTCCTGGGGGCCAGCGGGGTAGGATTGGACCATTCCCTAAGAGTAGGGACTCATCAGGAAGCCCATTGTGGCTGAGGGTGTGTACTAGGGGGTGGTCCCTAACTTCCCTTTGAGACTCCTTGAGTTGGACAGTGACTCACCCAGAATAATGACGTGATCACAGGAGCATGCGTGGGACTGACAGCCAGGTCTTCGGGGTGTGTGGTGCCCTGGGACCGTTAGGAATGACTCTCAGAGGGTTGACCCTCTTGATGGACCCTGATAGACCCACCCTGTGTGGCAGAGTCTGGAGGAGGGTGCTGGATACAAAAGTACCAGAGACAGAGGGAGAGAGGGGGAGGATGGCAAGCCCGGAACAATAGGGGCCAGTGAAAAGTGCTTGCAAAGTACCGTAAAGGTAAATTTGCGTGGTGTAGCCAGCTCTTCCTGCATGCTGATAGGAGGCAGAGGAGAGGCTCTGAGTAGAGAAGTAGCAGCCATCCACATGCGTTCACCTCCTCAGGGCACAGATGAGGAAACCGAGACCCATTGAGGGAAGTGAGGGGTTTGGCTTGTGATCACCCAGCTATAGAGAGATGGATGGCCCTGCAGCTAAGATCCTGGGGTCAGGGCTCTTTCCACCCACTTTCAGACACTTCTTGAACTGGAAAGCTGAGAGTGGGGTTTCCTGATGGGGGACACTGAGGCTACAGCAGGAGACAGCAAGCAGAGACTCATGGACAACCTGGAATGTCCTTATCTCTCTCTTAGCTTCTGTGTTGACCTATCTTGTCTTGTTTGTCACCACTCCTGGCCCCTCTCTTGTCCCTCTCTTCTCCCCCATCCCCTAGTGAGCCACGGTGATGCTGGCAGGGCGCCTGCATCTTTCCTGATCTGAACTGGTTTTGTTTTGCAGTCGCCAAACAGAGATTGAGGGAGCAGAGTGATGAGCAGATGAACCACAGGACAAGGCATCAAGGCTTCTACCCTCGAAAGGTGTGGTACCCTCAAATCTTCATGGAATGGCTAGCATGTGCTGGGTTCTGGGCTAAGTACTGAGTTACAAATATAGGGGAGACATGATCCCTGCCTTCAGCTCACTCTTTAGTGGGGGAGTCTGACAAATATACAAATACCTCAAGTATTAAAGAGAATATGTGAGTACTCCAAAGGTGACATAGGCAGTGTGTGGTGGCAGGAATCCGTTTAGTTCCCCTTCCTCTTTCCCTACCTCCTTCCCTCCCCTCCTTCTTTCTGCAGTCCTGAATGTATCTGTTAAGCACTAAGCCTTAATTTCCCGCTTCTTGCCAGATACTTCACTCGGATGTCCCACAGCCATCCCCACTCAACGTGACCCACACATGTCACTCTTTTCTTTCCTATTCCCACTTCTCTGCATTTCCTATCTCAGGTGAGAGCATTGCTCTGTCATCCCAGCTACAAACCTCTGGTGGTGTTTTCACCTCCTGCCTCTTCCTCATACACACATGTGGTATCAGATGTGTGAGGACCCACCTCCAAAACTCTTTCCAGCCCGCCTGGCACTTATCTGTCCATATGACCGTGATTGCCACGGGCTCTCCTCTGTCCCAGACCCCCGAAGGGCTCTCCTGCCATGACCCCACTTCCCTACTTTAATGCATAGCGCTTCTGGGAATGTTCCTTAGACACAAATCAGATAACTCATTTGATAGCATGATATTGGAATCATTATGTGCCAGGCACCATTCTGAGTGGTTAATATAAATATTAACTCATTTAGTCCTCCTATTAATCATGTGAGGTATATGTGATTTTGACCATATCTCATTGACTTGAAGATTGTAAGATGCATCTTATTTTTGTAGCACCAAGAAAAATTATGACACAGTCCTTTGTTTAAAAAAAATATTTTATTTATTTGGGAGAGAGACAGGAGAGAGAGCGCATGAGGTAGGGGGAGGGCAGAGGGAGAAGCAGACTCCCTACGGAGCAGGGAGCCTGACCCCGGGCTGGGGGGAAGGGCTCAAACCCAGGACCCAGGGATTGTGACCTGAGCTGAAGGCAGATGCCTAACTGACTGAGCCACCTAGGCGCCCTGGCACAATCCTTTCTTATCATTTCAAATTTTTATTATATAGTTAATGAAGGAGCTCTTTTAGACTTGTTTAGACATAAGTTTTCAAAATCATATATTTACCTTATGCATACTTAAGTTCATAAATGAAGTAAATGAGTGTAGGTATTTTTGAAATTTTCTCATCTTCAGAGGTCCACCCTTCTGAATTATTTTAAAACTCTGAGTCCTCAGTATCTATGTTTTCTCCCCATAATATTCTCTGTGCCATTAACAGTGATGCAGTATTTCTTACAAGCGTGGATTTTTCTCCCAAACAGCTGGCATTGATTCTGCAGCATTTGCTATGCATGCACAGCTGATGTCACTTTGTCATTCTTGCCACCTAGCCAGTGATACTCAGATGATTTTACACAATTACATCTTGTGATTGATGAAACTCATTATCCCATTTAACAGATAAGAAAGCTGAGGTGCACAGAGGTTGAGCATCTTTCCCAGGGCCACATAATTAGTGGCAGAGCTGGGACTTGAACCTAGGCAGTCAGCCTCTGGGATCTGTGCTGTACTAGAAAACCTTTGCTAGAAACCCATTTCCTGGAGCAGATGGAATCCAGACTCTCGTCACAACACTCAAGTCCTCTGTGACCTGGCTCTGCTTTTTTTCTAGACTCATCAGCTCTCAAGTAGCTCGTGCTCTAGCTGCTCTGGCCTGCTCCCAGACAGGCCTGACATAGCCTGGGCTCGCACTCACGTGCCCACACTAGAAGATAGTTCGGATCCCACTCAGAGGTGAAGGCTCACGGCTCCAGTGCCATGTCCTTTGGGACACTTGCCTTGACCCCTGGCTGGTGCTCTCACAGAATTTAGTTTGTTAGAGCCCTGCCTTCCATGTGTGGTGGTGGCTCCTCTGAAAGCCTGGGGGCTCCTTGGGGTCAGGGACCTACTTCCTCCTCAGTGCCCCCTTCTCAGCACAGTGCTCCATCTGTGGACTTGACTATACCAACCTTCCTTCCTTGCACCTGGACTGACGGGAAGTCTGATGGTTTGAGATGTATTTGGGAGCTCTGGGATGTTTATAGTTGCCACTTGAACATTGACCAGCTGGGAACTCACTGTTCATATAAGTAATATCCTGTCCATGGGGGTGTGTTCCTAACGTCATCCTGAGTTGTTGGAAAACACCTGATTTGGCATGTTCCAACCGAGAACACCTCCCTCAAAATCTCTCTAACTTACTGACTCATGAGACACAATGACTCAGGCACTGCTGCTGGAGAACTCACGGGTGTATGGGGGTGCGCGTGCATGCGGTCGTATACACACAGGGCTGGGCAGAAGTGTTGGTGGATGGGCCTCCTTCTTTTCTGCTAAAATCTCATTTCCTGTGGCTGATGGATTCCAGGGAGGCTCCAGGACCCTCTGTTCCCAGGTCCTGCCCAGGGGCTGGGAGCCAGCTGCCCCAGGGGGAGATACTCAGGCCAGCTAGCTTGGCAGTCTCACCGTCCTCCTCCACGGAGGGGGATGGCAAAAGCCCATGTGGGAGAAGAGGAGGAGGAATGTTTCAGGCCTGCTCAGTTATTAAAGACATCTCAAGATAATGAGGCATGGGGAAGAACAAAGAGACAGAAAAGCAGCAAATTAAAAAACACCACCTTCTGCGCTTTGACCTTCGGGCCCGGGCAGAGGCATTTGGCAGATATTCAGCTGTTTGTAAGAGGGAATTTCTGGCTTCATCAGGCTGGAGGGTGTCCATGAGGATATAGGAAATGCCACCCTGGCTTAGGTCTGTGGTCTGCTAAGCCGAGGGGAGCACCCTGAATTTGTGGGTGATCATTCTCCCTGATGCCACCCCTAGGATCAGGGAATTATCCTCCAAATTCCATTTTGCTCTTAATATTCCACTATGGATAAATCCTAAATTTCTGCTACCAATTTATATGCCTCCCTAGAACTGTCTCTTCAGAGTATCGATTATTCAAATGGTGTTTTCTTTCCTGTTCTTACCTCTTACTAAGCTTTCTGCTGGTGCCCTGGAATTTGGAGAACTGGCTAGCCATTTCATTGATCATAACTATCCTTGTTTAGACAGACTAAATTAAAAAAAATGTGTGCGTATATATATATACATATATGTATGTATATATACACAATTTTATTAAGCCGCATTGCATCTGTGCTTTATTTTTTAAAAAAGATTTATTTATTTGTCAGAGAGAGAAAGAGAGAGAGAGAGAGCGCATAAGCAAGGGCAGCTACAGACAGAGGGAGAAGCAAGCTCCCTGTCGAGCATGGAGCCCAATGTGGGACTCTAGCGCAGGACCCTGGGATCATGACCTGAGCCAAAGGTAGAGGCTTAACCAACTGAGCTACCAGGCATCCCTGCCTCTGTGCTTTAAATTAAATTTTACATTTGATGTCAAGCCACTTCCCTTCATCCTTGAGAGAGGGTTCTGTAATGGAGCTGGGGAAATAATATTTTTAGGTATTAAGTCTTTCAGAAGAGCTGAATTATGTTGAGTTATGAGTCCCTGGCAGACACACAAAATCAGAACCGTTTTCTATTGGTGGCACACCTGCACACACAGTGGTTTCTGTGGGGGGCACACCTGCAAACATGGCTCACAGACATCAGCCTTGCTCCTGCCTCCTTCCCTGAACGACCATCACTTCCTCCTCCCACCACCCAACATTTAGTAAAGGGACAGGACACCAACCCAGGACCTGGCAAGACCAAGGAAATCTTTAAGAGAAAAGAACTCTCTGACGTCCCCTTTGCCAAAGTGATTATAGATGAAAACGTGCCCAGGGACAGGGCCGGATGTTCTTGAGAAATGGTAAAGGTCAGCTTCTAACTGGTTTCTTGGGCTGTCCTGGGGCTTAAGATTGATGGCAGCTGCTGCTGGAAGCGGGTGCTTTGAGGACCTCTGTGTTCTCCTGCCAGAGGCCTCTGGTTGAGCCTTTTCACAGAGAAAGTTTAGGGTGGCTTTGGGTTGGCGTCCTTCTCTCCTGTCAGTCAGGAGCTGCTATAGGTGGGAGAGGGGTCTAGGGCTGTCATAGGTGCTCACCAAAATGAGGAAATAAACTTCGTATAGTTTGGTCTTGGCCTCTGTCCTGACTGATGTGACCTTGAACTACCGGAAGTGGGGGATAAGGATCAGCAAGGAGCATGTGGGAAGTGGGCCTCCCCAGCCCAGAGTTGGCAGTGGTCTTACCAGCCCAGGGCTTGGGGTTTGGACGTGATAGAGATAAAAGCACAGCAGTGCTTGAGGCTGCGGGGAGGCCTTAGGAGCAGGCTCGGGGGGGGGGGGGGGCTCCTGGAGAGCAGCAGGGGGAGCAGAGCTGAGGGGAAGCCCAGCTCCGTGGTGACACACAGGCACATCTGTCTCTTCGAGGCCTGAGAGGCGGCTCCTGGAAAGGTCGTGTCCAACAGGGCAGACCCTGGTGACAAAAGACCTTGCTCCTATATGAACTCAGAGACTGGAAGACCCTTTGATGCAGGGTGAGGGCCGAATCAGTGGGAGTCAGAAGGAAGAATGGTGGGAGGGGCCTGAGAACCTGAGGAAAGAGGTGTGGGAGAAATCTGGAAGCAACGGTTGGATACATTGAACTTGAGCTTCGAGTGGGAGCTGCCTTCAGCCTGCCACAGCGCCTGCTGGGGGCATGCCTCTCTGGTCCTGGAGGATCAGGACCTTGCATGGCAGAGCATTTTGGAGCTGGGAGGAAACCTGGAGGACACTTATCACCTCCTCAGTTTAGAGTTGGGGAAACTGAGACCCAGAGAGAGAAGTGACCTTCTTCTTCTTTTTTTTTTTTTTTTTTTTAAGATTTTTATTTATTTACCTGGGAGAGAGACAGAGAGAGAGAGCAAGTGAGAGAAAGAGAGCACGAGTTGGGGAGAGGGGCAGAGGAAGAGGGAGAAGCAGACTCCTTACTGGGCAGGAAGCCTGACATGAGACTCTATCCCAGGATCCCAGGACCATAACAAAGCCAAAGGCAGATGCCCAACTGACTGAGCCACCCAGGTGCTCCATTCTTTTTAAAAAAGATTTTATTTATTTATTAGAAAGAGAGAGAGGGAGAGAGAGCATGAACAGGGGAGAGGGGCAAAAGGAGAGGGAGAAGCAGACTCCCTGCTGCTAAGCAGGGAGCCTGACATAGGACTCGATCCCAGGACTCTGGGATCACAACCTGAGCTAAAGGCAGACGTTTGACCAACTGAGCCACCCATGCACCCCGAGGAGTGACCTTCTTAAGCCTAGGACCAAGGTTGCTGATCCTTGGGCTACTGCTTTTTCCATGGAACCATTTGATCTCAAAGGAGCTAGCCCACAGCAGCATCTCCTTACTAGCAGGCCACAGTCCCATCTGTGCCAGGACTCAGGTACCCCAGGCAAGGACAAGATCATTGTCTCCGGAAAGCTGCCATTGCAATGAACAATGAACATATGGCCACTTGGAGGGAAGGGGTGGCAGGTCACTCCTCTCTCCTAGAACAGAGAATTCCTAATGATTTAGTGTTTTAAGTTAAAGGAATGACTATCTAAAGGTGGAATTTCAGGCATTGGCCAGTATGTGTTCTTTCTCTGGTGGCTTCAAGTATCTGGCCAGTCCTGGGCTTCTGCACTGACAGTGACACAGGCCCTGGTGCTGTGGTATATAGCCTGTCCATTCAAGCTTCACACTTGACATGGCCACATCTGTGCAGGCTGGGGATCAGATTGACTTGGTCACATCTTAGGAAACAGAGAACAGGACACAGAACAGACATGCCACAGAGGCCTGGGAATCCTGCTGAGGGACTGACCCCTGAAGGGCAGCCTGAGGCTTGTGGAGAACAGCAGAGGGTTTGGGGAGAGCCTCAGATGAACCTGCTGACTGATTTCCTTGCCGTGGGCCCTGCGGGCTGCTCAGCATAAGCACTTAGAGGAGACCAGACAGATCCTCACTCCCTCAGAGCCGCCCTTATCACCCAGAGCAACACCAGAGCCGCTGAGAGCAGGTACCTGGAACCGCGGCCCCAGGTCACATTCTTTTCATAAGTGGAATAACACAATGGCCTTTTAAACTTCTTATTAATTGACTGTGTTGCAGAAAAAGCAGTCCATCCTCCACCCCCGGCCCCCTTCTTAGGGCCCTGTTTATGGTGCTGATGAGGCTGGGCTCTTGGCTGGGCTGACAGGAAGGGCAAAGCCCCACACCCCTTGCGAGCTCTCATGTGGGGGCTGTGGCTGGAGCTGCCTAATATCCAGCACTCTGCTGTTTAGAGAAACTTCAAGCAGACTTATGGGCTCCCCTGGTTCCTGGTACAACTTGGGGAGTGATGTCAAATAGTGTTGGTAAAGAGCCCTGGAATTCCAGCGGCCCCTTTCCCCCAGCCTGCCTTAGACATTTACTAGCCAGGTGATGCGCTTTGTCTTGGAAGGAGAAACATTGGCACCCCTAGAAAGGGGGCAACATGGCCCCAGTGTTTCACAGCCAGAGAGGTTGGGCCGTCTTGGCAGGTAGAGCTCAGAGTGTCTGTGTAAGTTAGGGGAAGAAGACTATAAATTCAAATACATCTGCATAGCCAGCACTGGGTCTTGGCATTAGGCAGATGAGTCCCTCTAGATCAGCGTCAGGGACTGTATCAGCACTGGCATTTGGAAGAAGCAGCTCCAGCTCCAGGTCACCTCTCTGGTCCTACAGGTGCAGGATATTGGATGCTGTGAGGGTGGAAGATGAGGGGAAGATGGTGGGACTAGAGTGTGGGTGCTGGCTAGGAATGTCAGTTCTGCCTGTGTGGAATCCTGTTTGACCCCCACCTTCCAGGGTCCAGTGATAGTCCTTTCCTTCAGCTTTTCAGTCCTAAGGTTGTGACAGGTGCCCTGTTACCAGCCCTGGGCATAGCCCAATGTCTTCTGGTTCCTCTCTAACCTGCCCACCCCTTTGTAACTAGACCCTTTATTTAAAAACACTCCTACAGTCATCCTCATGTGAGAGTGCTGTTTGTTTCCTGCTGGGATACTGACTGATGCAAATGGCAGGACCAACAGATAAAAACGACCAGTGAGGCAGAACTGTACACACCTAGAGGCATGAGTGCTACAGGAGTTTGGGGCTGTGAAAGTTCAAGTGGCCTGGGACAGGCAGGGAGGACTTCACAAAGGTCTTGGGAGCTGGGACCTTGAAAGGTGGTGGGAACTGAGATGGCTCTGTGCGGCTCCTAGCATGGTGCCCAAAGAATTGGACAGGACTGAACTGGGATGCTTGATGATGCTTGGAATTCAGCAATAGTTGCCAACCCCTTCCCGGCCCGTGTCCCAGTGGGCCACTTGGATTGTTCAGGTGAAGGCAGCCCCTGTGCTGGGAGGTTTCCCGTCAGGGAGCCCCTGTGCCCTTCTCACAGGCTGTCAAGTAGCACAGTTGTGAGGGCACACATCTTAGCTCGCTGGTAGATTCTGCGTCAGGCATCCTTGCACACCCCCTCCCACCAGTGTCTAAAACTATGCTTTGCATAGAGCAAGGTCTAAATAAATATTTACTGACTGAATAAGTTAATGTACGAATGAATGAATCTAATTCTGACAGTGTTTGAACATCCAAAGAGCTCCACGCTGAGAGGGGCAGGGGGCTCAGATGTGGGATCAAAGCAGTGAGGGTCCAGAGAGAAGAATGGCCGTCTGGGAATGGGGCTGGGAGGGTCAGAGAAAGCACCTCAGGGGAGATGGCATTTGGATCGAGTCTCGACTTTGCCTAGTGGGAAAAGGGTGGACGAGCATGCTAGGCAGAGGAGCAGCACGAGAAGAATGCCGAAAACGTGCATGGCTTTAAGGGACGACTAGCGTGGGCTTGCTGAAGGCTAGGTGCTTTCGGAGAGTGGTGAGAGCCAACACTGAAAGGTGGGTGAGGTCGCATTAGGAAGGGGAAAATACCATGAAAGAATTTGGAGTAAGGGAATAACGTCAGCAGATCCGTTCTGGAAAAGTACCTCTGGTAGTAGGTGTAGCAGCGGGCTTGGAGGTTTAGGGGCCGTTTGAGATACAGTGTAGTAATCCGGACAACAGATGACAAAACCTGAGTGAGGTCATGGTGGTGGGGACGGTGAGGATAGGAGAGAGGTGTGAGGTGTGTTGAAAGTAGGACTGATTGCATCTCGTGACCTCTCATGGGAAGGGAGCATGGGTGAAGCTAGAGATGACTCATGCCTGGCTGCCAGCTGATGTGGCTTTTAAGGGAGATAGGGAACCCAGGAGAGGAGCCCATTTGGGGAAGACAGTAATTACTTTCATATCAGTCAGACTAGGTTTAAAGTACTTGTAGGACATTCCTTGATCAGAAACTAGATTCGGGTTGGGACTGTGGTTCTGGGCTCACCAGCACAGGGGTGAGAGGTACAACCCAGGAGAGTGTAGAGTGAGGACCAGAGGGCCAAAGATAAAGACTTGAATCCCCCAACTTTTAAGGGACAGCCATTGTAGAAACTGGAGAATGAAGATGACAGGAGAGCCAGGGGTCACAGTGAGGAGAGCCTTGAGATTGGGGCACTGAGTCTCGGAGAAGAGCAAATGATGAGCCCAGAGTCTGAGTGCACAGGGAGCTTGCTCAGCACCCCCCACTGAAACTGGGTCCTTTCCTTGTAAAACCATCATGGTGGTCAAGGAAAGCATTGCTTCTCCCCATGGAGTTCTGACATTGTGGGCAGATGGAGAGAGGTGTAAAATCAGGGCCTGGAGTTGATAAGGAGTTCAGAAGGTCCTAGATGGGCCTCAGATGACAGCAGGTGTCATAATCAGAAGACTGTCTGATCCTGGGAGTGCAGGCTCTTGCTTGCTAATGAGGTGGGCATGGAGGACCCCGGGCGGACACACTGTGGGAGTGGAATACCTGGGTTCTGTCAGTGTTTAGGGGCTTGAGAACCTTTACCTCTATACTTCAGCTGTCTTGTGTGTCGACAGCTCCTGATTCCCTTGAGCTTTTTAGGAGGCTGAAGTTGATGGTTCTAAAAACACTCCACATTTCAGTGAAAGAGCAGCTTATATCTTAGGGAAATCAAAGCCCATGTCCCTCCTTAACTTATAATTTATTAGGGAGCATTCTGGAGAACTCAGCCATATTGACTCCATATTACAGACGGAGGGAGCCAAGGCTAGGAAAAATAGGACCTCAGCTCCACAGTGCTGGCTCAGAGTGTTTCCCTGCTACTCCGCGGTGGTGGTGCTATCTCCAAGCCCCTCTGCTTTCCAAGGGTGGCCCCGTGGAAATGTCAGGTTTCCTCCACTCGGCTGATGTGCAGAAGACTCCAGGCGGTGTGTGTGCCTCACAGGTTGCTTTGCGAGGTCCTGATCTGAACCCTGAGCTCCATTGATTAGAGTTGAGTTCCTTTTTTTTTTTTCTTTCTTTCTTTCTTTTTTTTTTTTTTTTTAAAGATTTTTATTTATTTATTTGACAGAGAGACAGCCAGTGAGAGAGGGAACACAAGCAGGGGGAGTGGGAGAGGAAGAAGCAGGCTCATAGTGGAGGAGCCTGATGTGGGGCTCGATCCCATGACACCGGGATCACGCCCTGAGCCGAAGGCTGACGTTTAACCACTGTGCCACCCAGGCGCCCCCTTTTTTTTTCTTTAAAGATATCCTTTTTTTATTTGAGAGAGAGAGTGCGTGGGGTGAAGGGCGGAGGGAGAAGCAGACTCCCTGCTGAGCAGGGAGCCCAATGTGGGGCTCGATCCCAGGACTAAATGACATTGCACAGGAAAGTTAACTTTACATAGGAACCAGACCCTCAACACCCATGAGTTCGCCCGCCCTCTCTCCTCTCCTCTCCTCTCCTCTCCCTTTCTTTCTTTCTTTCTTTCTTTCCTTCCTTCCTTCCTTCCTTCCTTCCTTCCTTCCTTCCTTCCTTCCTTCCTTTTTTAAAGATTTATTTATTTATATGAGAGAGAGAGAGAATACAAGTGGCAGGGAGAGAAAATCTCATGACCGTAAGATCATGACCTGAGTCGAAACCAAGAGTCGGATGCATTTAACCAACTGCACCATCCAGGCGCCCCATCCATGAGTTATTTCTAAAGTGAAAATCAACTCATGTCACCCCCTGCTTGCAGTTGCTTCCTATTGCCCTTATAAAATCCAAGCTGTGTAGCAAATTCTGTGAGGACCCTGCTGCCCCAGCCCTGCCCTTCGCCCCCATCTCTTACCTCTTTTGTCCTCTTGCCCTCTGTGCTAGCCACTCGGGCCATCCCCTTCTCAACTTTGGAGCTTATTTCTGGCTCAGAGTTTTTGTGTGAACTGTGTCCTCTAGTTTGGAGTACCCTTCCCCAGGTCAATCTGTGGGACCTAGCTAAGATGTCCCTTCCTCAGAGAGCTCTTCCCTAACATGTCCCACGAAAGCCAGCTGCTCTTTCCTCCGATGCTTACTTATTTTCTTTTCCATTCACAGTTATTTGCTTACTGGTTCTTATCACTGCCCATACTTTTCTTAGATATTTATTTATGTCCCTATTGTCTGGCTTACCTCACTAGAATGTAAATGCCGTGAAGAAAGGGACTGTCTTATTTATTCATCATTATGCCCTAGTGCCCAGTGCAGAGCCTAGAAAGGTGTTAGCAAAGACGTGTAGGTCAGCCGGTGTGCATGCCTGGAACCAAGCCCAGAGCCGAGAGCTTGTCATCTAGGACAAGACTGCTGGTGGTTGCCGAGGGCATAAATGATTGTGTGTGGCTGACTCCATAAAAACTTTTGGCTCCAGGGAGCTTGGGTGCTTGAAAGCACAAATTTTGGCCTCAGGTAGATGGGAGTTCAGATCTCAGTTCTGCCCCTTGGGAGAGTTTCTTTATCATGGATACTTCACTTTCCTTATTTGCTTTTTATTTTTAATTATGGTAAAGTATATATGACATGAAATTTACCATTTTAACCATTTTTAAGCATACAGTTCAGTATCGTTAAGTATATTCACATTGTTGTGCAACCAATCTCCTGAACGCTTTTCATCTTGTAAAAGTGAAACTCTGTGCCTGTTAGACAACAACTCCCCATTCCTTGCCCCCTCTCAGCCCCTGGCAACTACCATTCTTTCTGTTCCTGTGAGTCTGACAACTCCGAGGACTTCATATAAACAGAATCATACGATAGTTATCTTTTTGTGACTGGCTTAGTTCGCTTAGCATAATGTCCTCAAAGTCAGTCCCTGTTGTAGCAGGTGTCAGAATTTCCTTCATTTTTAGGGCTGAATAGTATTTCGCTATATGCACATACTACATTTTGTTGATGCATTCATCTGCTGGTGGGCACTTGGGTTATTTCTGTGTTTTGGCTAGTGTGACTGATGCTGCTATGAGCCGGAGTGTACGAATACCTTTTCAAGACCCTACTTTCAGTTCTTTCGTATGTATTCCCAGATGTGAGATTGCTGGGTCATATGGTAATTCTATTTTTAGTTCTGTGAGGAGCCACCACACTGTTTTCTATAGTGGCTGCTCCATGTCACATTCCTACCAACAGTGCCTAAGGTGCCTAAGTGCCTCCAAATCCTTGACAATTCAACCCAACCCCTCCCCTCTCCTCCCTTCCCCTTCCCTTCTCCTGATAGTAGCCATCCTAATGGGTGCGAGGTGGTATCTCCTTGTGGGTTTGATTGGCATTCCCTGATGATAAGTGAGATTGAATGCTTTTCCTCGTTTTTAAAGTGCATGTGACACCAATCTCACAAGGTGGTTTGAAGGCTTAAAGGACTCACTTCATATACGTAAGATATATGAAAAATCTTTGTACAAGTGCTCAGTAAAAACCATCAATTACTATTTTTTCCTCCCCCC
The DNA here is from genome assembly GCF_017311325.1 of Ursus maritimus. Taxonomy (NCBI): domain Eukaryota; kingdom Metazoa; phylum Chordata; class Mammalia; order Carnivora; family Ursidae; genus Ursus; species Ursus maritimus. The sequence continues at coordinate 20,761,820 of NW_024425563.1, read as the reverse complement.
CCCTTTTTTTAGGCGGGGAGAGGCAGAGGGAGAGGGAGAATCTTAAGGAGGCTCCATGCTCAGTGTGGAGCCTGATGTGGGGCTGGATCCCGTGACCCTGAGATCACGAGCTGAAATCAAGAGTCAGATGTTCAACTGACTGAGCCACCCAGATGCCCCGATTTTTTTCTAATTTATCTTAGAGAATCAGCCCAAAGCCCAGGTTCTCAGGAGGCATGTATGAAGGACTGTGTGTGGCACTAGGTCTGTCTGTTGGGTGTTGGGTCTCCCTGGAAACTCATTTGATCAGTACTATCCCCTGTAGCCTGGGAGGTTGAGAGCCTCTAAATGAGGCAAGAAATTCAGGGGGTGGGCTGCAGAGAGATAGGCCCAGCGTGTCCTAGAGTTCTCATTGCTCCATGAGCACTGGGTATCACCTGTCCCCTGGCTCAGTTTCCCCCTTTGTCACAAAAGAGGCCACCCTGGGAAGAGGCAAGATTCACAGTAATGACTAAATAATAGTTCTGAAACCTGTCCTGAAAGCCTCAGTTCTGTGCATGGGATTCAGAGCGGCATGGGGGGCAGGGCTCTGGCTCTGTTCCTTCTTGCAGGTTTACTGCCGGCCCGGGGATAGGCTCTGATTGCCAGAACCCACAACTAGCCCTAAAAGCCCCTTTGAAGTGAAGCAACCACTTTTAAGTGCAATCAGCTCAAGATAACCCTAGACTCCCTGCTCCCACTCTGTGCCCATCCCTGGGAGGGGTTATTCCCAGCACCCTGGAATCATCTGTTTCCATGCGTGATGGTTGTGCTGTTTTGTTTTGTATTTCTCTTCTGTGAAAATGAGAGATAAATATGTTCCTAGTAGGAGAACTCTAAGCAGGACTACAGAACAGTCCTGTGGTTTGGTAAGGAGAGGCTAGGAAAGAAAAGGAAAGAGGGAGGATTGGCAAACTCGGAGCTGAAGCAGAAGAAATATCGGCCAGACACGATGGGTGGGGTCAGTTTTTCCCTAAGGCTGGGGGGATCTGAGGCCAGAAAGGCAGAAAGGAAAGGTCTGGAAACCTGCAGGTCTTTGGGTAGTGGTTAGGGAGCGGGTGTGAAGGAGCTTGGTGTGACCCTGACAGTTTGGCACTTGTACTGCCTGATGGTACAGAGGATGCTCTTTATGCTCTGAGCCCGAATTGGTTGGGGAAGCCGTACTGGTGAGGTTACCGTGTCAAGCCCTGGGCTGTCACAGCTGATTGTCCAAGTGCAGGGCTGGGAGTGAGGGACCTCAGGGGCAGACTGGGCTTTCAGTTCCTCTTCTACCCACCTTGACTGTATGACTGTTTGTCAATGTGTTGGAACCTTTGTCTCCATTTCTGTGAGATGGAGTGTTCATACCCACCTTTTAGGGGTGTTAAGAGGACTAAATAAGATAAGCTGTATAAAGTGTCTGCCATATATCATAAGTTCTGGAGGCATTTTCTTCTTAAGTGGTAGGACCAGGGCTGTTGGTGATGGTGCTTGGCCTCCATCTCTAGCCCCTGGCTACCACAACAGGCTTGCCTCTTCAAGTTCACATACAGGCTCTTTGCCCAAGGGGTCAGAGATGCCCTCACCACTTGTCTTACCAATGGGTCCACGCTGCTCCCACCTTGCCGGCACACTTGCTATCCCAAAGGCCAAGTGGTGATGTTTGCGTTCAAGGATAGTAGCTTCGGGTGGGCATAGGCGGAAAGTGTGCAGTCAGCGTCCACACACTGGTGCCATCTGGCTACCATGGTCTGATGCTCCCTTGGTAGAAGCTGCAGCTAAGGGAGCTCTGGGACTGCAGGTGTTTTGGGGAGCCCTGGCTGTGTGCCCCAGGCCTGTGCTAGGTGGGGAACTGGGCATCCAGGCAATCATCCAGCACTGAGCCAGTAGCTGCAGTTTGGGGGCTGGACTGTGGGTGGCAGGTTGGGGGTGCCAGGGAAGGAGGGACTTGCTCAGTTGATGCTTAAAATTGCCTTCAACCCGTGTAACAGACCGTTATCTCATAAATCCTCCCAAGCAGCTCGTAAGCAAACTCATTCCACCTCCTCCATGGTGCTCTTTGTGACTGACTTCCTTTCCCCTTTGAAGCTGGTGGTAGAAACCTGGAGTCAGCTAGGTGACACTCCTCCATGGTGCCTTTTGTGACTTCCTTTCCCCTTTGAAGCTGGTTGTAGAGACCCGGAGTCAGCTAGGTGGTACTGCGGTGGGCAGAGGGATGCTGAGAGTTCACACCCAGCACTCTCTCAGGCTCCCAAGAGGTTCTTTTGTTTTTATTTTTATTTATTTTTAATTGTAAATAATAACCTAAACTTTACTGTTTTTTAAAAAGTTTTATTTATTTGAGAAAGAGTGAGCGGGAGAGCAGAAGCAGGGGGAGTAGCAGAGGAAGAGGGAGAAGCAGACTCCTGTCTGAGCAGGACGCCTGATGTGGGGCTCGATCCCAGGACCCTGGGATTACGACCTGAGCTGAAGGCAAATGCTTAACCGACTGAGCCACCCAGGCGCCCAAAACTTTTCTACTTCTTAAAATTTATTCATTCATTTTACGTAATCTCTACACTCAACGTGGGTCTCAAAGTCACGACCCCAAGATCAAGGGTTGCATGCTCTTTTGACTGAGCCAGCCAGGTATCCCTAAACTTTACTATTTTAACCATTTTTTTTTAGAGGTGGAGGAGGGGCAGAGGCAGAGGAAGAGGGAGAGAGAGAATCCCAAGCAGGCGCCGCGCGCAGCATAGAACCTGATGTGAGGCTCAGTCTCACGACCCTGAGATCGTGGTCTGAGCCAGAATCAAGAGTCCGGTGCTCAACCAACTGAGCCACCCAGGTGCCCCTGTTTTAACCATTTTTAAATTTACAGTAGCATTAAGTGTATCCATATCATGGTGCAACAAATCTCCAGAACGTTTTCATCTTGTAGAACTGCAACTCTGTCCCCATTTCCACCTCTTCCAGGCCCTGGCAACCACCATTCTACTTCTGTCCTATAAATTGGACTAGTCTAGGGACCTCTTTTAAGTGAAATCGTGTAGTATTTGTCTTTTCGTGACTGGCTTATTTCTCTTAGCAGAATGTCTTCAAGGTTAACCCATGTAGTTGGGCATGACTGGATGGCCTTTTTTAAAGGCTGAATAATACTCCATTGTATAGATATGCCACATTTACTCATCCATTCATCTGTCAATGTAATGTTCAGCTTGGATTTTGATTCTGATCCAACTGGCCATTATTTTTATTTTTAAAAAATATTTTATTGATTGATTTGTGCACACGAGAGACCACGAGTGGGGTGGAAGGGTGGAGGGAGAGGGAGAAGCAGACTCCCCATTGAGCAGGGAGCCCGATGCAGGGTTTGATCCCCGGACTCTGGGATCACCACTTGAGCCCAAGGCAGATGCTTTACCCACTGAGCCACCCAGGCGCCCCCAGCTGGCCATTACTGAGTACCAACAGTGCTGCCAGCTATGTGGTGTCTTGGATACCCATTACTGAGCCCTTCTCACATTGTCAGGAATGTGGGCTGCAGGTGGGCGCAAGTAGGGTCTTTGTATCCCCCCCCCCCGCCCTCCTTACTCTTAAGACCCCTGTTGTCTTACCAGAGCAGCCCTCAAAGGATTCGGCTATAAACCTGTAGTGCTTTGATAAACATTTAAAAAAATGAAAGCCATAAAAAAGAACAAACAATGGATTTTGTAGCTGAAAAAGTTGGGAAGCTTCAGCTTTATCTCATTTGGTCATCGTACCACCATGTGAGATTTGCATGGTCCTCATTTTTCAGAGGAGGAAACAGAAGGATTAAGATCTATAGGACCTGGAGGATGAAGGGAAGAGGAGGCTGAGAAAGTGAAGGGTGGCTGTGGGGCTCAGCCAGGAGTAGGTGAGTGCCTGCCCGAGAGCGAGTGCCTTTATGTTTTGTGGCCTAGGCACCTTGCTTGCCATACCCTAGTGCAGGCCCTGGCTGGAGCTGAGCCTGATAGAGGCCTCCCCATGGCCAGGAGCAGTTGTCCACAGCCCTAGGGTCTGACAGCCACCCCGAGATGGGCTCACCCTGCAAGGGGCACTGGGTTGGGAGTCGGGGAGTCCTCTGGGAACTGGGCTCCTGGTAAGCAGGGCTTGGCCTGAGAGTAGAGAATGCCAGGACCTGTCCCTTTTCTCAGGTGTTTAGTCCTGAAGACTGCTTCTCTGTGTCCCTGAGAGGAGCCACCTGAAAGTGCTGCGGATGTAGATGAAGAAGCCCACGGCCATGCAGGGCTGATGCAGATGCCTCATGCCTCCAGAAGGAGGTGTGGGCCACTGTGTTGCATTTAACACATCTTGAAGTTAGGAATTGCGGGTGGAGGTCTCAGGCCCACAGAGCCATCTCCCCAGCTGCTCCCTATGTGGCCAGGCCACTAGGAAACTTCTGTCCCCTGGGGCCTCTGCTGAGTCATAAACACACGGGACACATTTCAACAGAAATGCCCATTTCTTAAGTTTCAGGTGACTTTCTCAGTCTCTTCCACTTATATCCAGGACAGCCCCAGAGAATTTAGCTCTGGTCATGAGCACGTCTTCCCGAGGGTGCTTCTGGAGAAGAAGGCCTGACCTCTCTTTGCCTCTCTCAGTCAAGCTGCCTCTTCCACGAATGAGTGGGTCCTGGGGGCAGAGACCCTCAATCTTCTCACCCCTCCCACGCATCACACTGGGACAGAGTGCAGGCATCTGTGTGTCAGGAGAGGGGGATAGTGAGTGAGAATGTGGGGGTCAGCTATGTGGACGGACAGGTGCTGAGGTATTTGGGGGCTGCAGAGGCAAAAGGACATCCTGGGAGCCTGAGGAGTTGGCCTCTAGTCCTGTCACCGTGAGCAGGCAAGGAACTCAGCCTTTCAAGACTGTTGCCTCATTTATTAAGTTGCAGTAATAATATTTGCCTCTTTGGCTTGTTGAGACAATCAAATGAGAAGCAGGTGAGAAAGCACTTGACAAAGCAGAAAATGTTCTGCTGGTGGGAGGCTTTATTTTTACCTCTGAGGAATGGATGGTGGAGGAAAGAAAAATGTTGATATTTGGGGAGAGGATGGTGGGAGAGAAAGGCATGGGATAGGAGTATTAGGGAAAAGATGATGAGGAGAAGTTTGGAATTGTAGATACTGAGGGGAAAAGGGGGAGGAAGAGGTAGATAAGCTGGAAAAAGGAGATGTTAGCATCTACCAAAATGGTGTGAGGGATGGTATGAGTTGTGTGTGTGTGTGTGCATGATATGTGTGGTGTATGTGTGTGGGTGTGACTGTTCTATGTAGCGTATATGTGTGGTATGTGTGTGGTGTGTGTGTGGTTTATGTGTGGGGTATGTGTGTGGTATATGTGTGTGTGCGCGTGTGTGTCCCTGTTAGTTTCCCACCCTGTTGTAGCTTCCTCTGCCTCAGGCTGCCCTTCAGGACTCTCTACCCGCCGTGGTCAGGTCAGCCAGCCTGGGCCTGCCACCTGGTGGCCGAGAGTGGCAGGGTGACCAGAGTCTCACCGAGGCTGTGGTTTGGACACATCCTCTTGTCTGTTGCTGTCCTCCTCTCCTATTTTCTTCTTGTTTCTGCTTTCCCTGGCCTCTTTTCTGCACACTCTGATTCTTCCACCTCTTTTCCCAAGGATGGTGGATTTCTCCCTGGTTTCCCCCAAACTTCTCAAACATAAATGTGGGTGATAAGTCCAAAGCTGCCTGCCTCCCAGCACAGCTGTGAGGGTAAAGTGGATGATGGGGGGGGGGGTATCATGAAAGGATTTTGTAGCTCTCAGGCCCCTTGTGAATGACAGGTCCCTTGTGACAACAGGGTGCAACTGTTCCTAATCAGTTGGCCGTTGGTGGAACAGTTCCTTTAGGACCCCAGAGGAATTTCCACCCCTGCCAGGATTTCAGGCAGGGACTGGGTGCTGGGGGGTGGTGGTGGTGGTGGTGGAGGATGTCACTGGGTTCAGGCATTTCTACTCCACACAATACCCAACTGTTTGTTTTTCCTAGGAAGGATTTTTAAAATAAAGAAATTACTGCAGGCTAACAAAATTACATTGTGCAGGTTTTGGAAATAATTAAACACTGTGACTAATGGCAGGTGTGCTGTACCGGTGTTGTTCTGCTTTTAACTACTGATCCCGGCTCCCTTAAGAGCTGGCCCTGGACCTCGAAGACACAGCCAGCTAAATGGGTTGGTGTCTGCTCTGCTCCTGTGATGATTCAGTCACTCATCTGTTTCTGACGCAACAGGTATTTACTAACTGCTCAGCACACACCTCGCACTGTGCTAGACACAGAAGTCAAAAAGATGAATAAAACACACACCTCTCAGGGGCGCCTGGGTGGCTCAGTCGGTTAGGCGTCTGCCTTCGGCTCGGGTCATCATCCCAGGGTTCTGGGATCCAGCCCCGCATTGGGCTCCCTGCTCGGCAGGGAGTCTGCTTCTCCCTCTGTCTTTGCCCTCTCTCCTCCAGCTTGTGTGAGCACGCTCTCTCTCTCAAATAAATAAATAATATCCTAAAAAAAAACCAAACAAAACCCACATACCTCTCGAGGCTCTTGACTACGGGCTAGGAAGCTTCTTTAGGATAAATGCTCCCATGAGCCTGTTAGCAGGGGTCTCCACCTGCACTGAAGCTGTGGTCCCCTAAGGAGTCTGGTGTGTGTGTGGGGTGGAATGCAAGATTTGGTGGTTTAGTGGTATACAAGCATGGGTCTCATCAGACTCATCTGTGTGAAAACTCATATCTTGATGCTCAGAAATCTTAGTAGGTCTGGGGTTGGAGTCAGGAGTCAGACTTCTGTAAAGATACTGGGAAGCCAGGTTTATAACCCATTCTCTAGGCCATGACTGGGATAAGACAGTGAGACAAGGGAGCGGATTTCAAGGTGACTGGCTAGTGACCTCATGGGAGAGGGTGCTCTCAAAACAGCCTGCTACCTGCACCTTGCTGGAGTAGGACACAGAGCTGGATCTGTGCCGTGTGTTCTCCTGCCTGCCAGAGCTCTGTGGACTGGCTGGCCTGGCTTGACTGAATCATGGAAAAGCTGTTTATTCACCTTCTTGGCCAAACATCACCAGAAAGATTCCCTTCAGGAAAGAAAGCAGCTCTGTATCTATGACAACATTTCTAAAAGTATGTTCTGGAAACATGAATTCAAAGTAATTTATAAATATTAATGCATACATATTAATTTCAAATGTAGAGAGAGAGAAAGAGAGAAGAGATATTGACTCATGATCAACTCAAATTAAGATACAGTGGTATAAAAATAAAGTGTTTTTTTTTTAAGTAGCTACTCAGAGATTTAGATAAGATGACTTTCTAGGTGGGGTGGTGTTGCATTCAGCATTTCTCAAATGTATTTGGTCATGAAGAGCTCTTTTTGTGAACCATCTCTTCTCTTCACATGAGGGTTCTGGGGAGCATTAGTTTGGAAGAAACTTTTTTTTTTTAAGATTTTTTAAATTTGTTGTGGGGGGAGAAAGAGAGAGAGAGTACAAGCGGGAGCAGCAGGCAGAGGGAGAAACAGGCTCCCCGCTGAACGGGGAGCCCAGCACGGGGCGATCCCAGGACTCTGGGATCATGACATGAGCCCAAGGCAGACTCTTAACCGACTGAGCCACCCAGGTGTCCCTGGAAGAAACTTCTTTACAGTTTCCCGTTCTTCCTTTCCACCTACATCCAACGCAAAGAGAACAAATCGGTGAGACCTCAAACCAGGCTGGCACTGTTTTTTTTTTTTTTTTTTTTTTTAAGATTTTATTTATTTTACTTAGGGAGAGAGCACAAGCAGCGGAGCGGGAGGGAGAGGGAGGAGCAGACTCCCCACTGAGCAGGGAGCCCGATGTGGTGCTCGATCTCAGGATCCCAGGATCATGACCTGAGCCGAAGGCAGACGCTTAACCCACTGAGCCACCCAGGTGCCCCTAGGCTGGCACTCTTAACAGGAGTGATATCACACCTGAGGGGATGAAATTGGTTGTTTAAGAGTGAAAAAGCTTATGCTTTTTATGTATAATGCACAGATATCCTTATAGTACATAAAAAGATATAGAGATGTATCTGTGAGTATTAAATTTCATGGGGCAGGGAGCAGCTGGGGGGGAAGGTCTAAAGAGGCTCCTTAGAAGAGCAATGCTGAGGAATGTTGACAGCCAGTCAGACTGGGCTTGGGTGACAGCTCTGCCACTGTGTGACCTTGAGGTAAGTTATTTACCTCTCTGAGCTTCAGATTCTTCACCTGGGAGATAGAGACTTTCACCACCTCATCCGATCTCTGTGAGCTGTACAGGAGGTGTTTGAAAACCAGAGGCTAAACACGTACCTTTAGGCCTGAAACTTTGCTTTTCATTGTGGGATTGCCGCAGAGTTGGCTCATCATTTTGGGCTTTTCTGCCTTTAGGCTGTGGACAGAAGCATAAAGATACATGAAGCTTGGTACAGCCAGGTCTAAGGAAACAGAAATGGGAAAATACTATTTTAAAGCTTGTAAGATAAACAAAGAAGCAATTTCACCTAGGGGTGGGGGTGGGGGGAAGTCAGAGCTGGCGATTGGGTAGCTGCAGCACCACCTGCTGGGCGATCCGTTGCTCCCCTGGGCAGCAGGGTCCCAGACCCCAGGGAATAGCTACTTCATCTTGCAGGCCCAGCCTGCTGGGTGTCAGAGGCTGGGATAGACACCGAGGTGGGTGGGGCAGGCTAAGGCAGGAAATGTCCGCTGCACCTAAAAATAGTGTGGGAGGGAACAGGAAACTTTGGGCCAACATGGAAATGCTTTCTGAATTATCAGGAAATCAGGATTAAGAGCTGTGGGGGCAAACACCACCCTGTGGCAAAACTGCAATTCCCTGTGAGCCCTCTCTGTGGAAGGAAATGGAAGAAGCCAGACTTGGGCTAGGGTGGGGAACGGGAATTAACTGGGACAGCATTAGGCTTAGTTCTTTGCTGCATTACAACACAGTGTATCTGTGCCCCCTTGATCTTTAATTGCATGGAGAGGCAGGTCTTTAATAGGGTGGCCCAGCAGTCTTGTTCCCGGACTAAAGGGGTTCTCGGGACATGGAACTTTGAGTTTTAAAACCAGGGAGGTCCTGGCAAACTGATAAGTTGGTTACCTGACACTTAATACAGAATGCTTAAATCTCTCAAGCTTTAGTGCAAGGAGTACAATCCTGCCTACATAGAGCATCACCTGGGAGAGTTCCTAAAAATTCCAGGACCTAGACTGCGGTCGGACCAATTAATTTAGACTCTCAGGGCGGGACCCAGGTATCTGCATTTTATTTTAAAGATTTGATTTACTTACTTGAGAGAGAGAAAAAGAGAGCCAGCGCACCTGAGCAGTGGGGAGGGGCAGAGGGAGAGGGAGAAGCAGACTCCTGCTGAGCAGGGAGCCCAATGCAGACTGGATCCTAGGACACTGGGATCATGACCTGAGCTGGAGGCAGATGCTTAACCGACTGAGCCACCCAGGCACCCCCCAGGTATCTGCATTTTTCTTTTTAAAAAAAATTTTTTTTATTTATTAGAGAGATAGAGAGCGAGAGCACTTGAGAGAGAGCACAAGCAGAAGGAGGGAGAAACAGGCTCCCGATATGGGGCTTGATCCAAGAACCTGACATCAGATGCCTACTGACTAAACCACCCAGGTGCCCCCAGACATCTGCATTTTAAAAAACTTTTAGGTGGGTGATTCCTATGAGCAGCCAAAGCTGAGAATCATGGCTTTACTGTGAATTAAGTATCACCTGGGGTCTGTTTTCCAGGCTTCACCATCAGGGATTCTCAGTACATGATCTGCAGTGGAAACTGGGGATGTTTCTCTTAAAACTAAGTCAGCGGTGATACCCATGCAAGGGTTCCCTGGGGCACACTTTGAGAAACACTGGTCTAGCATCTTATACTCTTGTGGATTTGTTAGCTTTGAACAGAAGGGGTTGTTCTGATCAAAGCATTTATTCAACACTTACACACTGAAGGACTATAGGGGTTCTAAAGATGACTCAATCAAGGTCCCTCTTGTAAAGGCAATTAACTTCTAATGAGCAAGACAGACACACTTTAGGGCAGCTGGTGACAAGTCATCCCTGGGGAAAAAGATCTAGGATTGAACTAATGAACAGCATTGGGTTGAGCACCAGAATTCCTGGGCCATTATCACGACCCTTACATTAATGAGCTATGTGTGCAACCCTGGGAAAATGATCCCCCTTTCCTCGCCCTCATCTTCCTTAGCTGTGAATTGCAAGGTTTGGATGACCTGATTTCTAAGGCCCTGCTTCGTCTGTGAACCTAGCCAGCCCATCTTGTTTGGAGAGCAGAGTATGTAGGGCTCTGGGCAAGCATGAAGATGCCATGGGCAAACTCTTTGAATCCTGTGAGTAGGTAACAGCACTTTTCGCTAAAAATAAAACAGGGGTGCCTGGCTGTAGAACATGTGACTCTTTATCTCAGGGTCGTGAGTTCAAGCCCCACATGGGGCGCAGAGCTCCCTTAAAAAAAAGAACACATTTGCATGGGGAGAAGAGAGTTCAAGTCATAGGGTCCCGTGTGGAGGGGGGAGACCTCGGGGTGCCTGAGTTGACTATAGCATTTGTTGCAGATGGAGAAGGAGACAACAAAGCCTTCCAGCAGGTGTACTAGCTTGCTAAGGCTGCCATAACAAAGTACCACAAACTAGGTGGCTTAAACAACAGGAATTTATTTGGAAATCAAGGTTTGGGACCACGCTCCCTCAGAAGGCACTAGGGAAGGAGCTGCTCCAGGTCTTTCTCCTAGCTTTTGGTAATTGCTTGTGGTAATTGTTTGTGGTAATTGTTTGTGGTAATTGTTTGTGGAAGCATAATGCCAGTCTTCACATGGAGTTCTCCCTGTGTTCTCCCTGTGTTCAAATTTCTCCTTTTTATAAGGCGATCAATCATATTGGATTGGGGGCCCAGCCTACTCCAGTAATGATTCACATGAACTAAGTATATCTGTGATGACCTTACTTCCAAATTAGGTCACATTCTGAGGTGCTAGAAGTGAGGACTTCCACACAGGAAACTGGGGGGACACAATTCAACCCACAACGGTGGAGGTGCGCTAACAATAGCAGCTAAACAGAGTCAATTACTGAAGAAGGCTCAGAGGTCCAAAATGATAGTGCTTGCAAACCTATAATTTCTCACAGCGTAGCAACATCCTTCAAAGCAGAGATACCATCACAGCCAGAGGCTGCTCGCGGCCAGGGGCCTGGAGAAGCCAAGTCCCAGCTCCTAGTGCCTCCCTCTGTTAAGGTCCATGGCAGGGCATGCTTTTTCAAATCAGGAACTACCAGTGGGTACATGGAACACTTCAGAGCCCCAGAGTCTTGGCCTGGAGTTCTTAAAACTTGTCATGCAAGCATATCCTCACTGTATAACCACCTCCAAATGGCAGAGCCTCTGGGTGGGTGGCGGTGCTCCTCCAGAGCAGGTGAACATCATCAGTCTCAGTGCTACCAAAGCGCAGTTCTGACATGTCGTGCAGACCACCCCAAACTCCTCAGGGGCGTTGTTATAAAGCAAGACTATTAATCAGTGCGCTCATGCCTCAACCAGGGTCAGTCCCAGGTGAATCCCAGACCTGCTGGAATTAACCCTTATAGCCCGGGGTGAGGAAGGAAATCACACAAGTGACCCTGTTCACTAGGTACTGAGTTCCTCCTTCTATGTTTCAATACGTGTGAAATTCATGTGGACCTTAAGAATAAAAATCTGAGGCTGTTTGAGAGACCCGGCCATTTTGTTCCCTTTATCACTGGCCTTGGTTTGGGGGCTGGTGGTTTAAATTTTTTTATTTTTATTTTTAGTAATCTCTATACCCAACGTGGGGCTTGAACTCATGACCCCAAGATCAAGAGCCAAATGCTCCTCCAACTGAGCCAGCCAGGTACCCCTCGGGGCTGGTGGTTTAAATCTAACTTTTATGTGTATGTTTTTTAGATCTTCTGTAGCTTTGGCTACTAAGGTCCCTTCTTCCTGCTTTCCTGAACCACTGCCCAGGCATTTTTGGTCCAAGATGCCCTCAGCATATGATGTGTGGGACAGAAGCCTCCATGCCTGCCCCCTGGGACTATGCCGGCAGTTCCTTGCTGTCTCAGGGAAGTGGGCATGAAGGGAAGCCCACTGATGTGAGCCCAGTGGCCTGAGCAGGTGCTGATGGGTTATTGCCCATGCTCATTTAGCTTCAGGAGGGCCATCCAGAACTGGGGCTACAGAGAGCCTGGGCAGCTCTTGAGAGCAGGAACAAGAACGAGTTGGGAGTCCTGGTTCAGTTGGCGGATGGTCTGTAGGAAGCAGCATGCTAAGGACCACTGTAGGCTCAAGTAGGCTCAAGTAGGCAGTAAGAGCCCCAAATCCCAAGTCTAGGGGAAGCCAAGGGTCCAGCTGCTTTCCATAGCCTTTTCTGCTACATGGAGGTAGAGCAGGAACCAGAATTGGGAGTGAAGCTTGCAGAGTGAAGTGAATAGTGGAACGAGTGGAGCAAAACAGCTGGTAAGGGTGATGGGAGCTGAATCCCCGGAGGGTGTCCATTATTTCCAGCCCACCAGGAACAGCCCAGAGCTTGGGGCCTGGCTGAATCTGCAGAGATGGCAAGGGACCAAGGGAGGGGTGACAGAGGAGGAAGCCAGGCAGGCCCTGCAGCCACAAAGCCCTGAGACAAAGGGCAGAGAAGACAAGGCCTCAGGATGGGCAGGGGTGAGGGGGTGGGGAAGGGGGCAGTGCTGAAGCAATATTAGAGGTGGAAGATGCCAGGAGCCAGAGCAAGGAGAGGAGGGACTCTTGCTCCTTCTGGGAACCCCTGCAGCCCCAGCTGAGAGGGGTCTGCCTGATCTTCCCAGGTCCCCAGCTCCACCCACCCACATTTTCTCTGCCTCTGTTTCTTGATGCCTATAGCTTAGCCTTATTTTATAAAATTCGCCCCTGTTCACCTCCACCCCTAACCTGGACAGACAGAAGCCACAGTGTTTATAAAGTTAAGTTTTGTGTTCAGGAAGATCAAAGTAACAAAAAGGGCATTGAAAAGGGATTGGAAAAAAACATAGGTTTAGGCAGTCCCTGTGTAATTTCGCATCTCCCTCAGTGGAATGAATGATTGTCCATGAAGTATTTATGTGGATGGTGTAATAGTTTTGGATAAGTAGCTTTGTGGTAGGTAATGATGATTATTTATGTGTTACATGCCTGCTTTTTAGTTCAGGGGTCTCTTGAGTAATCAGTATGCTCATTTGCCTATTTTATGTAACTTAAGAGTAAAATTTTACAATTTTAAACTATTGTGGAGGCTTGAGTTCTAGAAGCTTCGCGTTTGATGAGCTTTTCATTATATGTATGATTCACTTGAAGTTGAGACAAGGGGGCATTGGAAAGGCCATTGATCTAGTAGGCAGGTTCCTATTAGCCATGTGACCCTGAGCAAAGCACTTCTCTAAGCCTCAATTTCTTCCATCTGTGCAATGAAGAGAATGTATTGCCTACCTTCCAGGACTAATGGCAACAGCGTATATGAAAGTCCTTTTTGAACTGCAAACATCTATGCAAGTGCCTGGTATTATTTCTGCTGTTATTATTCAATATAACATTGTTTCCATGGGAAAGTGCAACTTGCTTTATGACAATTGGATTTACAATGTCGTTTCCAGGAATGCATTTATCTCGAAGTAGTCTTTGGCCAAAAGCAACATAACCTGACCTAAGAATAAAATGCACTGTGGCAAAAGACAGGAACTGCCCAGGCAGATTTTGAAATAAAAAGAAAAGAAAATGAAAACTTTCCCCAGCTATGAAGCTCATCTTGCTCCACCTGGCCCTCCTGCAGAGAAGTTCTTGTATTAAGGTTCTCCAGAGGAACAGAAAAAACAGGATGCCTCTGTGTGTGTGTGTGTGTGTGTGTGTGTGTGTGTGTGTGTGTGTGTATCTATTTATTTTAAGGAATTGCCTCATGCAACTGTGGAGGTTTGGCAAGTCCAATATCTTCAGGGTAGGCCAGTGGGCTGGAGACCCATGGAAGGGCCAGTGTTGCAGTTCAAGTCCAAAGGCAGTCTTTTGGCAGAATTCCCTCTTCTTTGGGGGAGGTTGGTGTTTTTCTGTCAGGGTCTTTAAGTGATGGGGTAAGGCCCACCCACATTATGGAGGATAATCTGCTTTCCTCAAAGTCTGTTATTGATTTAAATATTAATTTCATCTAAAAGCACCTTCATAGAAACAGCTAGAATAATTGACGAAATATCTAGGTACTGTGCCCTAGCCAAGTTGACACATGAAATTTACCATCATAATCTCCCTCTGTCTCTCTCCGATGCCTTCTCTTTCTTTAACCACTCCCCAGGGCTATAGCAACCATCCTGAAGTTGGTGTGTTTCTTCTCGCGCATGTTTTTATACTATTACTACATAGGTTTGTGTATCAGTATGATAAAAACTGAAAGTTTCAGTTGAGGCGTTCAGATAAAGGATGAAGTGTGAGGCCATGTTAAAGAATTTACAAAGGCAAACCAGCTGCAGAGCCATTAACCCTTATCTACCATGAAAGTATAAATGAGTCGGGGATTTAAGATTCAAGGAGGATTAATGGCATCAGCAGTTGTCAGTGAGCTCTGAGATGTGGGCACCATTCTCCCACCCTAAAACCGAAAGGCATCAACCAGAACTCTGAAGATCCCCGAAGACTCAGGAAAAACCAAAGGGAGTGTTGGTGAGTCACCTTATGTATCTCCTGGGTCAGAGACAGTGATGCCAGTACTAGACCAGTAAGAGCTTTCCTGCCCCTTTCTTCTTCTCTTTCCNTCTTCTTGGACCTAGCGAGATCAGAAACCAGGGTTGGCAAGGTGGGAGAGGAGGGGCAAAAGCACCAGGGAGGGCAGGCAGGAAGAAGCCAGCCTCATTTCCCACCGGATGGCTGGACTGCAGCTGGCCTGAGCTGCACCGTGGGAGAGTGGCTTTTGATCTTTTGATTCTGTAAACTTGCCCTCCTCCCCCCAGTGTATTTCCCTACCCTGTTGGTATTGGGTTTGGCCATGTGACTTGCCAGTGGGATGTTAGCAGATGTCACACAAATAAAGCTTGCAATATGCTTGCATCGAGGACTTTCTTGTACTTGTGCCATCATCAGAAAACATGCCCCAGGTAGTGCGGTTCCTAAAGAGTGAAAGACGTGGAACAGCCTTGAACAGAGCTCACAGCCTAGAGCCAAGCCCAGCTCAGATCAGCAGAGCCACCGCCGACTTGCAAGTGAGAAATTGGTGCTTATTTCTGTGTGTCGCTGGGCTTTGGGGTGATGGCATAATAATGAGAGCAATGGCAATAACTGATAAAAGGAGTAACCAAATAAAGTTGAAAATTGTAATGATTACACTAAGGTAGACATTATTTTTTGACCAGAACTGCCTAAATTTCATTCTGGGGTGGGGGAAGAATATGTCTAACCAAATCAATTTAAAGGAGCATTAATAGATAGCAGTAAAGTTGCTTTCTGATTATCCCCGGGAGTCTTGCTTGTTCAGCTTAACGGTCACATAATACTTCCATTAATGGTATGTAATAATGCTATATATGTTTAAAAATTTACACAAATACCATCATGTTACATTCTTTAAATTGCCCATTTCACTCAGTGTTATGTTTTTGAGATGTATACAGGCTGATGCTGGTAGTTGGAGTTTTTCATTTGAATTGTTGAAGGGGTGCCTGGCTGGCTCAGTAGGTGGAACACGCGACTCTTGATCTCAGGGTTGTAAGTTTGAGCCCCATGTTGGGTGTAGAGATTACTTAAAATTAAAATCGGAAAAAAAAGATAAAAAATAAATTACTGAAAAATGAATATACCACAAAATTTTTAATTTTTTAATTTTAAAAAAGATTTTATTTATTTATTTGATAGAGCACAAGCAGGGGAAGTGGCAGGCAGAGGGAGAGGGAGAAGCAGGCTCCCCGCCGAGCAGGGCTCAATCCCAGGACCCTGAGATAATGACCTGAGCCAAAGGCAGGCGCTTAACTGACTGAGTCACCCAGGCGCCCCGAACCACAAATTTTTAAATCTATTCTCCTACTAATGGGCACTTAATTTGTTCCCCCATCTTTTTTTTTTTTGGTTATTTCAAACTATGTATCAAGAAACATGCTTGTAGTTGAGTCTTCCTGTTCATGTCGACATGAGTCTCTCAAGGATATACACTAGAATGGAAAGGTAATCATTGGTGCTATGTACCACTCACCAGTATTTCCATTTTCCTCCTGCAGGGGACAAGACAGAACTGCACGCCCCATCCCCTTGAAGTTAGATCTAACTATATGACTTCTTTGGCTAATGAGAAATTAGTGGAGGTGATGCATTTCACTTACAGGTGAAGGCTTTGAACAGCTAGTGTTCAAAGAAAACTTGCTGTTTCTCTCCTATTACCACAATAACCAGCATTGTTCTGGATGGTGGAGTCTGTCAGCGAGCTTCTTAGAGTGAGAATAATATGGAGCCCAACCCCTAGGCATCCCATGATGGTTTTGTAACATAAGGAAGAAATTAACCTTAATTTGAACCCCTGAGATTTAGGTTAGTTTTTCAAGCCAGCACAGCCTTTCTATCCTGTCTGAAATATAAATCAATACTAGAGGGTACTCCTGGGAGGGGTACCCCATAACAAAACACCTAACTATGGTACTGGCTTAGTAGCTGGGTGATGTGCAATGAGGAAACTTGCTAACAGCTGGAGAAATGGCCATTTACATTATGCAGGGGAGAGAGATGTTCTTAAACTGCACTTGTAGGAATTTGGGAGGCAGCTAATTGACCTAATGAACTTGGAGATTTAAGAAAAGAGGTTGGAAAGCAGAATATTAATTGGATAAGTTAGTCACTCTTGACAGTGTTTGGTGAGATAGTACAAGAAAAAGATGAGGTCAGGGAAGAGTTGGCTGGTGTGCAACACTTTTAGGGCTGGAAAAAGCAAACGTTTCTCATTTCGAAACAGTAAAAGATAAGAGAGGCTTAGAGAGACAAAGAATGATTGAAATGCAGTTTTGTAAGCAAGGGTTACATCAACGCTATAGATGTCACATCCATTTTTAAATCTCTGGATGTATTAAGGTGTCTCTAGTAAATGTCCAGGTTCTTTCCATTGGACAAAATGTATTGGAGCGGCTGGGGGGGGGGGCAGGGAGACTAAGGGTGTATACCAAAATACCTCCAATTAAATCCAGAGTGACTTGGTGGTAAGGAAACAAAGAAATACAGCAAATAGGACATTTATTTATAAAGGAAATTGGAGTGTGTCAGTTGGTGCTTAGTGCTGCCTGGAATCATGTAATAAGAGACTGAAGGTTTTGAGAGAATTGTGCTGTGGAAAGAACACTGATCTTGACTTCAAATCTTAAAATAACACCTGGGTGCCCCAGGAATTATTCTGGAAAATATGCTCAGTCCACAGGGAGAACATATTCTCTGGTGTCCACCTCAGCTTTGGCCAAGGAACATAAGGAGAAAGGGAAATCTCTTGGAGGGTCAGGTCAGAGCCTACAGAGAACATTTCAGGAGGTGGAATCGGGATCTAATCAAAGAATATTCTTCATTCATGGGGAAGAATGCTCTGAGATTTTGGAATTGCTGTGGACCAGTGTCTGCTGTGTCCCACTATTCTCTTTTCTGAATGGGAGTGTTTATTTCTATTTTCCTGTCCCATGTTCTATCATTAAATATTGGTATGTTGGAGAAGATAACTAGTCTTACTAGTCTTCTGATGAAGAGGCATCACATCTAGATGTAGAGACAACTGCCCCTCACCTTGATGTAGAAATTACTGTGAAAAATTGGATATCTTAGACTTCCAGCTTGGTGCTGTGCTGGAATATGGCTTTTGGGTTGTCTCTCTTGGGAAAGGGGTAAATACATTTTGCATCCATAGAGTAATCAAATATTGGGTATTTAGATGGGGTAGACTGTGAAAGTTGTTAGTGCTATTCACCAATATTTCTGATTCTCCCTTTCTGAGCTCTTATGCTAGGTGGGCCCCTCCAGTCTGACATTGGTCAGGAATGAATCCCACAGTTCACAAGACATGCGTAAAGAAATAGACTTTATTGAAAAAAATGGAACCCTCACAAGACCAGGCTCAGCAAGATAGAGATGTGTGTGGCCTCTCTTTCCCCATCACCTCTGGGGGAGGCATGCCAGGCCAGGCCACCTGCTGGTCATGGGATGGGTTTCATTCCAGGAAGTTCCCCTTCACACCTTCTAGTAGGGGAGTCTCCCTTTTTGTAGGGGGCGGTCTGAGAATGCAGCTTTCTTAGAGGAGAAGATGTAGGGTTCCTGACGTTGGGCAGTCTGGATATGGGATGTTGGCTTCACTAGGTTTCTCTAAGGACCTGGAGCCTGTGAGAAGTTCTGTCTTCTCTGCTGAGGGAGGAAGGTTCCAGTAGAGGAAACAGAACTCAGGTGCTATCTTTCCATTTGGAAGATGGGGTCATCTTCCCACTACCAACCCATGTGAGAGCCTAGGATTGTACTTTCCTGTCCTCTTAAAGGTTGAAGGACCCCTTAAAGAAGGGTCCACATGACCTGCTTTGGCCAATGACTGAGCGTTTGAGCCTCCATGAGCTTGTGTGCCACTTGACCTTTCCTTCTCTTTGCTACGCTGACTGTTGAAGTTCTGGGTAAGGAGTCTCCGTCGTCTGTGCTCCTGAGTGAGGACAGCATGGAGCAAACATCCCAGCTGAGCTGTGAGAGACAAGTAGCGTGAGATAGAAATAAACCTTTGTGGTCTTGAGCTATTGACACTTGTGAGTTGTTTTTAGTTGCAGTAAATTGTTTTAGTCTATCCTGACTGCCACAAATGGGTCTTCTGGGTGATGGGGTGCACAGAGCCTTGGACATTGCCACATTGCCTTGTGGAGTGATTGTTTCAGTCAGTACTATTCCTTACGGACTTTCCTTCCAGAGAGAGAATGCAGGGGTTTGTCTTGGGTGTTCCCTTACACACTCTGCAGTGGTCATTGTTGGCTTCTAGCTGGTCGTCAAGTAGCTCCTTGTTATCCAGGACTCAGGCAGGAGTTAGACAAATCTATTGAGGAAGAAGCTGAAGAATCTAGGTGGATAGGAAGAAGACTGAAAGGCATGTCTGAAGGCACATGGAGAGGTCAGCCACGACTGGGAGAAATGAGAATGTCCTGTGTCTAGTAATAGAGGGCCAGCCCACATCAGCTGAGGCAGCTGCCTGGAATCCATGCTTGGAGCCCAGAGAACAAAAGAAGGATCAGGTGCCAAGACTGTGGGCCTGGGCAGCTAGGACTCAGAATTCTGGCAAGGATTTTGGTAGCAGGCAGGGAGCACATGCTCCGTCAGCCACCTTCAGGGTTGGTAGCTTCTTGCATGGCTGATGTGGATCTGGGCACCCAGATCCTTGCTTGTGGAAAGATAGACATCTGAGAGGGAAAGGGTTTGAGGAGAAGAGTCTCTGCGCTGCTTAGGCAAACGGGCTAAGATTGGGCTCAGTCTAGCTGCTGTTCCTTCTTTGACCTCTCTAGTCCAGCCCTCACTGGGGCTTGGGCCTTTCCCCTCTGCATATAACTTTTCTTAGCAGTCATCATTTTTATTCTTTACATCTTCATTGGTACCTGGCCCTTTAGGGAGAAGGGAGGCGAAGAGAAGTCCATTTATCAAGTATCAAGTACTACAAGTAGACATTGAACCACGTGCCTTATCCCATTTAATCTTCACAGAACCCCTTTGGGGCTGCTGCTATTATTATTCCTGTTTGATCAATGAGGAACCTGGGGCTTGGAGAGGTGAGTCATTTAGCTGAGATCACGTGAGCAAAAAGTCTGTCTGACTGCAGAGCCCTGCTCCTAACCTCGGCACTGCATCTGTGCTTATTAGCAGAACGAAGGTCCTTCAGTCCCATGTCATTACCCTTGAAGTCCCCTCTGGAATCCCTAGATCATTTGCAGAGGGCAGGACCTGCCTCTTGTCGAGTTCACATTTTACCTGCTTTCTCAGATGGCAAGGCTCACCCTCATTGGCACCAGAGACCCTGGGAACAAGCCTTACCCTCATTTCCCCCAGTACTGCATGGCATGTTTAAACATATGATTTAGCAAGCCCACATAAGTGTCACCAAAGAAGGAGGAGCTGCTCCCTCACTTGGGAACCAGCGGGTTCTGTTATGCAGTTGGAAGTGTTTTTGGGGGCCTTGGGGGAGTGAGTGATAGTCAAGACAGGAGGGGAGAGCAGAGCAAGATAACAGCTCCTCCTGGTGGCTCCGAGTCACATTTTGAGCCTAAATTAGCCTGTTCTTTTCCAGATCCTCTGTGGGCTTGCTGCAGGCTGCCTGGCTGGCTCATGTCCTTGTAGGCATTGTTTTGTCCCTTCCCCCCTTTCCAGTCCTCCCTCTTAGGTTCCTAGAGTTAGCTTGCTGAGAGGCTAGATAGGGTCACCTAAATGTGGGCTAAGGGATGGAGGGGGTGCTCAAATCTCTCCCCTGTCTTTTCCTGTCCTTAGGAAGTTTTACCATTAGAGATTAATTCTTTAACTAGAATGCAACTTGAGGTAGTCTTATCAGCAAAATGTATCAGATTTTCCCCTGGAGACAGTATATTTGCGAAACTTATACAAACAAAATTCTCATATAATTCTATAATGTAGGGTAATTATGTCAGCTAATAAGGGACACTCCTCTTGCCTCTTGCCTGTCTCACTCCCCCAGACCCTGTGCCCTGTGCCCTTAGAAGGCTGCCGTGATGGAGGGAAGGAGCATCAGGGCTCTGAGCTGAGAGGTCAAGGAGGGGCTCCACCGGACGGAGGCAGCAGAAAGGGCCCTCTGGGCCCTTCTCACAAGCCTGCTTCCAGCCGGCTCTGCAGTGGCCTTGGAACTGGGAAACTTGTCTGAGCCTCACCTCTTTCACAAACTTGGTGCAGAGCCTGCAGAGAGCTGCTTCTTTGGGGGACTCTGTTTCTTTTCATGGAAAACAAAGGTTGAAGGAGGTAATCCTCAGTCCTCCTGCCTGTTCGGATTATGCGGTGACTCTAATTTTTCTCTGCAGAGTCTGTACTGCAGAACGGTTTTCTGAGTCTTGGTGTTTGCTGGCTCAGCACTGTGGCTCTCTGTTGAAAACAGATCTGTGCCCCACAATTGATCTTAATAACAAGGCAAAACAACAACCAGCTGCTTTTCTTATTAACTCTGCAAACAACGGAGGTAGTCTGGGAAGGGGCTGCTCCCCGGGGGTGTGATGGAACTGGGCTCTGCTCCAAGGTGTGGGTTTGACGGATGCTCTCCTGGAGGGAGCTTTTGATGCACCTAGTATCTACTTGCAGCAATTTGGCTTTCCACATTTTTGACATTGTCTAGGCCCTCGGGGGGTGCTATCTGACTGGGGTCCCTACCAGTTGTTAGGCAGAAGGCCATGTAAGTGTACTTCCCATCACTCAGGCCTGAGTTTTCTTTGGAATCTTTTCCAAAGTAGCTCATTCTTTCAGGGCGTGTGCTGCTTTTATACTTTTAATTACTTCTTTTATGTCTCATTATTTTAAGTATTCTGATTTTATTGTCTTTATCAGTTTTCCCTTTATTTGAAATTTTTGGTTTCTAGTACTCTTGTTTGTTTTGTTTGCTGGCTGTTGCTCACGATGGGCATTTCCTAACAATTTGGAATTGTAATTTTGGATCGTGAGCTCTTGCTTTCAGGGAGCTTCATTTGTGGGTTCAGTGCATGTTCCTTCAGAGTAGTTTTGCAGTTGCTTCCTCCTGGCTTCCTGGTCATGGAAGCAATTTCATGTTAATGTCTCTACCTGGGGATTCCCAGGTCCACAGCATAATTTCAAATCCCAGACCCTTGTGAGTTACAGTCCCGGTGCCTAGAATTCTCAGGGGAGACTTCTGTAATGGACTAGGAAGGAACAGATACGTGTCCTTGCAGTCTCCTTCATGCCCCACGTACGAGGGCATGAATTTTTCTGATCCATCCCTTTACTGAGGTTCCACCTCTTTGAGAGTTCTGGCTTTATGCGGGGATCTTAGTTCCCACTCCCCACCTTGTCCTATGTGAAGTCTCGTTTCCTATTCTTGGATGCGGGAAGCTCCTGAGATGAGACGAACAGTTCAGAATTAACTGGGGCAGATTAACAGCCTCAGATTAGTTTATGCCCACACTGCAACAAGAGTTCAGCTCCCTCTTGGTTTCTGTCCCTGGGGGATTCCGCCTTTTTCTTATGAGTTCAGCTAAGCCAAGAATATTTTTCTGTTATATTTCCTCCAGAATTTCTAGGAATTTTTAGGTTGTTTTGGTCCCCACCTTGCTGGAATCTGAATCTCCCAGGCCCTCCTTCCTGCTGGATGGGAATTATGCTTCTTGCCTAAGTGAGAAGGGAAGAGAGGGCCAGAATTGGTTGTGTTAACTTGTAGACAGCCTCTTTGAAACAGGGGGATATTGTCTACCTCAGTTGTCTTTACCTCTTTTACAAGAATTTTGAAAAATGATGTGTTTTGTAGCTCATTTTTAAGTTCACTTATGAACATTTTCAAAATATGTTGAAATAAGTGCAAAGGATATAACTTCCGGCATATTTAGAATGTTTTCATTTAAAAATAAAACTGTTATATTGCTTTTAAAATGATTTGATACCTACCATCATTCATTAAAACATACACATAAGCTTCTTTTTTAAATGTTTGAAACTTTACATCAGTTGCCTCTTCGAACTCATTTTTCTGCACCATTTCCTTCTAAATAAATTTATACTAATGTAATGTTTTGCCTTTAAAAGTGTTTATTGATCATCCTCTCATACTTCTCAGCAACGCAAAGATGTTTATGAAATTAAATTTTATTTCCTGTGGTCATAAGTCCCTACGTGTTGAGCACATTTCTTCTGGGTTGAGTTATTTTTGCAATTATTGTTACTATTATTATTAAAGATTTTATTTATTTATTTGAGAGAGAGTGAAAGTGAGAGAGAGAGATCACAGAGGGAGAGGTAGAAGCAGACTTGCTGCTGAGCAGAGAGCCTGGTGTGGGGCTCGATCCCAGGACCCTGGGATCATGACCTGAGCCGAAGGTAGAGGCCTTAAGTGACTGAGCCACCCAGGCACTCCTGCAATTATTATTAATATGCTGTTGATCAAAATGACATGAATGCATTGCAAAATTTGATAAATAAATGCTTAAAAATGGAAATAGTCCATGAGATCAAACTGACACATCAAGTCAGGTATCCAAGGGCATGTATCACTATTGCTCGAATGAGACGGGATTCAGTATGCATTTTGCTTTTATTTTTTATTTTTATAGATATAAACCCTGAGCAACTTTGTTCACATAAACAAGAGGATGAGAAAAGGAAATTTTGTTTTACCCATTATTCAGTTCTTTAATTTCATCTAATTTTTAAGCCAAAATCACATTGTGATCTATCATCAAAAATTATTTTTAGCAATCTATCAGTTAACTTGGTCAGGTTTTCCTCCAGTTTTGCAGACAGCAAAAAATTGAAAAATCACACACCTTACAAAAAGTAAATGGATTCACTAATTTTCTCACCATGTAAGCCAGTGTTTCAGAATTGTTTTGTCAGGTGCCCCAGAGGTTTGCACACAGAAGAGTAAGGCAGTGGGATTCTGGGTGGGTGAGAGGAGTGCCTTGCTATTATAAAGTAGGAGAAGGGAAATCATGTTGGAAAATCCTCTGCTGTAGGTGTTTTCAGGTAGATCAATATTAGGTAGGAGAGTACATTTGGAAATTGAGTATCTGGAGTGGAAACTGATTCCCCTTGAGACCGGCAGTCCTGAGCACCCCCTTGAAAGTTTTCTGGACCCTCAGTCATTTGATTGAGGCAGGCTTCCTGGAGGAGGAAGGCTTTGCAGCTCTGTGGGTAGGGACACATCTCACGCTGTGACCTTGTCGTGATGGGGGCAGCACTCAGCAAGTTCAAGGTGGGCCACAGTCAGCCAGCATTTCCCGTGTGTTTGCCATGCGCTGGCACTTGGTGGTGTTGCATGAGCTTAGCTCAGTCAACCCATGAATAAATTCCATGAAGAAAAACTAAAGTTTATTCACTTTAACTCTTATCTACCAGGTGAGATGCTATAAATTGAGGGGCTAAAGAATTTGCTGTAGATTGCAAGAGTGGTAAGTAGTAGAACTGGGGCTTGGGCCCCAAAGGGTCTGTCTAATATCAAAGCCCATGATCTTAACAATTGCTAAACGGGACAAGCAGCAAAGAGAAGTCTCAGGATAGATCCATGAATCCATTTCCCTCCACTTCAGTCAGGGAGAGAGGAGAAGAGATTGCTTCCTGGATAATTAAAAATAATAGATTGGTACTGCTGGAAATAGCTTTTTAAAATGAGCAACATGTGGGGCGCCTGGGTGGCTCAGTCGGTTAAACGTCCGCCTTCAGCTCAGGTCACGATCCCAGGGTCCTGGGATGGAGCCCCACATCGGTCTCTCTGCTCTGCAGGGAGCCTGCTGCTCCCTCTCCCTCTGCCTGCTGCTCCCCCTGCTTGTGCTCTCTCTCTCTCTCTCTCTCTCATTTTCTTTGTCAAATAAAAAAAAAAAAAAGAGCAATATGCCATGGGGAGAGTTAGCTTGTGTCAGTGCTGGTAGTTTCATCTGTAAAACGGGAATGGAGAAGATGGTGATGATGCTGACGATGATGGCAGTGACAATATCTACTATGTAAGGGAGCAATGATATTTTAGCCAGTACCTCCAATCCCGGACATTCCTAGCTCTCTCTTCTGTTTAGGCAAAATTTGTCTTCTATCTCCCCGTCTATAAAACACTCTCTTCATAACAAGCCCTCAGCTGTTTGACGTTTGAATACCTCTTCCCTTTGTCGTCTCTTCTCCGGGATAAATCTCCTGAACTCTTTGTTTAAATGAGGTTTATAATTTTAAGACTCATTATCCTTCTGGTCACTCTCCTG
Source organism: Ursus maritimus (assembly GCF_017311325.1). NCBI lineage: Eukaryota > Metazoa > Chordata > Mammalia > Carnivora > Ursidae > Ursus > Ursus maritimus. Next base: position 20,736,904 of record NW_024425563.1, on the reverse strand, counting down.
GATATATTCTCATTTGTCAAAATGACTTTTAAAATATGGTGCCCAGATTTTATCATCATATTCCAGATGTGGTTTGACCAGGGCAGAATGCTGTGAAATTGCTCTTTCCCTTGATCTTTAGATGTCATCTGAACACTTAATAGTTTTTCCTGAGCATCCTCACTGTTGACTCGGTAAACTTTAAGCCACCATCCACAGATTATGATGCAGCTCTGCTGCAAACCCCATCTCCTATCCCATTCTGTAATTTTGCAATGGCCAGTTTGTAAACTTGAATATGGGACTTTACATTTATCTCTGCGAAACTTCATCTTGATGGACACGGTCCCTGTTGTTGCTCATCAAAGGGATTTTGAATCCCGAATCTGCTCATTAGGAGGAGGGCATGACACACGGTAGTGTATAGTGAATATGAGGTCTTAGGAGAAAGAGCCATGGATGAATGGTTTCGTGAACTTACCCAAGCCATTAGGTCATCAGTATTTTAGGTTCTTTTCGTTGGTATCAGTCACTTCTGTTATTTAGAGATAGATAAAGGATAGTGTTGTTTTCTTTCTATTAAACCTTGTACAGTACGTACCAGTGAAAGTAAGTCTCAAACTGAATTCTGTTAAACACGCAAATTCTTATTAGCCAACAGGCACAAAAGGGTCATAAAGGCCACTCTTGAAAGCTCCATGATGTCCCAGCTCCCTGTCCCTTGGGCATTTTTCTAAGCACTTCATGTACTGGGGTAGAGGAGGCAATGCTTAAGCAGAGGATTCAGTAAACTTGCTAGTTAGGGTCAGGTGACCGTCCTCTATGAGCCCTGGGTGAGTCCTGAGGTCCAGGGTGCTCCTCTGCAGGGCATGGGCTGCTGGGCTCGGTGGATTCAGAGCCCTCATTCACACATGGCTGACAATGCCTGTGAAGTGTGTTTAGCCAGTCTGCGCATCTTGACCAGCATTTATTTCAGTGATGAAAATATTTTCTAACATCCATTAGAACAATTTACAAAAGTGGTAATGTTGATCAGAAATTAAGGTGGTTGGAATGCATATCAGAAACTGCCTTTTGAGTGTGGGGTTTTCATGAGACTATTCCAAATGCTAACTGTACCCTGAAGTGTGTATTCCCCATTAAAGAATTCAAAAGAACTTCAAATGTTAAATAACCTCCCCTAGGCCTTCCATGGATAACTGTGATATATGTTATTGTGGTGGTTAATTTTATGTGTCAACTTGACTGGGCCATGGGGTGTCCAGGTATTTGGTTAAACATTTTTTCTGGATGTGTCTGTGAGGGTATTTCTGGATAAGATGAACTTTTATGTATGTACGTTATGTATGTATGTATTTATAAGTTAAATTTTAGTGCACATACAGTGCAATATTGGTTTCTGGTAGATTAATATTAAAAAAATTTTTTTAATTAAGTAGACTCTACGCCTAACATGGGGCTTGAACTCATAACCCTGAGATCAAGAGCTGCATGCTCCGTTGACTGAGCCAGCCAGTGGCCCCAAGATTAGCATTTGAATTGGTAGAGTGGGTAGAGCAGATTGCCCTCCCTAAGGTGAGTTGATCTCATCCAATCTGTTGAAGATCTGAATAGAACAAAAGAGGCTGGAGAAGAGGGAACTTCTGCCTGACTGCTGAGCCGGGCCATCGGTCTTTTCCTGCCTCAGAATGGAACTGAAAAATTGGCTCTTACTGGGTCTTGAGCCTGCTGGCTTTTGGACTGAAACTTGCACCGTTGGCTCTCCTGAGTTACCAGTTTCCCAACTGCATATCTTGGGACTTGTTGTACTCCATAATCATGTGGGCTAATTCCTTGCAAAAAATCTCTTGATCTACATCTATATCTATCTCTATGTGTGTATTTATCTCCTATTGGTTCTGTTTCTCTGGCGAACCCTGACTAATACATTTATATATGTATTACCATCTATGCTGAAGTATTGTGAAGTGTTATAATAATGTAGCAGATTGAAAGTTGGGCACCTTGGTTTTCTTCCCAACTGTTCCTGTCAACTGGCTCTGCATGGCACAAGGTGGTCCTTTAAGGGTCACCAGAGTGACACAGGGAGTTTCCATCTGGCTGTTCACCTGTTGTGCAGCAGGACTCAGTACCCATTCTACAATGTCACATGGTACAGGTTAAGAATTAGACTTCTCTCGGGGGTGGGGGTGGATAAAAAGAACTTATAAGGCAGAGTCAGCAGAAGGAGAAGGTACAGACCTCCCCCTCCCCTTGTCCCTCCAAAGGGGCATACCAGGACCCGGTGCTATGCTGGATGTGCAGTGTGGCTTTGCATTCCAGTGGAAGGACCTACTTCTTGGGGTCTCCCTTTTTGTGGGGGCAAGTATGAGAGCAACCTGCTAGTAGGCAAGGGAAACCTCAGTGCCTGGCACAGGGCCGTCTGGGTTTTAGTACCCGCTGTTACTGAATTTTCTGGAAACTCCAGCTGTTCAGCACCTGCAGACCTGGGGCCCATTGGAAGTTGCAGCTCCTCTGCAGAGGTGTGGGTGCAGGGAGGGGAGGAAACCCACCGGTCCTGCGAGAAGCTGGGCTTGGGTGCTGCACTTTGCACTGGGAGAATTGGGGGCCTCTTCCCAGCTGGCTCAGTGCCCAGGAAACCCAGAGTGAGGTCTTGGGGTCACTTTTAGACAATGCTGGCCCTTGCATCACATTTTGTGACTGTGAAGGCTGTGCCCCTTCCTGGGCCTCCATCTTTTCCTCTTTTAGAGTGAAGAAATTGGTTTTTGATATCTCTCAGGCTCTGCATTCTAAATAGGGATAGAAGCCTTTTTTCTCCGCATTAAACAAAAACAGCCACATAGACACTTGATGCAGAAATGGTACGTGTCAAATATATAAAACTCCAAGATTCAAAATATTGAGAAATTTTCCTTCAAGTTTTCTTGCACAAATGAGTAAAATCCCGTACATTTCAATATTTTGCTAATAACGATGCTCAGTGACTTGAATGTGTAAAGAGATTTTAAGGAACGCTCAGAAACAACTGATAAAGGCTTTGCATCGCTGAGTGACTCAGTGAGCATTTGTAGGACAGTGACGTTTCTTTTGTTTTCCTGAACTCATTAACAAAGGCGTGCGGAAATTGGTGTTCATAGAGTTCTTTTTTCTCTCCGAAACCATTGCAGTTGTTTTAACTCTCTGTGTGACGAATTTTGGAGATCCAGAGCCCTTTTCAAAAGTGCACATCTTCTTGACTTCAAAACATTCGTAGATCCAGTCTTCACATTTCGTGGCCGAGTAGAGCGCAGGACTGTGGCAACATTTTACCCACTGTGTTTGGCAGTGCCGGGGGCTGGGGGGAGAATCTGGAGACAGGGCCACAAGAGGGATGTCGATGCACACTGCCGAAGGTTTGGCCTTCCTGCATCGACTCGGTCACCACGCAGTTGAGTAATTATGATGGCATCATTTTCCTGCATTCGGCCAAAATTGCACACAGAGCAATCTGACAGTGCACATTGGTCTAGACTATTTTTCTTTATAAAAGCTATTGCATTTGTCTCCTTTTACAAATGACTTGGTGACTCATTTCAGAGACAGATAACTTACTTCTAAGGGACACATGCTCCCCTTTTCAAAGTCCTTGGGAAATTTCTCTTCAAGTTTCCTTTCCCGCACCTAGCAAAGTATCCTGCATATAACAGACGGTAAAAAAATATCTGTTGTGGCTGATGATGATGGGGAGTGAAATCGAGGAAGCCTTTCATGTGTTTATAACGGCGATGCTGTGCAGTAGGTTGGCGTGAGGGGTTGCAGAAGCATCCGGTGATTACTGCTACAGCCCGTCTCCCTGCACCGACTTGGTGAGCCTTTGATTGAATGGTGATAAAGGTATCATTTTGCTGCATTAGGAGGGAAAGGTATATGGAGATTTGACATGCGTGGTGTTTCATAACTTTCGATAAAATAGCGACATTTGTCTTCTTTCATCTAAGGCTGAATCATTTCTGAAATGGAGACCTAAATTTTAAGGTACGGAACATTTCAAGTTAAACATCCTTGAGAAAGCTTGCTTCATGTTTTTCTGCCCAAATGGGGAGTAAGACTGCAGAAACCTGTTACCTTTTGATAATGGCAGTTCTGAGTCACAGCATGGTGAGTGCAGCTGCGGGCGGCGGCCCGGCGTTGCTGGCTTGTTTTGCTTCTGTTTCATGTAAGTGCTGTGCGTAACTCAGTCGGTGGAACCTGCTGAGGGTGAATGGTAAATGGGCAGCCAGAGGGTGGTTTTGAGGAGTGAGGATAAAGGAAAATCCCGCACAGTGACATCTCTTGGATGCCCATCAAGTGCCAGGCTCTATGTCAGGCAGTGGGGATCCAAAGGTGAATATGGTCTCTGTCCCCATGGAGCTCCTGGTTAAGTGAGAGAAATGACTAGAAAGCAAATGCTTACAGCACAGAGAAGTCCATGCTGAGACAGAGGGAGCGCAGTCCAGGGGACGCAGTGAAAGTACAGGCAATGGGATCTCATCCAACTCTGGGGAGTCAGGGCAGCTTCCCAGGGGGAGGTGCTGTTTGCATTGAGTCCATGAAAGATGCTCTGAGTCAGCCAGGCAAAGGTGGTGCAGGGCTGCAAGTGGTGTCCCAGCAGAGAGAGAAGTATATGTGAAGGACAGAGGCAGGAGAGGTCTTGGCAAAGCAATTTGACATTTGGGAAAGGAGAGGTCCTGAAGAGAAGATGGGTGAGTAGGAAGTTAGATCTGGAAGTGAAATAATAAAATGAAAGGACACTGTGTCTCGAACACCTCCATTCTGCTGTCAGCTTAATGCCAGCAGATGTCCTCTGTCCTCAGGCCTCACATTTGATCAGATACCAAGTCTTGTTGGTGTTTCCTCCAGTGTCTCTGGAAACCCCTCCCTCCCCCGCTCTTCCTCCTTGCCATGGCCTTGAGAGATCACAAATAACAACAGCTTAAACATAAGAGTTTATTTCTCTTTCGCAAGTAACAGTCTGACTATGAGCGGTCCTGGGACAGCATGGTGGCTCTGTGGTGTGTGGGATGCAGGTGTCTTCTTTGTTGCCAGTCTGTGATTCCTGTGTTTGCATGATCCCATGTATCTCACTGGTTCATCTGCGGTCCAGCCAGTGGGAAGAGGCACAGGAGGAAGGGAAGGCATGCTCTTTCCTTTAAAAGCATCCTCTACGGTTCCTGGGTGGCTCAGTGGTTAAGCATCTGCCTTTGGCTCAGGTCATGCATGATCCCAGTGTCCTGGGATCGAGCCCTGTGTTGGGCTCCCTGCTTGGCAGGGAGCCTACTTCTCCCTCTCCAGCTCCCCCCTGCTTGTGTTCCCTCTCTTGCTGTCTCTCTCTGTCAAATAAATAAACAAAATCTTAAAAGATAAAAACATCCCCTAGAAGTTGTTGACATAGGCTCTGCTCACATCCCCTAGCCAGGGGGCATATCTATCAGCAAGGAAGGCTGGGAAATGTAGTTTTTATTTAGAGTGACCAAGAACTAAGATAAAAACTGTGGGTTCTGTTACCATAGAGGAGAGGAGAGTTATTGAGGAGCGTCTGGTCAGCCACTCCTAGTCTTACCCTCTTAATCTGCCATCTGCATATCTTTGAAAATCTAAGTCATAACACCTCCTCTACTACAAAATCATGCTCACAAAGCTTTGTTTCAGCCTATCTGGAGACACTCCATTCCTGAGTGTGCCAACACTTCCATGCTCGTACATGTTTGCTCCTGCTCTGCCTGCTGCTAGAAAAGCAACAGAATATGGTGCAAGCAACATGAGACCAGGTTCAAATAGCCCTCTAGCTGTGGGAACTGGGACAAACTGCTCTAATGCTCTGAGGCTCCATCATCTGATAATAATTTAACTTCAGGGCTAGGACCGGGGTAGAAGATAATGTAGGTAAAGACGGTGCTCAGTAGGTGGCAGCCATTGCAGCCAGCCTCCTCGCACTGTTTCCCTTGGGTGAAGCTGCTCACACATCAGTGTAGACTGATCACTTCCCCCACAAAGCCTCCCTCTAGGGGCTCCCGGGTTGCTGTCCCCGTAAGGTCTTGGTTCATTTTACTCATGTCCATTTTCCCTGGTAGACTGATCTCTGGTTCCCACTGCTCCTACCACAATGCCTGCTAAAGTTGAAGTCAGTGCTGGTTAAAGTGGGTTGAACTGGGGCCACAGAGCAAGTCAAGTCAACCTAGAGAAGCAGAGGCTCAGAAACCAGCATCCCAGGGCCTTTGAAGCTGGTGGTCACAGCTGGGCATCTGGGGCCAGGTCAGACCTCACCCAAGGTTAGAGCCTTCTGTGGACGAGGAGACCAGACTGACAGGCAGGCGGCAGGGATGAGATGTGGGCAAGGAGATCTGGGGAGAAAGGGTCACGGTGCAGGGGAGGCCTAACAGCACCAGGGGCAGGGTACCAACCACGTGGAAGGACCTGGACACCAAGCCAGGCAGTGCTGAGGTCAGAAAGGAGCTAGTCCTCATCTCTAGGGAGAAGTAAGGGGAGTGAGAGTTGGGAGCAGAGGGCAAGGTCACTGACCCCCATCCCCGACACAGCATCCTGTGGGAAAAGGCAGGGGTCAGAGAGGTGGTGGGAAGAAAGGTGATTTCAGCATTTGGGTTGTGCGGGGATGTGGTTGCACTGCTACGCTCTGTCCACCAGAGGGAAGGAGAGACCCACACATGAGGCTCGTGTGGCAGTGGCTGCAGAGCTTCCGGGAAGGTCGCTGGCCTTGGCTGGGGGCTGGGTGGTCAGGAAGATTCAGTGTGGATCAGGGAGGAAAATCTAGGCTCGAGTTTTCTTCTTCTCCCTAAGACACATTCTCTAGCTAGACATTTCCCAGCCCCCGAACTATACAGAGTGATGCCGAAGTTGTGCTGTGGGGGGCCATTGAAAAGGTGACCCCAGGCAGCACCAGTGAGGACCTGTCCATTCTGCTTCTAGCCCATCGTGCAGAAACAGGCCTTATCTGTCCCCCTCCCTGGTCTGGGACACTCTTTGGAGAGGACACCTGTTTTGGGAGAGGCACTCATGTAGGCGGAAAGTCCCATGCTCTGCAGCTGCGTACCCTCAGATCTGAGGACCCCAACCACTGGTCCTGACCCCGTGTGGGGGCTCATCAAACCCTTCCCATTCCTGGAATCAGTGGAAAGACCCTGCCTTGCCATCCGGCTGTGGGTGGTAGGGTACAAGAACCTTGAGCAGAAGTCTGAGGGTCAGGCTCATCTCTGTGAGACTCTTCCTCTTCTGTGAAGCAGAGATTTGAAAACCAGCTCTTATCCAGGGCCGTTAGGTAACTAAAATGAGAATATTGCATAAACACTCTTCTGAGCAGTTACGTGAGATAGAAATGTGACTTTTTGTCATTGGTCATCCCTTTCAAGCATGAAGGTTTTGTGAGGACGAAGACGGGTCTTCCTCATCTCCCGGACCCCATGGGGCTGAGCACTGCTTCGGCACATGGAGGGTGGTCCCTGAGAGCGGATGAATGAGTCAGCATGATTGGGTCAGCACCGGCTCCTGCAGGACAGGGCGAGGAGGAGCTGCCCAGGCCTGACCTGCCACGAGCCTGTGCATACTCTAAGGGTGGGTGACAGTGATCCCAGAGTCCCCATGGAGTAGTTCTTTCTAGGAAGCTTTCTTGCAGCAGGTTTGGCCCATCTGCAAGCTGCCGGAGCCCCACGCAAGGGGGTCAGGGATGGTGCGACTTTGCCAGGTAGGCAAAGACTAGGGCTGGAAATGAGCCCTAGGGCAGCCAGGATTGAGGACAGCGGTGGGCACCAGGCTTCATTTTCTCCTCCGGTAGCTCCCCTTTCTAGCTGGTGAAAACGTCTGATTGGAGCCCCTGCTTGGGTGCACATTTTATTTCCAGAGAGATTGCTCCATAGCTCACCAGGGGTCTTAGATTTCTTAACTTGTCTTTCTTCTTCCTTGAGAGCAGACATGTGTGGGGGCGTTCATAGGCTCCGACAAGTCCCATTTCCTTACTAATAAATATTCCTCCTCTCCTCTCTGAGTGTTAAAAAAAATTCAGAGGAAGAACAAGTTGCCCATTTGTCACCTGCTCCTGGGTCCAGAGCAGGGAACGCATTTTGCTATTGCTTGTGGCTGACTCAGAGAAGCAAGGATGAGGGATGTGCTTGCTTCTTTGCAATCAGTTTAATCCTGCTTGGGAGGGCTAGCCCTGCCCTTGACCCTGGCCATAGTCTGGGGGAAGGGCAGGAGGAAAGGAGGAAGGCAGTCCTGGGCAGTGGCTAGGGCAGGGGCCGTGGGAGGACAAACAGAAAGAGGGAAGATGGGGGAGAAGGTAGATAGGCTGGGGACACTGATTAGAGTGTAATCTGTCTCCAGGGGAAGAAGAAGGTCTCCAAACCAAAGAGCACATGGGCGTGTGTGAGCACAGAGCCCCTGGCTGCCTTTATTTAAGGCCTTGGCTTCTCTTTGGTGATGGCCACGCTGGTCATTTGTTGGAAGCAACAGGGGCATGGTGTTGAACAAGCCAATCATCTGAGCTGTAGCCTTTGTAGGGCCAGCCCAGCATGTAAGCATCCTAGGGGCTGTCTGTTTTGCTGGGGGTGAGTGTGTTTCCATGCTCTAGGATGCTGTTTTGTCTGCCCTTTGCTCATCTCTGTTTAGTGTGCTTTTCAGCCTATTACAGAGAATGCAGATGGTGACCAGACCCAGCCTCTCCCTGACCATGCCTGGCGGTTGCCAGATGACAAGTCAGGACTAGTGGTGGGGGGCACATGCTTTTTTCAGTACAAGATCTCGTGATTGCAGATGTTCTGGGATGTGTAACAGGGGACAAGAAACACTTGTTTAATATTATCTGTCAGAGCCCTGGACAAGGAAGGCAGACCCTGTGTTGTGGGTCTCATTCCACACCTGGCTGTATGACCGTGGATGAGGGACACTGACCCTCTGGGCCTGCACCTTTCTCATCTGCAAAATGGAAGGAACCCATACCTGCCCTGCCATGCCATTTGGGGTTGTCCTGTTTGATGTGGTGTCCAGTGTATTTGAGTGCTCTCTGCATGGAAGGGACTGTTACTCTTCCGGGGAGGTTGGTGAGCTCCCTTCTTTCTGCTCTCCTCTTCTTCTCTCACCTTCTGTGCTGTCTCTTGTCTCTCTGCAAGGTGGATGACTCTCCTGGGTCCGGGTAGTTCCGTGGCCCCGGGGGGGGGGCGCCAATCCTGCGTGTCCCCCAGGGTAAGGATGAGTGGGAGAAGGGAGGATGCCCTTCTTGCTCCTGTTCAGCCTTCTCTTTGGCATCAGCATGGAATATCTGGAAGCTGCCAGCAGAGGGCAGTAGCACCTCATGCCTTGACTCCTCCCTGTGCTTCCTGGCCTCTGCCAGAAGGCTACCTCTGTGAGCTGGTGTGGGTGGATGTCTTAATGACCTGTGCTGTGTGTGATGAGATAACTGAGGGCCTGATGTGCCAGGGCCACCTTGAGAGCCAGGCCTGGCAACAAGTGCTGATTTCCCTTCAGGGAGCCCAGGTGGAGGGGGGCAATGTCCTGGATGATGCTGACTAATGCTGAGGCCCCCCTCCGGGGGTGCTTGCACCCACCAAGCTTCCTGCTCAGAGGGAGGGTCTCCGGATATGGCTCAGATGAGCACTGAGGGTGGGGATGGATCTCACCTGGCCAGGCCCTCTAGGGCATCTGCTGAGCCCGGACGCCAGATGCTTGCATAGACCCTTGCCCTCAGCCCCTACTCCTGGTAGGAATCTTGGCCCCCTCCTTGCCCAGCCCCTGGAAGCCCCAGCTACTGCCTGCACTCAGCCATCCTCCACTTTCCTGGATTCCTGGGTGCCGCCGAATTGAGACCGAGGGCAGGTGCCAGGTTCTGTTCACAGCGGGTACTCCCACCTCGCCCAGCATCTGGGTGCATTGCAGGATGGGGTGGCAGGATGAACTTACTGATCACAAGGGACTTGGCCTGGGGTTTCTAGGGACTTAAGCCCCCTGAGGAAAGGCAGAATAACGTGAATCTTGTGTTTCTGCTGTGTTTTGCCCAGAGGAGTTTTGAGGGCACAGGGCAGGTGGAGTGTCATTGCTCCCTCATGGTCGTTATTCTCTCCCCCAGCCAGAACAACAGCCAGCCAAGTCCTGAGCCTTGGCAGTCACTCTGGCATCCCCTGGGTAATGGCATGATCTCTCTTGCAGGATCCCTCTCCCCAGAAAGCAGGAATCACCCACAGTGTTTGCTTACACCTGAGAAATACTCTGTGCTGCAGAATATTCTGGGATGAGAATGTCAGGTGTCCTCTCCACTCTTATGCTTGCCAGCATCTCTGTTATCACATTACTCATTCAGTTAGTATTCATTCATTCACTCATTGGTTTATTGGTATTTATTGAACAGCCATGATGTTTCAGGTACTTTTTTTTTTTCTTATGTCAGAGAGGGGGATTGATGTTGCATTTCAGGCCCCATGAGTAGTCTTGCCCCTCTCCCCGCAGTGAGAACCCAGTGTGGTTCTAGATGTGGGCTAGAAGGGTGAGGAGGATGGAGCCAGAGGACAGAGCAGGGGCACACACAGCCAGGCAGAACTGGGTGGGAGAAGCGTTGTGACAGATACTGGGGGAGAAGATGGACAGATCAGGGTAGGAGGGAGGACAGACTGTGGAAGGAGACAAGATGGATGGGCAGGCCAGATCTGGGGGGCGGGAGGGATGGGGAGACCTGAGAGGGTAAGTGACAGGAGCAGGGAGGAGGGCAGCTGGGGCCTTCGTGGGATGAGGCAGGGAGAAATGCTGGACAGATGGGGGCTGGAGGGGCAGGGGATGGTGAGAGGACAGGATGGTCTCAGAGAGCGTCTGCGGTTCAGATTTGGAACTGGAGGCCTTGGAGCAGTAAGTGACAAAGCCCAATGTAGATGGAGGTCCCAGGGACCTAGAGGTCCCAGCTGCAGCCGCAGAGCGTGTGTGAGAGTGTGCCCACATGGTGGTGGGTGCATGCTCTCTTAGACCCAGGAATAAAGTCATCATGACAAAGTTCCTGCCTTCCTGGAGCTCCCCTGAGGGGACAGAGCCTCCTGAAAGCAGGGTGAGTGGAGGGTTTGTATGGAAATGAGGTGTATCTTCTGGCCCCTCTCTGCTCTAAGCTGAGCTCCTTCGAGGGCTGCCCGGCCCCTCCCCGTGGTCCCCTGCCTTTCTCCTGTTGAAGTTTCACAACATACCTGTTCTGTGTTCCTTTCCTGGGTATTCCACTGGTTGGCGGGAGCTCATTTAGTGAGTTCTAGTGTTAAAGAGTTAATGACTGAACAGATAACGCCTTGGGGGTAGCGTTTATCCTCTGGAGTCATAAATGGCTTAACACAACATAGTAAGTGAAACTGGACCACAGGGTAGCCAGGCAGGGATAACGTGGAGATTTGGGCTCCTGGTGCATCAAACTTTCTGCTATTGATGCTCAGGCTTTCTGCTTACACGATCAGCTCCTCCTCATCCATGCGTCAATATTCCATATTCTAGGATCTCCAAGGAAACCTCCAGAAAAAGGGGTTCCGCTTCTCTCTCATCGGTTCTAAGATTCCCAGAGCCACGCAGATACCCCCGATGCTTAATCAGCCCTCCGTTCCCCGAAGGTGGACAATAGCTGAGCCTTCTTTTTACTTCGTGAAGGTTCCAAGTCTCTCAGTTTTTTCTTCCTCAAGTTCAAAGAAAATCGGTTCCTTTAACCTTTCTGAAGCAGGTTGCTTTTTACCCCCTAATCATGTTTGCAATTTGTATTCTCTAAATCTTTTCCTGTTCTTGCTTCTCAAGTGAAACCTTACATTGGGCATGTTTGGGGACTTTAATGGGATGATTGCTTCTTGCTTCCCATATGTTTTTTTTCAATATTACAATATAATAATGATAAATAAAAAATGTTTTCATTCTTCTTTCCTATGTCAGGGTCTGTTTTTAGGACTTCTCTTATGTGTCTTAATTTAATGTTCTTAACAACAAGTCTGTGAGGAAGGCATTATTATTTCGTTTCATATCCCCAAATCAGGCTTAGAGAAGGTAAGTAGCTTGTCCAAAGCCGCACAGCTGGTTAATATAAGAGTCGGCATGGGTGGGGGAGGGTACTACAGAGCTCTAAGCTGCCTTCTATAAATATGGAAACTTATGTTGTTTAATTTTAAAAATTCATGCAAATATTTTGCATTGTCCTTTATACAAAACCCATGTTTGTTTTAATATAAGAATAACACCTTTTATTTCTTTTTAAAAAAAGATTTTACTTATTTGAGAGAGGGAGGAGCGAGAGAGAGGGAGAGAGAGAGAGAGAGCACGTCACGCGCACAGGAGCAGGGGGGAGGGGCAGAGATAGAAGGAGAAGCAGACTCCATGCTGAACAGGGAGCCCGACTTGTGGCTTGGTCCCAGGACCCCGAGAGTATGACCCAAGCCAAAGGCAGATGCTTAACTGACTGAGCCACTCAGGTGCCCAACACCTTTTATTTCTGTGAACCCCAGGACAGAATCAGTGCTCTGGGAAGGTATGCATATCTGTGCTTTGGCTTTGGGTCCCCCAGGCATACCCCCACACACCCCTGAGCTTCAGACACCCCAGTGGGAAAATTTCTGTGCTGAGGTATGAGATCTGTCTTCTAGTATCACCACATAGCTGTATGGCTTTGGGGGTATCTTTTCATTTCCTGGAGCATCAGTTCCTCACCTTCTAAAACGGGGATGACTGTTTTCTTAGAGTCGTTATGAAGATAATGCGAAATAATAGACACAAAAAGGTCTGTGAAGTGCAAAAGCATGACATCTTTGGTTAACACTTACATTTTGACATCAGGAGGCCATTTGAACCACATAGAGCTGCTTCTTTTTTTTTTTTTTAAAGATTTTATTTATTTATTCGACAGAGATAGAGACAGCCAGCGAGCGAGGGAACACAAGCAGGGGGAGTGGGAGAGGAAGAAGCAGGCTCCCAGCGGAGGAGCCTGATGTGGGGCTCAATCCCAGAATGCCAGGATCACGCCCTAAGCCGAAGGCAGACGCTTAACCGCTGTGCCACCCAAGCGCCCCTGAACCACATAGAGCTTCTGATTTACTCTGGCCCCCAGATTTCTTTCCTTACGTATTGACACATTCATTTTACTTAGAGTATCTAGCTCAATTTCAGTTTCCCAGCGCTTAATTGAAGTTTGTTTCTCCCTGACTTGATTTCTCTTCCTGATTAATAGAATTTTTCTTCAAGTGAAGAGGTAGGCATGGTGGCTGCCGAGCAAAGGGTTGTCCCTGCCCATGAGAACAGACATAGCTGTAGCAGCCCCTGGAGTTGGGATTTTCACAGAACACTCACCCTATCTGGGCATCAGCATCTTTCAAGTACCCAAATGGAGGTGCGATGAAGGGATGCCGCTCACAGAAATGAGGGCTAATTCCAAGTTGATGCAACAGTCGGTGGGTATTTATGCAGGGCCTGCTCTGAGCCAGGCACTGTTCTAGGGCTTTGGAGATATCAGTGAGCCCAGCAGGAAAAGATTCCTGCCCCCAGGAGCTTAGATTCCTCTGTGTGTGTGTGTGTACTAGATGTAAATGTAAGTAAAGGTAAGAATAAGCAAATTATAGAGTCTATTAGAAAGAGAGAAGTGATCTGGAAAAAGGAGAGAGTGAGGGGCATCAGGAATGCTGAGGTGGTGGTGTGTGCCAGCAGTAAAGGGGGGCACAGGATAAGCCTTGCTGAGAAGTGAGATCTGCACAGACTCCTTCAGGTCTCCTTTGGAGTCAGTCAAATGGATGTCTGAGGGAAGGTCGGTGTGGCAGAGGGACCAGATAGAGTAAAGGCATTAAGATGAGATTATGCCTGGCATGTCTGAGGAAGCAAAGCAGCCGGTGTGGCTGAAGTAGACATGAGGAAAAGAATAACAGAAGAAAAGGTCAAAGAGGAGGAGAAGGCAAGATCTATCTGGAGCCTTCTAGGCTTCTCCTCTAAGTGAAATGGGAGCCTTTTTAGAGTTTTGGGTAGAGAAATGACATAGTGTGACCTCCTTCCGGTTTAGCCATTCCCCAAATTCCATACAAGTTTCTTGGCTGAGACGTGCAGGTTCTGTGAGCCAGGGGTGGGAGTTGGTTCTGCCAGAACCACCTAGCCAGAGAGTGAAGAGAGGTGGCTCCTGAGGTGGACATCAGTTGAGCATGTAACTATGCCACTGGAAGGGAGAATGGATCCTTGGAAGACAGAAACATTGACCATTCTCAGTTAGCTGGTGGTGGAAATAGGACCTGGGCATAAATAACATTCCAATGAAAGACTGTTGGAGTTCAGAGAAGGATGAAACTAATACAAATTCTGAGGATTCAGGGTTTAATTATGGAAGATGCCATTTAATCTGGGACTTAGATAATAGGGTTTGGGCAGGTGAATATGAGAGTAGGGGTATCCTGCATGCTGAAATACGATCTGGAGTGGGAAAAACAGAGCAACAAACAATTAAAAATTAGTACAACAAGTGATGGTAACTGGTTCTACTTTGCTGGATTGTAGGCTATGCAAGGGAAAGGGTGGGAAAGTTGACATCGGTTCATGAGGTTCTCAGATACCATTTGGAAGCTATGAGGAAAGAAGTAGAGCAGTGTTATTCTATGTTTAAAGGATCAGGACACAAACTTGTTAGAATTCTCTCAAAGTATTACTTGGTAAGGAGGGAGAGGTTAAGAAAACTAAATTCAGGGGTGCCTGGCTGGCTCAGTTGGTGGAGCATGTGACTCTTGATCTCGGGGTTGTAAGTTCAAGCCCCACATTGGGTGTAGATATTACTTAAAAGATTACTTAAAAAAATCTATTTTTTTAAAGATTTTATTTTTATTTATTTGACAGAGAGAGAGCACAAGCAGGGGGAGCAGGCAGAGGGAGAGAGAGAAGCAGGCTTACTGAGCAGAGAGCCTGACGCGGGGCTCGATCCCAGGACCCTGGGATCATGACCTGAGCTGAAGACAGACGCTTAACAACTGAACCACCCAGGTGCCCCTTAAAAAGAAAATCTTAAAAAAAGAAGAAAACTAAATTCAGAGAAGTGAGCGGAATTAAGAGCCTAGTTAGGAAATGATTACACTATTATTAAGCTTCAGGTATGTGAGTCATCTCAAGAAACAGGACCACATGACTAAGAACATGGAGAAAAAAACAGATAATAGAATAAGCCTGTAAAAGACACAGATCTTTTTTAGAAAATTTTTTTTTTCAAGAGAGTGTGTGGTGGAGGGAGGGGCAAAAGGAGAGGGAGAGAGAGAGAGAATCTTTTTTTTTTTCAGTAATAATTTTTTATTATGTTATGTTAGTCACCATACAGTACATCCTTAGTTTTTGATGTAGTGTTCCATGATTCATTATTTGCGTATAACACCCAGTGCACCATGCAATATGTGCCCTCCTTAATACCCATCACCGGCCTGTCCCAATCCCCCACCCCCTCCCCTCTTAAGCCCTCAGTTTGTTTCCAAGAGTCCATAGTCTCTCATGGTTCATTTCCCCTTCTGTTTACCCCCCCTTCATTCTTCCCTTCCTTCTCTTACTGATCTTCCTGCTGTGTCTTATGTTCCATCAATGAGTGAAACCATATGATAATTGTCTTTCTCTGCTTGACTTATTTCACTTAGCATAATCTCCTCCAGTCCCGTCCATGTTGCTGCAAATGTTGGGTAATCGTTTTTTCTGATGGCTGAGTAATATTCCATTGTATATATGGACCACATCTTCTTAATCCAGTCATCTGTTGAAGGGCATCTCGGCTGCTCCTACAATTTAGCTATTGTGGACAATGCTGCTATGAACATTGGGGTGCATATGGCCCTTCTCTTCACTATGTCTGTATCTTTGGGGTAAATACCCAGTAGTGCAATTGCTGGGTCATAGGGTAGCTTTATTTTTAACTTTTTAAGGGACCTCCACACTGTTTTCCAAAGTGGCTGTACCAACTTGCATTCCCACCAACAATGTAGGAGGGATCCCCTTTCTCCACATCCTCTCCCACATTTGTTGTTTCTTGTCTTGTCAATTTTTGCCATTCTAACTGGCAAAGGTAGTATCTCAATGTGGTTTTGATTTGAATTTCCCTGATGGCTAATGATGTTGAACATTTTTTCATGTGTCTATTAACCATTTGTATGTCTTCATTGGAAAAGTGTCTGTTCACATCTTCTGCCCATTTTTTGGTTTGATTATTTGTTTCCTGTGTATTGAGTTTGAGAAGTTCTTTGTAGATCTTGGATACTAATCTTTTATCTGTAGTGTCATTTGCAAATATCTTCTCCCATTCCGTGGGCTGCCTTTTAGTTTTTTTGACTGTTTCTTTGGCTGTGCAGAAGCTTTTTATCTTGATGAAGTCCCACAAGTTCATTTTTTCTTTTGTTTCTCTTGCCTTTGGAGATGTGTCATAAAAGAAGTTGCTGTGGCCGATGTCAAAGAGGTTACAGCCTATGTTCTCCTCTATGATTTTGATGGATTCCTGTCTCACATCGAGGTCTTTCATCCATTTGGAGTTTATCTTTGTGTATGGTGTGAGAGAGTGGTCAAGTTTCATTCTTTTGCATGTAGCTGTCCAATTTTCCCAGCACCATTTATTGAAGAGACTGTCTTTTTTCCACTGGATGTTTTTTCCTGCTTTGTCAAAGATTAGTTGCCCATAGAGCCGAGGGCTCATTTCTGGGCTTTCTATTCTGTTCCATTGGTCTATGTGTCTGTTTTTGTGCCAATACCATGCTGTCTTTGTGATCATAGCTTTGTAGTATAGCTTGAAATCAGGCAACGTGATGCCCCCAGCTTTGTTTTTCCTTTTCAACAATTCCTTGGCAATTTGGGTTCCACACAAATTTAAGGGCTGTTTGTTCCAGCTCTTTGAAAAATGTCATTGGTATTTTGATCAGGATGGGATTGAAAGTGTAGATTGCTTTGGTTAGCATAAACATTTTAACTATGTTTATTCTTCCGATCCATGAGCAAGGAATGTTTTCCCATATTTTTGTGTCTTCTTCAATGTCTTTCAAGAATGATCTGTAGTTTCTAGAATATAGATCCTTTACCTCTCCAGTTAAGTTAATTCCGAGATATCATATGATTTTTGGTGCTATTGTAAATGGAATTGATTCCCTAATTTTTCTTTCTTCAGTCTCATTGTTCTTGTATAGAAACGCAACTGATTTCTGAGCATTGATTTTATATCCTGCCACATTACTGAATTGCTCTATAAGTTCTAGTAATTTGGGGGTGGAGTCTTTTGGGTTTTCCATATAGAGTATCATGTCATCTGTGAAGAGAGACAGTTTGACTTATTCT
Organism: Ursus maritimus; assembly: GCF_017311325.1. Taxonomy (NCBI): domain Eukaryota; kingdom Metazoa; phylum Chordata; class Mammalia; order Carnivora; family Ursidae; genus Ursus; species Ursus maritimus. Next base: position 20,719,648 of record NW_024425563.1, on the reverse strand, counting down.
TTGCTGATTTGAATACCTTTTATCCCTTTTTGTTGTCTGATTGCTGTTGCAAGGACTTCTAGTACTATGTTGAATAATAGTGGCGAGAGTGGGCATCCTTGTCGTGTTCCTGATCTTAATGGAAAGGCTTTCAGCTTTTCCCCATTGAGAATGGTATTCACTGTAGGCTTTCCATAGATGGTTACCAAACTCATTTTATGAGGCCAGTATTACCTTGATCCCCAAACCAGGCAAAGACCCCATCAAAAAGGAGAATTACAGACTGATATCCCTGATGAATATGGGCACCAAAATTCTCAACAAGATCCTAGATAATAGGATCCAACAGTACATTAAAAGGATTATCCATCATGACCAAGTGGGATTCATCCCTGGGATGCAGGGGTGGTTCAACATTCACAAATCGATCAGTGTGATAGAGCACATCAACAAGAAAAGAGTCAAGAACCATATGGATCCTCTCAATTGATGCAGAAGAAGCATTTGACAAAATACAGCATCCTTTCTTGATTAAAACCCTTCAGAGTGTAGGGATAGTGGGTACATTTCTCAATTTCATAAAAGCCATCTATGAGAGAGAGAGAATCTTTTTTTTTTTTAAGATTTTATTTATTTATTTGACAGAGAGAGAGACAGCCAGCGAGAGAGGGAACACAAGCAGGGGGAGTGGGAGAGGAAGAAGCAGGCTCCTAGTGGAGGAGCCCGATGTGGGGCTCGATCCCAGAATGCCGGGATCACGCCCTGAGCCTAAGGCAGACGCTTAACGACTGCGCCACCCAGGTGCCCCGAGAGAGAGAGAGAGAGAGAGAGAGAGAGAGAGAGAGAGAATCTTAAGCAGTCTTCACGCTCAGCGCAAAGCCCAACACAGGGCTCAATCTCCCGACCCTGAGATCATGACCTGAGCTGAAATCAAGAGTTGGATGCTTAACCAACTGAGCCACCCAGGTGCCCCCAAAACACAGATCTTAGAACGAGCATAAATGGATTTTAAAACAAATAATTAACATATTCAGGAAGTTTCATAAGAAAGAGAATTTCAACAGAGAACTGGAATCTACAAACAAAAAAAAAAAAGGAAAATTCTAGAACTGAAAAATGCAACACAATATGGGTTTAATAATAGATTTGACACATGTGAAGAGAATAGTGATCTAAAGTTAGGAAATATCCAGACTAAAGACGAAAATGTAAAGTTCAGAAAAGAGTATAAGAGATAGAAAGAGCAAGATGAAGAGGTCTGACATATATGCATGGGGAATTCCAGAAAGAGAGGAGAGAGACAATGGGGCAGAAAAAATATTTGAAGAAATAATATTCAAGAATTTTATGAAAATGATGAAACACATCAGACTATGGGTTCAAGAAGAACCATGAGCCTTAAGCAAGATAAATGCAAAGCAAACCATATATTTAAGCTCATCATAGTAAAATGGCCAGAAACAAAAGACAAAGAGAAAAGAATTGTGAGGCAGCCAAAGAGGAGAAAATGTACATTACTTTCAAACAAACAGCAGTAAGATTAACAGCTGGGTTCTCACCAGAAATTATGACAGCCAGAAGACAATGTGATGATATCTTCAAAGTGATAAAAGATAATATTTGCTGATCTAGAATTCTATGCCTATTGAAGATATCCTTCAAAAGTTAAGGTGAGGAGCACCTGGGGGCTCAGTTGGTTGGGTGTGTGACTCTTAATTTTGGCTCAGGTCATGATCTCAAGGATTGTGAGATTGGACTCCACACTGGGCTCTGCACTCAGCAGGGAGTCTTCTTGGGATTCTCTCTTTCCTATCCATCCACCCATCCCCCACTCTCCTGTGCATGCACACATGTGCGTGTACGCTCGTGCTCTCTCTGTCTCAAAATGAATGAATGAATCTTTGAAAAAAAAAGGTTAAGGTGAAATGAAACATCTTAGAGCATACAAACACAGAGAGAATTCTTCACTAGCAGACCTACCCTAAAAGAAATACTAAAGTGATTCTTTGGACAGAAGGAAAAGGATTCTAGATGGGAGCACAAGGATGCAGGAAGGAATGAAGAGTGACTATGTGGATAAATTGTCATGAATATTGACTGTATAAAACAATAGCAAGAGTTAACTTTTTATGAAGTGTGCATTGTGTTCCAGGCAGTGTACACGTATTATTTATTTATTCTTCATAATAGTCCTATGGGTTTGGTACCTTATTAGTCCCATTTGGAGCACAGGGAGGGAGGCTGAGAGAGTAAAAGTGGCTTGTCTGAGGTCACCTAAGCAGTGAACTTGAGTTGGTCTTACTGCCAAGTCTACATTTCTCTCACTAAGGTGTGCTTTCCTGAAGTGTCAGTGGTGAGTTCCCTCAAGTTCCAGGGAGAACTGGTGAGGTGGGCATTCATCTGGGTCAGCTGTGGTGGCTTCATTTCCGTGTGCTTCCCACTCATGGTGACAGAGTAACCCAAAGTAGTTCTGGATGTGGGCATAGCAGCTAGTTGGACTGCTGCCTCTCTCTGTGGGGCTGGCAAGTTCCTTCTGCTTCAGACAACTTCTTTTTCCTTTCTACCCATCAATCACCAGCTGTCCTGCAAGACACAGAAAAAATCTTGCCCTGGTCCATGAAGTTGACATGGACATTTCCCTGTGTTGTGATCGCTCCCCTTTTAACTTACCTGCAAATAGAGACCTCAGTACATTACTGAAGAGTCCTCAGTTGTTTCTTGTGTGATGATTTTCTCTCCTGCCATTAGATAGATGATAAGATCTTAGAGAGCAGAGGCCATAACTGGTTTGACACTTTACCTACCAGTGTGCTTTATTTGGCACATGGAACACAGAGGCTGCTCAGGTGCTAAATACACTGTAATTCATTAATTATAGTTCATCCCATCCACCACTGGCAGTACCATGTGAACATGGATAATTGTGGAGTGTTTCAGGTTGCCTTGAATGGAGCAGAGTTACAGAACTCGGTGGGGGTCCAACATCAAGACCTCTGGACTGAAGTATGACCAATGAAGTTTTCTGAGTTATATTTGGGTTATCAACCAACGAAATTCCCAAGCACCACTAAGAGCAGTTGTTTAACAGAATTTATCTTTCTCATAGGATCTTCTGTCAGACTGATTTGTGAGTGACATCACAGTCAAAGCTAGCCCTATTACTCTGGGTCCCACCTCAGAGCTCTATGTCCTCCCTCTTGATTCACCACTAATTTTTAATGTGCTTTTCTCAGTGCTAATATTCATGGAAGTCTAGACACATCTGTGGGTAGAGAGGACACCACAGGGTACCCATGGTGAATATTAATGAGTGTTCCATAATGAGACCAGGACACCTGTGTGCCAGTGGGAGCATGGAGGCAGAAAACAACGTGGAGGAAGATAAAAGAATAAATGGCATTCTTGGATGGGCAAGATTCCTGGATGGGGAGAATGCTGTGTGGATCTAAAACAACCCGAGTGGATATTGGATTTCTCTTAGGTTGGCAGAGGCCAACAGGAAAGTGATGTGGGAAAGTGACCAGATTAAGAGTCAGTTCTGGAGTTTACTGAGGACCCTGTCTGTGCTCAGTGTTATGCTGAGAAGCAGCTGCGAGGCAGAGAAGTATCTCCTGTGTTGGCCTCAGATGAGGGTGAAGGAAGAAAAGGCAAAGTAGAAGTGTTCCTGGTTGGTGACTAACATAACATAATAAAAAATTATTATTAAAAAAAAAGTGTTCCTGGGGCGCCTGGGTGGCACAGCGGTTAAGCGTCTGCCTTCGGCTCAGGGCGTGATCCCGGCATTATGGGATCAAGCCCCACATCAGGCTCCTCTGCTATGAGCCTGCTTCTTCCTCTCCCACTCCCCCTGCTTGTGTTCCCTCTCTCGCTGGCTGTCTCTATCTCTGTCAAATAAATAAATAAAATCTTAAAAAAAAAAAGTGTTCCTGGACACAGGATGTAACGTGTAGTGGTCCATATGCTTCCATGATTCATGTGTGATTCTGTTTTGTATTTTGTATTTCATATAAAGTGAACTTAACTGAGGAGGAATGAATAGCCAAGCATAACAATGGGTTGTACTTCACAGAATTGAATTCAGGCCTAATCCTACACACACACACACACACACACACACACACACACACACACGTGCACATGCACACAGATATTCATTCTTTTAGTTGAAATCTATAAAAACTGGTTGACCTAAGGAAAAAAAAAATTAAGTCATCTCTACACCCAATGTGGGGCTCAAACTTACAACCCTGAGATCAAGATTGCATGCTCTACTGACTGAGCCAGCCAGGTGCCTCAGAAATTTTTTAAAATTGTAAAACATTGACAAAAATTTTTGCTGGGATTTTGCTAGGAATTTATTATACCTGTACATCAATTTGGAGAGAATTGACATCTTTATTATGCTGAGTGTTCCAATCTATGAATACAGTGTGTCTCTCCACTTAATTAGGTCTTTTTTCGTTCACTAGTATTTTGTTTCAGCATGTAAGTCCTGTACATATTTTCATAGATTTATACCTAAGCATTTCATTTATTTTTGAGTGGCATTGTATTTTTACAATTGATTTTCATATGTAGATCTTGTATCCTTTGACCTTGCTGGACTTAGTTATTAGTTTTAAGAATTTTATTTTTGTTTTTGTAGATTCTAGAATTTTCTGCCCAGATGTTCCTGTCATGCACAAATAGGGACAGTTTAATTTTATTTCTGATCTGTATGCCTTTTGTTTTCTTGCCGCAGTATGCTTGCTAAAACTTCCAGTAGTATGTTGAAGAGCAGTGGTGAGAGTGGATAGGCTTGCTTTGTTCTTTCTCTGAGAGGGAAAGCACTGAATCCTTCACTAGTAAGTATGATGTTAGTTGTATCTTATTTGTGGATGTCCTTTATCAAGTCGAGGGAATTTCCTTCTCTTTCTAGTTTTCTGAGAGTTTTAATCATAAATGGGTATTGAATTTGTCAAATGCCTTTTGTGAATCAATCTATATGATCATGTGATTTTTCTTCGTTAGCTTTTTGATGTAGGGATTACACGGATTGATTTTTAAATATTGAACAGTTTTGTGTATTTTGAGACTTACTGTAATAGCTCTAGTAACCAAGGCAGTGTGGTATTGGTAGAGGGACAGGCACATAGATCAATGGAATAGAATAGAGAACCAAGAAATAGCCCCACACAAGTATGGCCAACTAATTTTTGACAGTGGTGCAAAAATAATTCAATGGAGGAAGGATAGTTTTTTCAGCAAATGGTGCTGGGCAGTTGGATATCCATAGGCAAAAATGCTCCCCCAAAACAAAAACAAAAAGAGCCTTGACTTAAACCTTACACCTACACAAAAATTAACTAAAAATTGACTACAGATTTAATATAGAATATTTTTCAAAATTTTTAGGTTATCTGTGGTAACATTAAGTAGTGTTTTATAATTTATAAAAATCTTGTGCACCTATTGTTACATTTATTCTTAGATTCTTTATAGTTTAATTTGCCATTGTAAGTTGTATTTTTGAAATTAAATATTCTTTTTTTTTTTAAAGATTTTATTTATTTATTCAACAGAAATAGAGACAGCCAGCGAGAGAGGGAACACAAGCAGGGGGAGTGGGAGAGGAAGAAGCAGGCTCATAGCCGAAGAGCCTGATGTGGGGCTCGATCCCAGAACGCCGGGATCACGCCCTGAGCCGAAGGCAGACACTCAACCACTGTGCCACCCAGGCGCCCCTGAAATTAAATATTCTAACTATTTGATGTCAGTGTATAGGATAATTCATTTTTTAAAAAGATTTATGTATTTATTAGAGAGAGAGAGAGTGCGTGCATGTGCGCACAGGCCAGGGGAGGGGCAGAGGCAGACGGAGAGGGAGAGAAGCAGACTCCCTCCTCTGCAGGGAGCCCGATGCGGGGCTCAGTCTCAGGACCTTGGGATCATGACATGAGCTGAAACCAAGAGTCAGATGCTTAATTGACTAAGCCACCCAGGTACCCTGATAATACATTTTCTTTTAAAGATTTTATTTTTAAGTAATCTCTACAGCCAGTATGGGGCTTGAACTCATAACCCCAAGATTGAGAGATGCACGCTCTACAGACAGAGCCAGCCAGGCATCCCTAGGATAATTCATTTTTGTATAAAAATTTTATATCTCACAACTTTGCTGAATTCCCTCATTAATCTTAATTATTTTAAAATAGTTTGTGGTCTTCTATATAGAAATCATATTATTTGTGAATAATTACAGTTTTATACTTTAGTGAAATGCTCAATAGAGGCAATGAAAGTGGTGCTTTTACCTTGTTCCTGATTTTAAAAAGAAATACTTCTATTTCATCTTAAGTCCAATATTTGATAAAGTTTTTGGTGGCTATTAAGAAGATCTCTTCTATTTCCAGTTTGATTAAAATTTTTAAAGTCCCCAATGCTTTTTTATTTTTTATTATTATTTTTTTAATGATTTTTTATTATATTATGTTAGTCACCATACAGTACATCCCCGGTTTCCAATGTAAGGCTCGATGATTCACTAGTTGTGTATAACACCCAGTGCACCATGGAATACGTGCCCTCCTTACTACCCATCACTGGTCTATCCCATCCCCCCCCCCCTGAGGCCCAATGCTTTTTTAATCAAAAGGTTTTCTGTCTCTATTGAGTTGGTTATATAGTTTATCTACCTTGTTTTAATGCCATTTATTATGTTGGTAGATATTCCAGTATTGAACTTTCCTTGCTTTTGAGAATTACATATTACATGGTTATAATGTATTATGATTTTAAGCATTATTTGATTCAGTTTGTTAACATTTTATTCAACATTTTTACATCTGTTTTCATGAATTTGGCCTGAAATATTTCCTTCCTACTTGATTTTGGAATCAACATTTTGGAAGCCTCAAAAGATGATGAGTGTTATTCCTTGTTCTCCTCTTCAAAACAATATGAGTAAGATTGAAATTATTTATTTCTTGAGGGTTTGGTAGAATAGGCTTATAAAGACCCACTCCCCAGATGAGTTTTAACCGCTGATTTAATTACTTTAATGTTTGGTGCATATTCTGTTTTTCTAGAGTCAGTTTTTGTAAGTTTTGCTAGAAAACTGTCCATTTTATTTGACTTTCAGTTTTGGGGTTGTAGAGTTTCCATCCTGTCCTCTTACCTAATATATGCATTTAAGACTAGAAACATCCTGGGTGGCTCAGTCAGTTAAGCATCTGCCTTGGCTCAGGTCATGATCCCAGGGTCCTGGGATCAAGCCCCACATCAGGCTCCCTGCTCAGTGGGGAGCCTGCTTCTCCCTTACCCTCTGCCACTCCCCTTGCTTGTGCTCTCTCTCTCTCTCTCTGTCAAAATCTTTTTAAAAAATAAAACATCTGTTTTCCTAATTCTCTCTTCAGATTGTCTAAACTGCTGCTAAATCTATCCATTGAGTTTTTAAATTCTAATTTATCTTTAATTCCAGAATTCCATTTTGGTGCTTTTTCCTATCTGCTTGGTCATTTGGAAAATAGTTTTCTGTTAGCCTGCAGACTTTTTCCAAGCTTGCCTTTTGTTTATTTAAAGCTATGTATTTCTTTTATTATCCAACCCTATAATTTCAATATATGATGCCTTCGCAGGTCTGTTTCTGCAGCTTGTTGTTTCTGCTTATTTTTATTCATGGAGCTTTGCTCCCTTGTGTGCTTGGTTATTTCTGACAATAAGCTGCAAGTTTTTTATGGGTCCTTGTTTGTGGTATTTCTCTGAGGCTTAAATAGTAGACTTCATTGAGTTTTAAAATTTAATGATTATATAAATTTTTTATAGAAATTCTACACCATCCTTTTTTATCATCTTGTCCTTTCTTGTTTTTGACTCTTATTTTGTATTATAAATGATTTGAGGTTTTGATTTTATAGTCTGTATAAAATGATTCTATGAACTAAAACTCTCATGGGTCACGTTCTGCTGTTTATTGTTTCCGGTGACTCCTGTTCACTTTGTCGTGTTTTCTCAACATGTTTTTTAATTTGGGCTGATCAGCTTTTGTTTAATGGAGCTTAACAGTGGTATTCTGTGCAATGTATGGAAGAGCATATCCTTCTGGAGATGGTTTGCATTCATTTTTATCATGTGGTTGAGGTATTGCAAAGGGGCCACTTCTGTGTGGCTTTCTCAGTCGGGAGGTTCTAGGACTACAGAGAGTAGAGGGCAGATCTGTGGTTATGTGTTCTTAGGAAGACATTTTTTGGCTACCCAGGTCCCAGGCCCTGCTAGATGGCCTTCTGTGCCACCTCCCTTTGACAGTGGACAGAGACCATGGCCCTCGGATATATTCCCCATTTCATCCAGGCCCCCAGCTTCATCTGTTGTCCTTAGGTGGTTATTCAAACCCAAACTTCTTTGCCTTTTAATCAAAACCAGTAAACGCTCCAGGGGCAGCCCCGGCCCCAGTACTACTTTATCATTCTGGGTTTCAGCTTCCTCCTTCTCTTTTTTAACTTTCTTTCTTTTCCTTTTTTTTTTTTTTTTTTTTTTTGCCTCTTGAGATTTTACTGCTTTCTTATGAGATCACTCAAGCATTTAAAGGATGTTTGCTTTATTTTATCCAGCATTTCTAAGCATTTGGTTAACAGGAAATTTTTCGGCTATATCATCTACTGTATTGCTGGAAATTGATATTAATTCATTTTTAGGGAGTACATGGTGTCCGATATCTGATTTGAATACTTTTTTTGAAAAGTTCTGACCAGTCTTTTTGAAGCTAGAAAACAGTGAAGGCAAGGACCTTGCCATATTTATTTTTATATTTCTCATGCCTTGATATAATGTACCAATAATTGTCAAAAAAATGAAGAAATAGGAAGTTTATCTAGAGCATATCATTTGCTATTCTTTCAAGACTGCACTCACTTCTAAACAATGATAAATAAAATGTCCCAGCTAATCTAAAAATTGTTCTCAAGCAGACAGCTGATTAGAGTATCTTTGTCCAGGAAAAGTTTCTCCTGACTTTGTGAGTGTTAAGGCTTTCCCTACATTCAAATTAATGTTGGCATGGAGGATAAAAGTCATGTGGCTAGCAAGGTTTTTTCCTCCATTTTGATGAGTTATGTCCTGGGCCAAGTTTACATGTGGACATTTTTATTCTACAATTGTTTGTAGACTGGATGCCTCCCAATGCAGCACGATTACATTGAACAATATTGATAACAGTGCTCAATTCTCCCTCCCCTACTGGTGTGCCCACACGCAGGAACACACACACACACACACACACACACACACACACACAC